>NC_037688.1:36296581-36623420 GCF_003255815.1 Theropithecus gelada
CCCTCTACAAAACCTCCATGCAAATCATCTGATGGAATTGACCCGTAGTGGGTGTTCTCCACCGGTTCAACACGCCTGAATTCTGGATTCCAGTTGCAGTCACCACTACTGTTGTTGTGTAAGTATTGCTAGAGATGGCTGCACAATGCCTGGGAAAGCTAGCTAAGCACTGATTGGAAGAAGACCCCAGCTCTTTGTAAAGAACTTTCCAGCCAAGAATGCTTTTAAAAATGGGAACAAGACCCCAACCGCTTATCGGAAACTTTGGAGGCCAGATGTGTTTCAGAATTCAGAAGTTTTCAAATTGTAAGAAGAGAATACACTGCGTATTCTGTGTATTACAGGGGTCAGCAAATTCACAGCCCATAGGCCACATCTGGCCTGTTTTTGTAAATAAAGTTTTATTGCTATACAGCTATACCCATTGGTTTACATACTGCCCATGGCTGCTTTCAGCTACAGTGGCAGAGCTGAGTAGTCACCATAGTAGCTGTATGCCCACAAAGCCTAAAATATTTACTATCTGGCTCTTTGCAGAAAATGCACTGAACCTTGCGTGTTGTGTCACCCCTGGTGGCAGCACCTTGTAATTAAGCACGTGAATATCTCACATCAAAATGAATGAATATTCACACTCAGTGGGATAAGTAACTTCTGTCAACTGTAGATAGATTTTGCCATCAAATGGTTATTGAAATAACTGTGTTGACAGGCTTTTGGGTTTCACAGAATCCTTTCCAGGTTGGGCATGTAGAGAAATAGACGCACAAAGCAGAGGGAGTCAAGTAGAATGACATGGTTTCTTTATGTGTGTACTGTTTTGTTTTTGGTAAAATCATGCTTGTCATCTCTTCAATGCATCATTTATTCTGAGTCCAGATTACCGCCTTTGGGCCGGGGCCCTGAGGTATCTCCTGTACTCTGGCTGGGGGTGATGGCGGCAGGTCCTCTGGGCCAGCCCAGATCCACCCTGTTCACGGTGTCTGTCCTGCTGGCCTCACTTCCGTGTCGTTCCAGAAGCTGACCCTGGGGAGCAGATTCAACACCTGTTGGTGTCAGTCTCTTAATTTCAGGAAAATGTGTGGGTCTTTGAGCTAGAGGGACATAGGTGTATGGCAGCTGAGGGACCACCCCCTCCACCTTAGTCCAGTTCCAGGGACTCGCCTTTTTGATACTAAGGCTACCTGAAGGGGTCAGGGGGCCAACAGCATGCTCGGCCTTGACGTATTTTATGTATACTCCGGAAATATTGAAAGAGTTTTCTTTTTATTTGTTTGTTTTTTTAAAAATTTTTTTAAAATTGTACTTTAACTTCTGAAATACATGCGCAGAACATGCAGGCTTGTTGCGTAGGTGTACATGTGCCATGGTGGTTCGCTGCACCCATCAACCCGTCTTTTAAATGCATTCTTAGATTTTCCTTCTCCATAGCCCTTTGTGATGCTTGGTTTAATCAGTTGACACGTATTTAATAATCTTTTGCTCTGGGCTGTGTTATATGTAGCTCCCTCCCTAATCTTGCTAGAAGGTAGGGCTAATGCATTGTCAGTTCAGAAATAGGGGGTGGTCCTGAGTCTGGGGACACTCTGGTGAAATTCTATGTGTAAAATCATTTGTACAATTTATATTTTTAGCTAAATTAAAATGATCATATGTCTGCCATTTTTTTTGGAGGTTGTAAGCTAAGTAATAACGTTATGGAAACTCTGCATTATTTGATAGGGCATCATGACTGTCGAAGGTGCTAATGGGAGATCCTAAGTTTCAGGCTCTGCTACAGACATCAGGTCCCCTAGGACATGGGCTGCCTTCGCTTCTTCTCCATGACTGGGTACCTGGTACATAGCTGGGTAAAAAGAAGTTGTTGGGGCTGGGCGCCACACCTCACATCTGTAATTTCAACACATAAGGAGGCTGAGGCAGGAGGATCTCCTGAGGCCCAGAATTCAAGACCAGGCTGGGCATGACCCATCTCTACTATAAATTTAAAAATCAGTTGGGTGTGGTGGTGCACAACTCTAGTCCCAGCTACCTGGGGCTACTGGAAAGGCAAGGCAAGAGAATCCCCTGAGCCCAAAAGTTGGAGGCTGCTGTAGCTATGTTTGCACCACTGCATTCCAGCCTGGGCAACAGAGCAAGACCCCATTTCCAAAAAATAAATGAAATAAGTATATAATAAATAAACAAAAAGTAGTTGTTGAAAGAAAAGGAGGGAAGAAATGCTGTCTTAGGAAATCAATAGGATATTTTTATTTTTATTTTTTTTTGAGATGGAGTCTTGCTCTGTTGCCCAGGCTGGAGTGCAGCGGGGCAATCTCGGCTCACTGCAAGCTCCGCCTCCCGGGTTCACGCCATTCTCCTGCCTCAGCCTCCTGAGTAGCTGGGACTACAGGTGCCTGCCACCATGCCGGGCTAACTTTTTGTATTTTTAGTAGAGACAGAGTTTCACTGTGTTAGCCAGGATGGTCTCTATCTCCTGACCTTGTAATCCGCCCGCCTCAGCTTCCCAAGGTGCTGGGATTACAGGCGTGAGCTCCCGCGCCCGGCCAGGATAATCTTTAAGAAGATAACATTAGCTATTCTCACTTCCCAAGTAGAATTTCCTACTCTGTGTCTTTGGCCTGGAAAGGGTATTGGTAACAATTGTCTTTGGCTTTCCCCGCCATGTGTGCATTCCCATGGCCACACAAGCACACACGCACTTTTGTTTTTTAATTATATGAGCAAGTAGGATGTTTGTCTTAGTTTTTATGGGCTGCTATAACAAATGCCATGGACTGAATAATATATAAACAACGGAAATGTATTTCTCACAGTTCCAGAGGCTGAGAAGTCCAAGATGAAGGCACTGGCAGATTCAGTGTCTGCTGAGGATCTGCTTTTGATCTCATAGGTGTCCATCATCTTGCTATTTCCTTACCTGGTAGAAGGGTTGAGGCAACTCTCTGGGGTCTCTTTTAAAAAGGCACTAATGGCCGGACACGGTGGCTCACGCCTGTAATCTCAGCACTTTGAGAGGCCGAGGCAGATGGATCACTTGAAGTCAAGAGTTCGAGACCAGCCTGGCCAACATGGTGAACCCCCATCTCTACTAAAAATAAAAAATTAGCCAGGCTTGGTGGCTTGCACTTGTAAGTCCCAGCTACTCGGAAGGCTGAGGCAGAATTGCTTGAACTGGGAGGCAGTGGTTGCACTGAGCTGAGATGGTGCCACTGCGCTCCAGTCTGGGAGACAGAGGAAGGAGACTCTATCAAGAATAATAATAGTGATAAAGTAAAAGGGCACTAACCCCACTCAGGAAGCCATCACTCTTATGACCTAATTAGCTTCCAAAGTCCCCACTTCCTAGTATCACCACTGTGGGGGTTAGAATTTCAACATATACATTTTGGGGGGACACATTCAAACCACAATAATGTTTTATAATATTCATTTTGCTTTAAGAAGAGACACATTTAAGATAGTAGACATGATCTGAGAAGAAACAAAACCCAGCCTGGTGATTCTGGCAGCCTTGCCACGCATCTTTAACATGCACACGGCCATATAAATAGCCTGGACATTCTGTTCAACCCTCCACATCAACTGGTCAATTTAGTCTTTAAAAGGTGATAGGCCGGGTGTGGTGGTTCATGCCTGTAATCCCAGCACTTTGGGAGGCCAAGGCAGGTGGATTGCTTGAGCCCAGGAGTTCAACACCTGCCTGGGCAACATGGTGAAACTCACCTCCACTAAGAATACAAAATATTAGTTGGGTGTGGTGGCGTGCACCTGTCACCCCAGCTACTCAAGAGGCTGAGGTGGAAGGATCACTTGAGCCCAGGAGGCAGAGGTTACAGTGAGCCGAGATCTCACCACTACACTCCTGCCTGAGCCACAAAGAGAGACCCTGTATCCAAAAGAAAAAAAAAAAAAAAAAAAAGACCATACTGTGGCTTTGCTGCTTTGCTCAAGCATTCCATGAAATTGATCATTCATTCACAATGCTCATTGCAGTGACATTGCTGAGCTCAGGTCACAGACTTAAGCAGCCACATAAAGAAGCACCTATGGCTTTCTCTGAGGATGTGCTTGTGTGTTTTCTGAGGAAAGCAAGTGAAAATCCCTGAGGGGTATCCCTGAACCCCATGGTAGGAGTGAGTCCCCCTGCTCCGCAAGCTTGCATGGCGCTCAGGTAGTCCAGTGGGCCGCACCCGATTCTTCCCAGTCCCAGGAGATCTTCGTGCATGGCCGTCTTTTCTGTGCTATCTCGGGATTCTCACGCCTCAGCACCATCGGCACAGTGCCTCCGGCATCCCAGGAACTCCGTTAATGTTTATTTGGATGATGGAATAAAGCTGTCTTGCTATATTTTGACATTTCTGTCAATCAAAATACTAATCTACCTCTGCCTAGCACCTTTTCATGTGCACACTGCCCATCTTTATAACAAACTGTGAGTAGAAAGGACTTTTAATCTTCATTATATTATCATTCGTATGAATAACGTTAACAATTAGTGTTTATTGAGCCCCTACTATGAGCCAGATGTAATGTTCGTTGCTGTTCATGTGTTTTTGAATTAAATTTTCATGACAAGCCTAAGAGGCCATGACTCTCCACATTCTGCCTCTGAGAGACACAAGGCTTGGAGGCAGGAAATGACTTGCTGAAGACCACAGGGCAAATTGGGGACTTGAGTCCCGATCTCTCTGATTCTAAAGTCCTTGCTCTCAAACCTCTGTCCATCTCAAATGGAAAAGCACTGAGGCAGTTCTCACTCTGGACCTTGTATTATTTTGCCTGGGCTGCTGTAGAAATACCACGGATCAGGTGACTTAAACAACAGCAATGTAGTTCCTCACACTTCTGGAGGTTGGGAGTGCAAGATCAACGCGTCAGTAGGGTTGGTTTCTCTCTGGGCCGTCCCCCCGGCTTGTAGTTGACCATCTTCTCTATCTTCTCGTGGTCTTCCACGAGAAGATACGTATGTGCGTTTGCATACTTATGGCCTCTTCTTGTAAGGGTACTGGTCGTATTGGATTAGGGTCTACCGTAGTGACTTTATTTTACCTGAACTATCTCTTTGAAGGCTCTGTCTCCAAATACAGTCACATTCTGAGGTATTGGGGGTTCGGGCTTCAGCATATAAAGTTTGGGACACAGTACGGCTCGTAAGAGACCTCTTCTCAACAGCATCCGTGTTTGATCCGGGAGAACAAAGCTAGAATTGCCTTCCTCTTTGTAATATGTATAATGACTCGAGAGAATTCCCCCCCATCTTCCCCACCTGAGACCTAAGAGGAAGAGAAGGAAGCTTGAAGTCGCAGCCCTGTGGCCTGTATCGGTCAATGACCAAACACTCAGACCTAGTTGACAGGCTGTACGTGGACACCTTGGATGTGCCCAGCATGGATCTTCTCCAAGTGAGAGGCCTTGGAGTCAGAGAAAGGCACAACTCCCACTGTTGCTACAAGAACAAAGACTTTAACTAAGATACTGAAATTGCTGGGCAGTTTCCTCAACTCTTTATTTAAGTGTTGGGTCAGGTGTGGTGGCTCATGTCTGTAATTCCAGCACTTTGGGAGGCTGAGCTGTGAGGATCACTGGAGGTCAGGAGTTTGAAACCAGCCTGGCCAATGGCCTGTGTGTGTGTGTGTGTGCGTGTGTGTGTGTGTTTGTGTGTGTGTGTGTGTGTATATATATATGTATGTATATATAAAGCCAGGCGTGGTGGCGTGCCCCTGTAGTCCTAGCTACTTGGGAGGCTGAGACATGAGAATCACTTGAATCTGGGAGGTGGAGGTTGCAGTAAGCCAAGATCGCCACTGCACTCCAGGCTGGGCAACAGAGCAAGACACCATCTCAAAAAAAAAAAACAAAAAATAGGTGTAATGCAAGCAGAAAAGGGCACACATTCCAGGTGTATTATCTCAAGAAATGTGCACACACTGCCTGCACATGGGTGATCAGCACCCACATGTTATACACAGGATAATTACAGGACCCTGCCAACCTCCTCTTGTCTCCTTTCAGCTCCTGCTGTGATGCCACTTCTAATCTCAATTTTATTATACAATTTGTTAAATATAGAAGTAAATGGAGGCAATAGTGATGGTAAAAAGAACCATGTGAGCTGGGCGTGGTGGCTCATGTCTGTAAAGCCAGCACTTCAGGAGTCCAAGTTGGGAGGGTCGCTTGAGGCCAGAGTTGGAGACCAATCTGGGCAACATCATGAGACCCCATCTCTAGCCAAATAAAACAAACAAAAAACTGAGGCATTGTGGCACATGTCTGTGGTCCCAGCTTCTCAGGAGGCTGAGGCAGGAGAATCACTTGAGCTAGGGAGGTTGAACCATGATTGCATCATTGTGCTCCATCTAGCCTGGGCAACAGAGTGAGACCCTATCTCCAAAAAATAAAATAAAATAATTAATTAAAAAAATAAAAGTAACAGAACCATAGACCTTATCTTTATCTGAGTTCTTGTAGCCTGTACACTACTCCTGATTAACCACGTAACACAGAAAATGAGACTAATCAGCTTCCTCTTCTGCCAGATGGAAGATCATCTCTAATTAATAATGAATTAGAATACCTAAGACAGTATTCAGGACACAGTTGATGAGGATGGTGTACTTAGTAGCTAATGGTGAGAAGGATGAATACTACTACTATACCTTTTGGTTTCTGAAATGAGAAATCTAAGGAACTGGCCTAACCAAGAAGCAGCAAGCTGTTTTAATTGTGCTGTTAGGAGGGCTATTTGTGAAGATACTGAAGAGGATTGGCCCATGGTTTTCTGCTAAGAACCTGCTGATTATCAGTGTAGAATCCCTGGATGGTACCTCCTGTCAATCAGGTGCTTAGATTAACTGGGGAAAACCATTTCAAGGCCAGAGCGTGGTCCCTGGATGGGAGAACATAGCTGTATCACTGGCAGAGGTGCCTTTGTCATGTACCCTATCCAGACTAGACACTAGACAGTGGGCAGTGTGTGACAGTTTCATGTCTTCTGCCACTTTATCTGGGACTCTCGTCCCTGAGAAGTTTGAAAATTTGGCACATTTTTATATTTATCAGTATACTTCCTGCTTCTTGATGTACTTGTACTACACAAGAATTGATTTTCAAGAACTATGTTTTTTTTTTTTCCTCTTTGCACACTGATGGGTTAGCAAATGCATATTTGCATAGAAATAATCTTTAGTAAGCTCTGCTGGCAAGTGTGTCCAATTTATAAATATGACTACTATAAAGACATAATTTTAGATGTGGATTTCCTCCTCAGTTTCTCTCTTTCAGTTTTCATGTCCAGGTCACTACGCATTGCATATATTTGGTTGGGATTTTGTTTCTCAGTAATTGATTTACCCAGATTGTGTTTCTGGAGATTAGAGCATCTCACTGTATTTTTATTTTTTTCTACATTGCAATTTCAAAATCATCCAACTCAAAGGCTGTTGAAAGGCTCCTTCTGTTGAAGGTAAAGCCTGTGGCAGCCTTTAACTTCCTTTCTCTTCTCCTGCTGCCACCTTGGTCCACGATTTATCTTTGAAGATGCCGGGTTTTAATGGGCAGGGTATAGTGCAGAAACCAGATGGTTTTAACTCACACCTGTGAAAATGCCGGGGATCTGCGAAACATTAAAGTTAATGGCCAGAATAAGGCTGCCAAGCTCGGTGGAATTGTACTTAACTGGCATATCATTCTAGTTAACTGAACTTTCCATTAACTCATGGTTCTATCTTTTCATGCCCCCTGCTAGCCCCCTACTCACAACCCACCCAGTTCCTCCTAGTGGGCAGTTTGCTGCTGCTGTCTTACTTCCTCATCCTCACCCCTTTCATGTCTCCCCTGGTAACTGATTTATTTTTCCCTCTTAGAGTTGGTTATTATTTTCTTCTTCCAGTTGCATCTCTACCTCCACCCAGATACATTTCCATTTTACTTGTATTTGGTAGCCTCCGAACTTGGCTTTCATTGGCTGACATATTCAGTGATTCACTTGCACCTTTAAGCTTGTGTTGTTCTAATTTTTTTTTTTTTTTTTTTTTTTTTT
Source organism: Theropithecus gelada (assembly GCF_003255815.1). NCBI lineage: Eukaryota > Metazoa > Chordata > Mammalia > Primates > Cercopithecidae > Theropithecus > Theropithecus gelada. Next base: position 36,304,623 of record NC_037688.1, read on the forward strand.
TTTGAGACAGAGTCTTGCTCTGTTGCCCGGGCCGGAGTACAGTGGTGCAATCTCAGCTCACTGCGAGCTCCGCCTCCCGGGTTCATGCTATTCTCCTGCCTCAGCCTCCTGAGTAGCTGGGACTACAGGCGTCTGCCACCACGCCCTGCTAATTTTTTGTATGTTTTAGTAGAGACGGGGTTTCACTGTGTTAGCCAGGATGGTCTCGATCTCCTGACCTCGTTATACACCCTCCTCGGCCTCCCAAATTGCTGGGATTACAGGCATGAGCCCCCGTGCCCAGCCATGTTGTTCTAATCTTTTAGACAACTGAATGCAGGTTTGTCTTTGAACTTGTCCTGTTTTAGTGCTCCTGGATGTCTAATATCATTCCTGTGCTAGTTGAAGAAAAGTTTTGGCTACCCAGTTGTCAGTTGCTGAAGTTTAACTGTGCATTCTAAACACACCTGTATTTTATTACATCGTACCTGGGCAGCATATAATTTTAGGAAAACCTTGAAAAAAAATGACTATTTGGACAAAATTTGGGATTCTCCTTTTTCTTTCCATTCTTCTCTCCTCCTGCACCAAGTTTCTGAGCTCATGCTTAAATAAATTCTGACCCTACTCTGATAAAATGAATCCTTGTGGCTGGGCACAGTGGCTCAAGCTTGTAATCCCAGCACTTTGGGATGCCGAGGTGGGTGGATCACCTGAGGTCAGGAGTTTCAGACCAGCCTGGCCAACATGGTTAAACCCCACCTCTACTAAAAATAGAAAATTAGTCAGGCTTGGTGGTGTACACCTGTAATCCCAGCTACACAGGAGACTGAGACATAAGAATTGCTTGAACCCAGGAGGCGGAGGTTGCAGTAAACCGAGATCATGCCACTACACTCCAGCCTAGGTGACAAGAGCGAAACTCCATCTTTAAAAAAAGAAAAAGTGACCACTTGTAGTTTCTTCCTCTGTTTGGCAGATGGACCCTAAGATGGCCTCAGTGATACACCACCTCCTGGTATCCAAGGCCTGATGTGATCACCCCTCCCCAACCTTGAATGTAGGTGGGACATGGGACTCATTTCTAACCAACAGAATATGAAAAAGATAATAGGATGTAAGTTTTTAGATTAGGTTACACTATGTGGCACAGCGAAGGGATTTTGGAAATACCATTAAGGTCTTAAGTGAGACAGATTTTGAGTTACTGAGAAGGGGGATCATCCTGGGTGGGCCTGACTTTAGGGAAAATCCCTTAAAGAGGAGCTAAAATAAGAGAGACTGTCTCTCCATTGCTGGCTTTGAGAAAGTAAGCTGTCTTGCAGTAAGGAACTGCAGTTGGCTTCCAGGAGCTGAGAGTGCCCTAAAGAAGCCAGCAAGAAAATGAGGACATTAGTCCTATAACGACAAGGAAATGAGTTTTGCTAGCAACCTAAGGGTGCTTGAAGGTGATTGACCATCCCCAGTGAAGCCTCTGATGAGACCACTGCCCCACCAGACAACTAGATTTCTACCTGGCAGGACCCTGGATGGAGAATCCAGCTCAGCCATACCCAGACTCCTCACCTATGGAAGCTTTAAGATAATAAATGTATGTGGCTTTAAGCTATTAAGCTTTTGGTAATTTGTTACATGGCAATAGAAAATTAATACAGCCTGAATAGTAGACAGAGACTGAACATTTGGCTGCGCAGCAAGTTCTAAGTTACTCACCAGGTTTCAGAGGAGAGACAGGAATTTGATGATCTTATAAGAAACCTTTACTCTTTGGCCAGACACAGTGGCTCATGCCTGTCATTCAAGCACTTTAGGAGACCACGTCAGGCAGATCACCTGAGGTCAGGAGTTCGAGACCAGCCTGGGCAACATGCCGAAACCCCACCTTTAGTAAAAATACGAAAATTAGCCAGGCATGGTGGCACGTGCTTTTAATCCCAGCGACTTGAGAGGCTGAGGCATGAGAATCACTTGAACCCGAGAGGCAGGGGTTGCAGTGAGTGCATTGGCAGCTGGGACATTAACGAAGTTGTGAAAGGGGCCTTGATGTTATTAGCTGAGTCACGTCACTGCACCTCCAGCCTGGACAACAGAATGAGACTCTGTCTCAAAAAAAAAAAAAAAAAAAAAAAAAAAGAAATGTGTGCTTTTTAAGGAAAGTCCTATTTTTCATGATTTTCCACTATGAAGAAGAAAATAATATACAGTACTGAGATTCATATGGACATTATTTAAACACACTTCCACCTACAGAGTCACATATCGTATAGCATAAAATATCGTCAGGAGCAGGTCATGTGACCAGAATGTGGCAAGGTCTTTGCTCTACAGGTCAAGCTGGGACTTACTGAGGAGAAATGAGGGGATTTCAAAGTCCAGGTTGCACCATCCACTTTATAGATGAGGAAAGTAAGAACCCACGGCATCTTGCACATAGAATTCAATACATGCCCTCCTTCTTGAATCCCATTGACCTAGCAGGTCATATAATTTCCATTAGTTTGCAGAGCAACTCAAGGGCAAGAGTGAAATTGGAATTTTGCTTTTGAATTTCTGAAACCTTGTTTTATTTATTTAGTTTTTAATCCTTTTTTTTTTTTTTTTTTTTTTGGCATAGAATCATGTTCCCCTCCGAAAACTCCCTGGGTGCCCCAGCATTATATAGTAAAAGACATGTATTTCCAACTGGCAGGGGCTCTGCAAAGTTTCTCTGCCTCCTCTGCTCACCCAACCCTAAATAATTGTCTGGATGTTCCTTTTATTGTCACCTCTGAAACAAGATGAAGAATCGGACGGTTTGCTTTAGAGCGCATTAACTTCTTTATCATATTAATACTGACTCATATCTTATTTCCCACTTGCAGTAAGAAAACCATTCAAATCTTGCCCTCACAGGACAATATCTTTAATAGCTTCTGTGTGTTTCCTATTTTTGGCTGTTTCTGTATAAACAGACTAATCTAATAGCATACTGAACCCATCTAACTTGGCAGAAATTCAGAAAATCACTCATTTCTATGGCAAGCTCAGATGCCAGGAAGGGGGAAAAAACCCTCACTTTTATTGCAGAAAGATTTTTCTCAAAGTTACCTTTCATGAACATAATATGTCTATCATTTGGAATTCTCCAGCACCCTGGCTGGAAATTATTTATTGCAGAACGACACAATGGTGAACGAGAAGGTATTATTCCCTGTACGATTTCTGACTTGAATTTGTTTGCCTAAAGGAACAGGTATCGTATGAATGTGATTTTGAATGCTGGCATGGTGATGAAAGGTGATGTTCACCTGGAGTGCGTACACACAAAGCCCTGTTCAGTTTACCTAAAAGGTAAGAACATCGTGGCCCCCTTCACAGCCTGGTTAATGTCCCAGCTGACCCTGAGTTCTGCCTCCATCACTGGAACAAGAACGTGTGTTTGGGAAGAGGTGTCCTCCCTGGCACTCTGTTTGATTTGTTGTCACTTCCACACATGGCAGGTCTCAAGCTGTCTGAAGTCGTGGCTGCCATTCCTAAGCTACTAAAACTTTTCTGGAGAACATCACCAATCATGCTGAGGGATCATCTAACAACTCAGCTTTATGAGGACAGCTGCAGTTCTGCCTTTAGGCTAGGGTCACCGGGGTCGCTGCCCCAGCCCCACTCTTTACCCTCAATCCCTCTATGACTCCCCTGACTGAGCTCCTTACTAAAGGAGAGGACTCCCTGGAGCCTCCCCATCCAAGGCCAGCATGTTCCATTTGAGGGTAACTGGAACCCTGAAATTCCCCCCCAAACAATCAACCTACTACTAGGATGCCATATGCTTTCCTATGTGCTGTTGTTTAATTTCAGTTGGTACATGTTTTATTTTTTGAAACAGACTTTATTTGTTAGAACAGTTTTAGATTTAAAGAAAAATCAAGATTCTAGTACCAAGTTCCCATGTATGTAACATCTAGTTTAATCCTATTATTTTAATATCTTATGTTATTAGGTACATTTATTAAGATTAAATTGTTGATACTGATATATTAGGTTGGTGCAAAAGCAATTGCAGTTTTTGCCATGAAAAGTAATACTTAATAATAATACTAGGTTGGTGCAAAAGTAATTGTGGATTTTGCCATTAAAGGTAATGTGGTTTTACTTTTGCAGTTTTTGCCATTTGCCAATTACTTTTGCAGTTTTTGCCATTACTTAAAAGTAATTACTTAAAAGTAATGGCAAAAACTGCAATTACTTTTACACCAACCTAATACTGTTATTAACTAAAGTCCATCATTTATACATACTGCTTTAGGTTTTAAAAATTTTTTTTTACCTAATGACTTTTTTGTGTTCCAGGACCCCATCCAGGATACCCTTTTTTGTTTGTTTGTTTGTTTGTTTGTTTTTGAGATGGAGTTTGGCTCTTTTGCCCAGGATGGAGTGCAGTGGTACAATCTTGGCTCACTGCAACCTCCACCTCGCAGGTTCAAGTGATTCTCCTGCCTCAGCCTCCCGAGCTGCCGGGACCCCAGGCATGCACCACCACGCTCAGCTGATTTTTGCACGATACCACACTTTATGTAATTGTCAGATCTCCTTAGCCTCTTCTTGGCTGTGACAGTTTCTCAGAATTGTCTTTGTGATGACCTGGACAGCTTTGAGGAGTGCTTGTCGGGTATTCTGTAGGATGCCCCTGTGTTGGGATTTGTAGGATGTTTTTCTCACGAGTATACTGGAGTTAATGAATTTCAGGGAGGAAGACCCCAGAGGTCAGTTGTCATCACATCATATCAAGCAGTCCACTTTCATCATGACTCTTCACTGTTGGTGGGGACTTTGATTCACCAGGTCAAGGTATACCTTGACCAAGGTATACCTATACCAAGGTATACCAAGGTATATCATCAGATTTCTCCACTGCACACTTATTCTTTCCTTCTACTTTCCACACTCCTCTCTTTGGAGGAATGTTGCTCTGCCCAGCTCACACTTGTGGAGTGGGGGTTTAATCTTCTCACTCTTCGAGGGTAGAGTATCTAAATAAACTACTTGGAATTCTGCATGGAATATTTGTCTCTTCTCCCCCATTTATTTATTTAATCATTTATTTATATCAAGATAGACTCAGGGACTTTTATGTTTTATGTTATAATCCTATACTACTTTATTTATTTTGTTGCTTACATTTTTCCAGAGGGAACAATTTGGCCTTCAAAAGTTGCTGCTGTTGGCTCCTGTGTTCTTGTGAGGTACACCCATCATGGTGTGGTGTGATTTTTGGTTTTGTTTTCACTCCTTTTTTGCTTTTTGTGCCTCCTCTTGCCTCCTCCCCACCCCTCATACATACACAAAGGGCCACATGCTACTATTATTTGTGGAATCTCAGCCATATTCTTCTTTTTTTTTTTTTTTTTTTAAATAAAAATCACGGTAGAGCAGTAGGCAGTGTGGGTGAGTTCTCCCACTTTACGTTTTACTTAGCATAATTTAGGCCCCTTTCAGGCCCCTTTTCCTCCAGAGCCCCAGGTATGTTTGCTACCATACCTCCCCAGGGGATAGCCCTCCAAACCTGCTTGGCCACATAGCCAGGTCTTTAAGTCCCAAAGGGAGGCCATCACAAACTACTCAGCACAGAGAAGACCCAAATCCTAATCTTGGCTCAACCCCAAACTCGGATAATTCATTTTTACCTGTGTCCTCTCTACACCATGGTTTTTTCGCTTTATGACAAGGGGTTTGCCATGGCTGGTCTCCAAGGCCCCTTCCAACGTTGACATTCTATGATTCTGTAAGTCTTTGAATAATGGCCCACGATGCCAACAAGAAGTCACCAGTGAGACTTTGGGTGTTCTGTTGGAAATCTTGGTAAAATCACAGAGAGAAGGAGATGAAAAAGAAGAAAGAGGAAAAACTGGACTTATAAATAGGAAGACAATGAATGTGAACTGGGGAGAGAAGAGTCATTGACAGGGACAAGAAATAAATAACTTTGATGCTAATCCTGGGAAAATTCTGGAACAACATGGAGGTACCTCTGTTAACTCCATTTCATTTTGGAAAAGTCTACGAGACAAAAGGTGCAAAGCAGAGTATGCAGTGATTTCAGGTGTGTTGGACTCTGACAAGATGATGCCAACTTGGACAACGTCAGTCAACATCAAATGTCTGGATCAAGAGAGGCAAGAATCCCATGGATTTGGCATTGGCCAGAACTTGTCTGGAATCTTGTTTTCTGCCTTGAGTGTCACCTGTTGAGAGCTCTGTTGACAAACTGGCATTTATCCTTGGGAGAGTAGCCTCAGGACCAGGGGTGAAGAGGAGTTCAGTAAACTGTGTTTAACCCAAAGAAAGACACACGACGTGTCAGATTTTGTAAGGATTTTCAAGGGGCAGTAGATGGTGGCCCTACAGTGCAATGAACCTTCACACCAAGGATCTGCTTCCTTTGTTGGAGGCTGGATGCTTGCAATTGTCATGGCTGCTGCCTAAGCAATGCTACCTTGAGTAGAGGATTTGGCCAACTATGGACTAAGGCCTCTCCCTCATGTCACATTGAATGGTGCTAATGTTTCCTGAAGTTTCCCTTTCTTTTCAGTTCAATGTTTTCAGAATCTCAGCCTTCCAGCAGAATCCCCTTTGTTTGCGCTAAATATACATTCCCAATCCCTGTGTGGCCATTCTGATATACTAGGTCTGGGGTTAGGGAGTTGTGAGTGCCGAGAATCAGTCTTTCTGTCAAGCTCCCGAGGTGACCTGATACATACATGGAGCTGAGAAGTACCCTTCTAACAGGATTGCCAGCTTCTTAAGGATAAGAACCATATTTTCTTCCTTTTTTTGTATGCCTCCCCATATAAGGATAATTACACAGAATAAGCACTGAGATGCCTGTTGATGGATTTATTCCAGCAAATTTTTTTTTAGCTCTCTTTGTCTGGAACTTTGCAAAATAAACACCATGGTCACCCTATGCTTTGTGAGTGGCGTGCTAGAATGGAATTTCACTGTTTTAAATTCGGGTTTAATTTCTTGCTTTCAAATGAATTATGAAAGGAAGAGGAGAGACCTTTGGAAAAGTCTGAATGTTGATGTCGACGACTAGCCAGGCGCTTCCCTTCCAGCTGGTTTTGTGAGGGATTAAGAGGCCACTGTTGTGAATCTCCCATTAGTGATGGTCCCAGGCCCCCTCCTCATTGTGCATTTATCTTACAAGGGGCATATTTAGGAGATGTTTCCGTTCTATTTTATCTGCAGAATTACTTTCCATTCTCAAGTCTTTTATATAAGTATTCCCTTGAACCCGTTCCAAAAAGTGGATTTTTAACCCAATAGACCATAACTGCAGTGTTTTATCGTGCATACATATTTCAAAATGTGAATGTAAGTAGATTTAGCAAAGTTAAAATAAAATTAAAACTTTTCAGAGGGCACCGCTGCTCGCTTTCCCATGTTGAACTTTTCCCTTTGGGGTTCTTGTGCCATTTAAAACACTCTAAAAATGGGAAGACTTTTCTCTTGGGTATTTTTTTTTTTTCCTCCACAAGGGATGGGGTTCAGAAGATATTGGTGAGGTTAGGAGCCTTTGTCTCCCAGGAGCATACTTGATAGCAATGTAGGATGAATTGCAGATCTGTGAGTTAGTGCCATATATAGCAGTGTTGTTGGTAAGATTTCTCACTGGCATCTCTGCTTCCCCTGTTGACTCTCTTGAAATCCCTTCCTCAGGCAGAAGCTGCAGTCATTTCTCTAAAATAGAAATCTGATCTTGTCACCACCCTACTTGCCACTCCCTGCTTAATCCCTTCACTGGCTCACCATATCTCTTAGGATAAAATAACAAGATCCTTTCCAGGGCCTGCAAGACCCCTGCCAACCTCTGCAGCTTACTTTGTACCACTTTCCCCAAGAACCTGTTACCCACCCTGCTCCTTGCCACAGGGCCTTTGCACTGGCTGTTGTCTTTTGCTAGAGTAGTCTTCCTATCCTGCTTTAGCTAGTCAACTCTTTCTCACCATTTAGGGTTCAAATGGATCATCACTTTCTCTGGGGTGCAGGGGTCTTTTATGTAAGTATTCCTTTGAACTCATTCCAAAAAAGTGGATTTTTAGAAATAGAAAAAAAAATTAGAAATAGAAAGTTAACTGAGTTCCAGTTTTTAGATAATTATCAAAGAAGTAGATTTTTAGAAATAGAAAATTAACATAGATCACAGAAAATTATCCAGACTCAGTTAATTTTCCCTTTTCCAGCACCTATATTGGTCCTCCCCACTTCTCTTCCCTGGCTTCTATTTTCTCCTTAGCACTTACTATGTCTCACTCATGTAGACTTGAAGCTCCACATGGGCAGGGATTTTAGTCTATTTCATTGAGAATCTGCCACCAGTCACTGGCCCATAGAGAGTCCTCAAAAATAATTGTTGAATGAGTGAATGATGATGGCATGATGATTGTGTATTCCTCACCTGACTGTAAGTTTCATGAGGCCAGGCACCAGGGTCCTATTTTGCTCACTGTTGCTGTGTGGGAAAGAGTTAGTACAGCAGCCTGTTGCAAGCTTGGCTCTTGGCTGCATCTGGGAACTTGGATTTTAGGACGGCTGTCGCCATTTCCAGATCAGGTAACGATGACTCACTGTGTCTAGACTGCTTGTACCAAAAATAGGGCTCATGTGGAATACCTGCTTTCCTTCGTGGAGGCTGGAATTTTGGTACATGCTCCAGAGAGGGTGCCTACAAGACCAGCTTCCAATAAAAACCGTGGACACTGAGTCCCTAATACGTTTCCCTGGTAGACAATACTTCATACATCTTTTCATAGCTCATTTCTGGGGGAGTAATTAAATGCCTCCTGTGTGACTTCACTGGAAGAGGACAGATGGAATCTTGTACCGGGTTTTCTCCAGACTTCGCCTCATTCCCCATTTCCCTGTGCTCATTTTGCCTTGCATCATTTTGCTGTGATAAATCTCAGCCATGAGTGTGACTGTATGCTGAGTCCTATGAGTCCTCCTTGTAAACCACCAAACCTGGGTTGGAGTTTCAGTGCCTGACATAGTTGTATTCCTAAGACATAGTTGGGACCAGACCTCAAGAAAATAGCCAACAAATACTGGCTGAATGAATGAAAGAGGCCATATGCAGTCAGCCCTCCCTCTCTCTGGGTTCTACATCCGTGGATTTAACTAATAACAGATTAAAAACATTCAAACAAATACATGGAGGGTGGTATCTGTACTGAATACGTACAGACTGCTTTTTTTTGTCTTTATTCCTTAAACAATCCAACATAACCACTGTTTATGTCATGTTTATATTGTACTAGGTATTATAAGTAATCTAAAGATGATTTAAAGTATACGGGAGGATTGCATACATTATATGCAAATACTATACAATTTTATGTCAGAGACTTGAGCATTTGTGGATTTTGGTGTTTGGTGGGGGGTGGGAGTTCCTTGAACCAGTCCCCATTGGATACTGAGGGACAACTATACAGATCACATTTAGTAGTGGACGCAGGTCAGTCGTGCCATCTCATCCACCCCTTCCTCACCCAAGATTCTTCATGGCTTGTGTCAAGGCCTCACCACATCAGAATATTTCTGCCCATGGTTGCTGAGACAGAGCTGGACAGGTCCAGCATCCACTCCCCAGAAGAGAACTCCAGTTGACGCTCATCAAGATATTCCCACTATGGCAAACTGTGGAAAAATTAGGACAGATGTATGACTTGTTTCATATAAAGCTAAATCAGTTTTATTTATGTGATTGTCCTTTATTCTGAGATTATGTTCAACAGATATTCTCAGTGTTAAAATATTCTTTTTTTAAATTATTTTTTATTTTTCAGATAGGTTCTGGCTATGTCACCCAAGGTCTAGTACAGTGGCATGATTTCGGCTCACTGCAGCTTCCTCCTCTCAGGCTCAAGAGATCTTCTTGCCTTAGCCCTTCAGGTAGGGCTACATGTGTGTGCCACCATGCCTGGCTGTGTTTTGTAGGAACAGGGTTTCACCATGTTGCCAAGGCTAGTGTCTAACTCCTGGGCTCAAGCAATTTGCTCACCTGGGTCTTCCAAGGTGTTGGGATTACAGGTGTGAGCCACCACACCCAGCCAAAATATTCTTTTCAAAGTGATTAGAAGTAGAAGAAGCTTGCTCTCTTTTTATTGGCACTTCTGCCTTATATGCACTTTCGGATTTAAATTATTCCGTCTTTTATGAAATGACAGTGTTTGGAGGTGGTAGATGTTTTTTAAGTCTCCTTACTTGGAAAAACAAAATAAAGTTGACAACCTAATTTCGGACCTCCCAATTCTTTCTAAAAAAAGAGTCTTCTTGGTCCATGAAATCCAGAGGAGGTCAAACTAGCAAATTTGCAAGTAGTTGCTTAATAGATAAACAGTTAAGATCAAGAATCAGAAATATCTGGGTTGAATTCCAGTTCTGTCATATTAAGTGACAGGTTGCAGAACGACCCCATCTTTCTGAGCTGTGTTTTTATCTCTGTACAATGGGGTTAATACTACTAGTATTTGCTTCCAGGGATTGTTTTGGAGGGGAGTGAGGAATAAATGATATAATTAACTAAAACATGTAGAATAGTATTTGACACAGAGTAGGTCAGCATGCCCTAAGTATTAGAGTCATTATTGAGTTATTCCGCTACCTCTGCATTTGAGTCCTTTCTTTTGGACTTTCCTACTTACGTTGCAGATGTTATTTTTATTTATTTATTTATTTATTTATTTATTTATTTTGAGACGGAGTCTCGCTCTGTCGCCCAGGCTGGAGTGTAGTGGCGCGATCTCAGCTCACTGCAAGCTCCGCCTCCCGGGTTCACGCCATTCTCCTGCCTCAGCCTCCCGAGTAGCTGGGAGTACAAGCGCCTGCCACCTCGCCCAGCTAGTTTTTTTGTATTTTTTAGTAGAGACGGGGTTTCACTGTGTTAGCCAGGATGGTCTCAATCTCCTGACCTCGTGATCCACCCGTCTCAGCCTCCCAAAGTGCTGGGATTACAGGCTTGAGCCACCGCACCCGGCCTAAATGTTATTTTTTTGAAGAGGGTGTAGGCCAAGAAAGGGGTGGGAGAAATGAGGAAGGGGTTGATATAACCCCTTAGTGTCCTCCTCATTACCACAGACCCTCTCTTCCTCCACTTACTTACTTGGCCAATTTTATTTTGTTTTATTTTATTTATTTATTTATTTTTTTAAGTAGAGTCTCGTTCTGTCTCCCAGGCTGGAGTGCAATGGTGCTATCTCAGCTCACTGCAACCTCTGCCTCACAGATTCAAGTGATTCTCCTGCCTCAGCCTCTCGAGTAGCTGGGATTGCAGACACACGCCACCACGCCCAACTAATTTTGTATTTTTAGTGGAGTTGGGATTTCTCCATGTTGGTCAGACTGGTCTCGAACTCCTGTCCTCAGGTCATTCGCCTGCCTCAGCCTCCCAAAGTGCTGGGATTACAGGCGTGAGCCCCCGCGCCTGGCCTACTTGGGCAAATTCTTACCTGATCACCTTCTCCACCCCTCCTACATGTAAAAGAAAGGTAGGACCATGTTGGGGAGGGATCGAACATTTATTATCCCCATTTTACAGATGAAGAAGTTAAGGTGGCCAGACATGGTGGCTCACGCCTGTAATCCTAGCACTTTGGGAGGCCGAGATGGGGGATCACTTGAGGTCAGGAGTTCGAGAGCAATCTGGCTAACATGGTGAAACCCCATCTCTACTACAAATACAAAATCAGCCGGGCGTGGTGGCGTGTGCCTCTAATCCCAGTTACTTGGGAAGCTGAGGCAGGAGAATCGCTTGAACCTGGGAGGCAGAGGTTGCAGTGAGCCGAGATCGTGCCCCTGCACTCCAGCCTGGGTGACAGAGCAAGATTCCATCTCAAAACAAAACAAAAGAGAACAAAAAAAGAAGTTAAGGATTGGAGAGCGTAAGTATCTTCTGTGGGGGTACCCAGCTAGGCAGGGACAGGGCAGGGATTTGTACCTAGGAGCTCTTGGATTGTGATTTTTTATTCACCCCTCCCTCTCCACCCTTCCTGTCTTCAAGCCTTAGCAGGTGCAACTGCATTTTGTACCACATGACTTTAAAACAGAACCACAAGTTCAGAACTTTGGTTAGGTCCCGCCTGTGTTCTCTAGCTAACGTACAGCAACACTGGTTTCCAACCTTTCATTGTGCGGGTTTCTGATGAGTACGCTGGCAGGCCTCTGGCTTCAGAGATGCCACTACAAAGGTCTCCTCCTTTTCATAAACAGATTGCTGCAAGGCCCGCTTCTCAAGAAAGCAACTTGTGCTACCTCCTGCGTGCTTTTATGCTTCACTGTGAAGTGCAAAGTTGGGCTGGCAGGCCTGGCTTTCTTCTCCGCTTTATGTATGATTCATCAAGAGGACTCCAGGCTGTGGTATGCGGTGCAACCCAGGCTGTGTTCCCAAGTGCATCAAACAGGGATTGGGACCTGTTTTCCTTCCCACTCACATGTAGGTCACCTACGGGAGCAGGGGAGGAACCATCTGAGGGTTTTTTTTTTTTAGGTTTTTCATTGCTGAGAACAGTTCCAGCTCTGCTGACCAAAGGGCTGAGCGTCCTTTTGTTAGTCTGACCCCGTAGAGAGCCCAAAGAGGCAACCCTCCGGCCAACTGACAGCCAGCTGTGGGATTGGACACCCTGTTTTTCACACCACTGAGCACTCTTGAACCCAGAGAAGGTGCAGGTTAGAGATGCAGCTATATGCCTCTGTACCAGAGAGAGACCTTTGTGTACGTTTGGAATAAAAATGTTTAGCATTAGTGATTCAGTTTTTTGTGTCTAAATACAAATGTCCAGGAGAATAGGAACACCATAGTGGTCAGCTAAGAGCAAGCAGTTAGTTTAGTGTATGACAAGTATCTCATTATAAATGGATGCTGAAATGCCCAAGCGTGGAAATGATACGCTTCTGCTTTTATTTTTAAGTCATCCTTATAATATCTCTTTCCCTTATTCCCTCATTCAGGCACAAAAATGCTGTTTGATTGGGAGAGCAAGTGGAGCTGTTAAAAGTTCTAGGGATGGTCGGGCATGGTGGCTCATGTCTGTAATCCCAGCACTTTGGGAGGCTGAGGCAGGTGGATCACAAGGTCAGGAGTTTGAGACCAGCCTGGCCAACATGGTGAAACTCCATCGCTACTAAAAATACAAAAATTAGCTGGGCGTGGTGGCGGGTACCTGTAATCCCAGCTACTCGGGAAGTTGAGGCAGGAGAATCATTTGAACCCAGGAGGCGGAGGTTGCAGTGAGCCAAGATTGTGCCACTGCACTCCAGCCTGGGTGACAGAGCGAGACTCTGTCTCCCCAAAAAAAAAAAAAAAAGTTCGAAACCAGTGAATCCTGCCGATAAACATCATCCAGACAGAAGGAAGCTGAGCGCCAATGGTTTAGAGACTCAGCACCAGACTGGAGAGAGAGAGAGTGTGTGTATGTGTGTGTGTGTGTGTGTCTGTATGTGTGTGCGCGGGCGCATTGGTGTGTAGGTGGGCTTGAGAAAAGTGCTGACTTTGTGAACAAGGAGGAGGGAAAAGGGCCCAGAGCAGTAAAGAGCCTGTAAATAAATTTATCCCAGCCTCAGCCCCATGCATTCACTTGAGATTCCTGACGGCTTCCCTGCAGGACATATTCTACCCCCTCACAGATAGGAAGCCTTGCCCAATGTGATTACATCAGGAAGTAAGATTTCAAATCTCAATGTGCCTAATGCCAAAACTGTACCTCTTGCCACTCAACATCTGCAGTCAAAGGCTCCCTGACTCAGGATTTGCTGGGGTCTGGCTCTGGGCTATTGGAATTAGATGCATGAGACCCTTTCCATCTAAACCTTAAGTGTTTTCCCTGTTGGACAGATGCCTGGTTGTCCCTTTAATCCGTTGTCCAAAAAGCCTGAGGAAGGATGGCAGGTGGACTTGGATCTCGGCCACCACCTTAGATCCTGATCAGGGGACCTCTGCGACTGCTCACCTGGGAGGAACTCCAGGAGCTCTGATGTGTTGTCCTTGACTGGGCAAGAAGGGAAGGAGAATTGTGAAACATGCAGAATTAGAAGTCATACACCTGGGTTCGTATCCTGGCTGTGCCACTTATTTTCTGGTGGGTGGAGAGGGCTGACAAGTTGCTCATCCTCTGTACACCTCAGTTTCTTCATGTGCAAAATGAAGATGTTAGTTGTTTCTTTATTCAAGGGTTGTTGAGAAGACGAAGTGCTAAAAATGCTTGAACAGCATTTGCACAGGCAGTAACACAGGAAGTGCTCCCTACTTAGCGTGGACAACATCATCTTCGTCCACATCAGTGTGATTATCATCATCCTCATGAAAAGCCCTGGACATCATTTTGCCTTTGACCTGGATGTCCATGTTGGAAAAACAGCTAGTGGAAGGCATGCCCAAATCTCAGAAGTTGGCCTTTCCGTGCAGATGTCATTGGTGGCCATTGTAGGGGAAAAAGATGCTTTGGAAACTGGGACACAGAGAAAAGTACCTCATATTACACAGAGTCAAGAGAGGTCACTGTGGAAGCACAGAGGAAGCCTTGGCCTAATTGCACGGATAATACAATTCTGTAACTCATCCTGCCAACACGAAGGTAGATGGACGATCCCTATCCTCGCTGCGGAACATTGCCCGTGTTTTCCTAGGAGAGACATCTGCACTCCAGTAGTGATTAAAATGCCTTCGACAGGCTCTTGCTATTAAGAGTTTCTGGCTCCAGTTTAATAAAAGGTAGTATATTATAATGGAAACCAGGTTATTATTGATAAGGGCTAGACATATAGTTAAAGGTTTGGTAATCCCACATGCAAGGGGAGGGAGCTAAGGGTTATTGCAAACCTACTATGTGTCAATTGCTCTAGTAGACACCTCAGAGACATTACAGCCAAAGACTCCCACCTTTAGATAAAACCAGTTTGGCCTCTCTGATATATTAATATATTTAATCATCAGACTTTCAGTGTTAAAGGAGATTACAGTAGAGGCGTCCAGTTGATTGGGGAATAGTTGCTGCAAATGATAAGCTCTTTTGAATAAACCGATACTGACTTAATGAGGTTCTGCTGTGTATTATCTTTTTTTCCTAATAGAAGATAGAGTGGCTACCCTCCCCATCCGCCGTTTCCTTCCTGGTAATGACCCTCTTTTCTCTCACTCCATGGGAACTTTTAAAATTGATAAGTAATGGATTTTTAGCCTCAGGTTTCTGGAATTCTAAGAGGGCCTGAAAGGTAAGTGCTCACTTACCGAGATGTGTGAACAAAAACAGGCAGCCTAGCTCAGCAAGTAAGAATGGAGTGGCATCTCCCCGCCTGCTCTGGAGTCGTGCGTTTGCTTCTGGAAGGGCATCAAGAGGCATTCAACCTCCTGTTAATTTGGTTGCTTCTTCAGATACCCTCTTCATGGTGCAGCCCTGAGCTGGAACATTTAAAGACCAGTTGTTAAGGACCAATCTGAGAGCCTGTGCATTGGTTAAAACTCCTTATCTGGCCATAGAGGGTGGTGTGGTTTGGACGCGTTCCCCTTGTCTGTCCAATTCCCAACAGAGGCAAGTGCACATCTGAGACAGGTTGAGGGTTCAAGCTGTCCAATCCCTGCTCATCTGCAGCACACCAAGGAACGTGGACTAATGAAAAATAAATTGCACGCCTGACATGCCCATCATGCTGCCCGCATTTTCTAATCTTCGCAATAACTCTGTGGTGAGAAATATTTCTGCCTGTAATCCCGGCACTTTGGGAGGCTGAAGCGGGCGGATCACCGGAGGTCAGGAGTTTGAGACCAGCCTGGCCAACATGGTGAACTCCCTGCCACCAACGCCCCTCCCCATCATCTCTACTAAAAATACAAAAATTAGCTGGGCATGGTGGAGGGCACTTATAATCCCAGCTACTTGGGAGGCTGAAGCAGGAGAATCTCTTGAACCCAGGAGGCGGAGGTTGCAGTGAGCTGAGACAGCGCCACTGCGTTGCAGCCTGGGCAACGAGAGTGAAACTCTGTCTCAAAAAAAAAAAAAAGTTCCTGCCCCCACGTTACAGATGAGGCTTTTAAAGATACCCAGCCACTGGTCCACAGTGATGTGACTCATCAGTGGTCCACCTGACATAGGAAATTCGGTTGCTTTGGAAATTTCGGTTCTACCACATCACCTTTCCTTACTCCCTAACATCATTCCCAGATCAAAGAAAGGTAAAAGAAGGAAGGACTGGAGACATTGTTTTCCTGTATGCTCCTTGATAAAGGGCTCAGAGCTAAGCACAGAGTAGGTGCTTAAGCCCTTCTGTTTGAAAGGAACTTTAAACATCTTTGGCAGCAGCTAAGAGTGTCAAAATAGAGTGATGTGTAGGAGACCTAGGGCCTGGGTAACATTGTCCCGGCCCAGGGCCTACTGTGGTGTGTGTGTGTCTCTACCTTCCAGTGTTTAGGAACGCGGAGAGGGGACCTCTGTAATTGGTACCAGCATCCATGAGCATGGAGGACTTTGCTTCCTTGCAGGGTCAGTCCTTCCTCTGAGTAGGGGGCAGGGGTCTCCATGCCGTCTTCCACCAGGTAGGCCCAGAATCAGTTTCAACTTGGTCACCTGTCTGTGCGGTGTTTTGAGTTCTTCCCTGGGAAACTTGCTCACATCATCCACTTCTCTCTAGGTTCTCCGTACGGCTTTCCCGACTCCAAGCTAAGCTCTTCTGTTAGTTATTCTAGTAACTGTCCAATATCAGGCACTACCCTCAACACTGTTTCCCATGGCAATTATTTTACATGACAGTTTAAAAAACAGGAACGTTCTATTTGTATTCGCATTTTGCCCACAAGCCAATGAAGGCTCGGAGGGGTTGAATGGCCCAAGTTTTGTAAGTGGCCAGGGGCAGAGTCAGGAGCTGAACCCAAGACATAGGCCGAGGAGTCTGTGTGTGTTCTTTAAACCCCTCGATTCAGTCGCCCAGCTCTTTTCATTCCCTGTCCTTGCCCCCCTCTGGCTGGGTCTGTCTTTCCTATCCCTACCACTTTCCACCACCATTTTTTGTTTGTTTGTTTCCTCTGCAAGCAGCATCTGAAAGGCTCAGACCCAGCCTTTTGGCCTTGTACTCTGATAAGATCTCTCTGTGCTCCTTTTGCCTGGGTTGTACCTGCCTTTTCTGGATGACCCTGTTAATTGCAATTGACTGTCATAGAATGTGGATAGCAGTGCCACTTGACACCAGACTAATGCTTCTGACTTTTCCACTGTGCCCCAGCAGCAGACTTGAGGGAAGGGCAGGGGTGGTCAGAGGAGAGATAGAGCACTTCAGATTCCAATCAAATACTTCAGAGCATGAGAGCTTTTCTCTTTGTCAGGGCGCTGTCTCTCTCCAGGTTGGGAGGAGATGTGGCATTTCTAGGAATTCACAGTAAAATCAGAAATAATTAGGAGATTTCACAGTTGTCGCTCCTGTGAAAATTGAGGAATTTTTTTTTTTCCTCCTATTTCCAAGCTTTAGTCCTAGGCATGGAAAAATAACTTTGAAGAAAACCTGAGAGATACGAGTAAAAAACAGTTTCTCTGGGGAGGTGGTAGTCGGGGCTTAATTTCCTAAAGGCTTCCTGGGTATCAGGGCTGCTTTCCTTTATAATCTTTTACCAGTCCTGTGGGGGAGGAACAGAAACCCACTTGAGGGGTAGAAGAGCTGAGGTCAAAGGATCAGCCTGCTGTCCAATACTGGGACGTTATATTGTTCTTTTTGGGCAGGGTGGAAACTTGGAACCAAGAGCCTGTTCACTTTGGAAGACTCGACTCCCAGGATGTACAAAGTACTTCTGCATGTGCGCAAAGCCATGTGGGCCCAGGTGTCAGTGACAAGCACAGGGAAGTAACCCAAGCTGGGTCGTTCCTTATGAGGAGCCTGGCACCTGGGCTCACACCTTGCCATATATGACTTCATGGGAACCTCACAACAGACCTGTGGGCTCAGAATTATTCTCTCACTTTGCAGACGAGAAAAGGGAAGTGCACGGAAGGAAAATAAGAGTGTTTGAGATCCCATAGCGGATTCATTACTGTACTGAGAGTAAACCCAGAGTTGCCTCTGGAGGACCTGGTGGTGGGTGGGATGGAGAGAGAGGCCTCCCCCGTCCCCCAGACTCCAGGGGCACGGATTGGCTCTTTTTTTTAAATTTATTTTTATTTATTTATTTATTTATTTTCCAGACAGAGTTTCACTCTTGTTGCCCAGGCTGGGGTGTGATGGCGCGATCTTTGCTCACTGCAACCTCTGCCTCCCGGGTTCAAGTGATTCTCCTGCCTCAGCCTCTGGAGTAGCTGGGATTACGGGTGCCCGCCACCATGCCCAGCTAATTATTTGTGTTTTTTAGTAGAGACAGGGTTTCACCATGTTGGCCAGACTGGCCTCCTGACATCAGGTGATCCACCCACCCCAGCTTCCTAAAGTGCTGGGATTACAGGTGTGAGCCACCAGGCTAGGCCCAGCGTGGCTTCAGTGTGAGGATGAGGACTACTAGGAAGATAGAGTGGTGATCTCATGTCAACTGTGGAGGGAGTAGGAGGCAGGCGTTTGGGGATCACAGCTGGTTTCCTTTTTAAATCCCACACGGTGCTGGCGTATTTTCACAGCCTGTGACCACTCAGATAGGAAAGTGACACAGCAACGCCAGGCGGATTCATTTTCCTTTAGATGAGGGGTTCAAAATAGAAACACAAAGCATTGAATATTGAGAAGAAATGGATCTTCAGGATTGGAGGGAGGCCGATAGAGAGACTCTGGCGTTGCCAACGTCCTCTCTTTGGGTCATGCGTGTGTGTTTGTGTGTGTGTGTGTGTGTGTGTGTGCGCGCGCGCGCCTGTGGTGATTTTTAACAAACGAATGGATACTATTGAAGGAATGTTCCACTTCAAAATCCCAATCTCTGACTTCCCTTGCAAGTTTGGAGTGCCACTCAAGTCGGCCGCTCTGGGCTAGAATCCTGGTGTTCAGAATTGGCAGGAGGGGCACAGGGGCGAGGTATAGGCTCAGTCTCCACATTCTGCACCTCGCCAGCTCCGGCCGTTGATGTGACCTGATTCCTGTACTGCAATGAAGCAGGGGTTTGCATCAGAAAGAACCACCAGTGCTTAATACCTAGGTGATAGGTTCATCTGTGCAGCAAACCACCATGGCACACGTTTACCTACGTAACAAACGTGCACATAAAACACATAGTTCCCTGGAACTTAAAAGTTGGTGAAAGAAAGAAGGAAAGAAAGAAAGAAGGGGCTGGGCGCAGTGGTTCACACCTGTAATCCTAGCATTTTGGGAGTCCGAGGCAGGCAGATTGCCTGAGCTCAGGAGTTGAAGACCAGCCTGGGCAACATGGTAAAACCTCGTCTCTACTAAAATACAAAAAATTAGCTGGGCATGGCAGTGTGCACATGTAATCCCAGCTACGTGGAAGGGTGAGGCAGGAGAATTGCTTGAACCTGGGAAGCAGAGGTTGCAGTGAGCCGAGATCGTGCCACTACATTCCAGCCTGGGTGACACAGTGAGATTCTCTCCAAAAAAAAAAAAACAAAGGAAGGGCAGATGGAAGGAAGGAAAAGGGAAGGGAAAGGAAAGGAACCAGCTGCGAAACTTGTCCTAACTGAGCATTACTGTAACATAGAACAGCTGAAACACTCCTCGAAGCTGAGAGAAGGGTTTGGGAGAGAAGCAGGCTGTGGTTGTGAACAGGTGCCTCCTCCAAAAAAATTCTCTTCCTTGGATTTCAGAATGACCCCCGTTGAGAACAAAGCCTTTCACGCTGTGTTTATTTTTTTTCAGGTCTAAGTTTCCCCCAGGAGATTTTTTTTTTCTAAAGGAAAAGGCAGAGAAGCCCCCAAACCGGAGCCACAATCGAATGCAAATATGACAATAGGACCCATCCTGGAGAGAAAAAGGCTCCTTTTTAATTAGAAGCCTGGAAGGGCATACCCTTTAATTGCTGCAGTTGTAGTGTCAGGGCTATCAATATCCGTGGCTCTTTCATTAATAAACTGGCAAGTCAGAAAGCAGCAGGAGTGGGAACCCCTCCCCACCCAATCCCCTCTCCCACCCCGAGCTCTATTTAATCAACTGCAGACTCAATCAAATGGGGAAAAGAACATGTAAATCAGCCACATTCATTCTGCTGGCCCTAAATAGGTAGAAGGAAGGGAAACATGAAAGGGAGCCTTCATCCGTTTCCCTGCAGATGCCCGGCTCGTGGTTAACCCAAGCAAGAGGTAGTTAAACGGCCCCGCAGATTGCGAGCGACTCCGGGAATGCCTAGGTTTATGTATGGATTAACACAGTGATAGACCCTGAGTAGCAAAAGACGAAGACTAATTACCTGACAGAGCTCCCCTCCACTTGCCTGGGTCATTGAAATTAATTTCTGCTTTCAAGCTTGGCAGAAAGCAGCTGCAGAATTTCAGTTCAATACTCAAATTAACGGGGAGCCGAAATTATTTCTCTGCACAGGCGGTATTAGAGGAGTGGGTTACCAAATAGATCTTGATCGCAGACACGGAAAAAAGGATTATTCCTCCCTTTTCATCAAGAGCCGTAAGTCCTTGGAAAACGCAAAGAGGGAAGAAAAGAAGAAAAACAACCACCAATTTATTGCAGAGTGAACACTTAAATACTCTAGTACATTGAATGTGACATGCCTGTGTAGGAGACTGTCTGTCCCGCACATAATTGACAATTTCTCTCCATTTAACAGGAAAATATATGGCATTTTTATATATACTTGAATTGGAATTCCTAAGCCAGAGATAATTTGTGAATATCCATTCTATAGCATCCCATGTTGTCAAGAAGGTGTTGACTTATTTCAAGGTTAAGGAAATGGGTGGGGAATGCAGGGAGGAGGTGGAGGATAGAGGATTGGACTAGGAGTCAGAGTTGGGATTTGAACCCAGGGCTTCTGTCTCCAGATTCCTCGTTCTGTCCCTTTATGTTGACTTTCCTTTTTTGCTGAAAGTCTCTGTCCTTGCTTCTTTCTCTTTGGGCTCCCCGCTTTTGTTTCAGCCTTGATGGAATCTGTCGACTTTACTGAGCTCCATATATGTGCACCAGGTCAAATTCAATGCTGCCCAGACCTGCAGTCCTCACTTATTTGGTCCTGTGATTTTCACGCCACCAGAAGCTGCTTGATGGATGAGATTTCCGGGCAAGTTGAGTCTCCATGTTCTTGCCGTGGGCTGCTGCCAGCTGAGACATAGATGAAGACTCCCTTTCGTGTTTCCCTTCCTTGGTGTCCATGGCAGTTCCCACCTCGACCGCCATGGTATTTCTTTTTGCTTCTGCTGAGGCTGTGTGTGGGTGCACATCAGCATACCTCAGTGGGGAATGCTGGGCGTGAGGCACACTCATGACAAATGCAGGAAAAACATCTCTTTTCTAACTGTCCAGCCCTTTAGGATTAGGAAATACTTGAATAGTCCATCAAATTCTGGAATCCTACTGCCGAATTATGGCACTCATCCTACTCGGGGTAAAATCCTGGGGTGATGGCTTGTAATGGCAATAATAGGACCTGCTTCCTGGTGATCCTGTAAGGATTAAATCAGTTATTGGAGATGAAATACTTAAACTGTGCCTGGCACAAAGTAAATGTTAGTGCTCCTGTTATCCCTGCTCCTGTTAACCCCAACTAGATAAGCCAAGATAAGGTCCTCTCCATTGTTTACCTGAAGAGGCAGAAAAGCTCTGCGCAGCTATCCAGAACCAAGAGGATCTGACAGCTCTGGAGCTTGTAATATTTGCAGCACCTCTTGCCCTCTTAATGCCTAAGAAGTCAAAAGAAGACAAGTATGCCTAGAAAACACGAAGGATTATCATTTATCAAATATTTGCCGTGTGCCAAGCATACTCAAATTTAGCTAACAACAACAACAACAAAATCAACCCTGACAAGGTTTTGTAAGTCATGAAACTGAGGCTTCCCGAGGATCTGTGACTATTGCAGATTTCCAGTGGCTAGTTCAGGGACAGTGCCGGGACTCGAACCCTTGTCTCTGTGTCTCCCAGCTCATAAGGTGTGCTGCCAAGTCAGCCATGAGTAGCAATTAGGCCCCTTCTAACATGTCCAGCTTGAAACCTGTGACCTCAAGGCCAATGACTTGCACATCTCATTACCACTCCCCAGAGCTGTCCAGCCCCTAGCAGGAGAGGGAGGTTAATCAGCCACGCACTGAATCTGCTTATAAGGCTGTTTCATGTATGATTTTTATATCTTGGCTCCTAATAATGGCCCCGTTATAAATGATTGTCTCACTATGATATACTGGTTCCTTGCCTTTTAGGAACTGATTTAAAAGGAAGCCCTAGACTTCTTGTGCCTGTAGAGTTTATTCATATCGCTCTTTGCTTGCTCAGCAGTTGAAATGGGATGGAGGACAGCCCCCCAACCTCCAAAAAAAAAAAAAAAAATACTTTCTTCCCAGCCTGAAACAGTTGCCATAATTAGTAACCTCCAGCTCCCTTGATATCTTGATGATACTTTATAAAAACAAAACAAAACAAAAAACACGGCTGGGTACAGTGGCTCACACCTGTCATCCCAGCAGTTTAGGAGGCCAAGACGGCGGATCACGTGATGTCGGGAGTTGGAGACCAGCCTGACCAAGATGGAGAAAACCTGTCTGTGCTAAAAATACAAAATTAGCCAGGCATGGTGGTGCATGCCTGTAATCCCAGCTACTCAGGAGGCAGAGGCAGGAGAATCACTCGAACTCGGGAGGTGGAGATTGCGGTCAGCCGAGATCACGCCATTGCACTCCAGCCTGGGCAACAAGAGCGAAACTCCATCTCAAAAATACATAAATAAATAAATACATAAATACATAAAATGAAAAAAAAATACTACTCCTCCCTCTCCTCCCCACCCTAAACATCTAATCAGACAGGTAGTGCTGTTGGACTGACGCCTACCCCATGTGTCACCTCCCTCCTCTATGTAAACAAAAATTTTTATTATTTCTAGAATGACTTAGGAGAGCAAGTCATGGGGGATAAATAGCATCAGGGAGTGTCTTTTCAAACCAAAAACCTGGGCACTTTTTTTTTTTTGAGACAGAGTTTCGCTCTTGTTGCCCTGGTTGCAGTACAGTGGGGCAACTCACTGCTACCTCCGCCTCCCAGGTTCAAATGATTTTCTTGCCTCAGCCTCCCAAGTAGCTGGGATTACAGGAGCCTGCCACCATGCCTGGCTAATTTTTTGTATTTTTAGTAGAGACGGGGTTTCACCATGTTGACCACGCTGGTCTGGAACTCCCAAACTCAACTGATCCTCCTGTCTTTGCCTCCCAAAGTGTTGGGATTACAGGCGTGAGCCACTGCGCCCGGCCAAACCTCAGCACTTTTATCCAACAAATATTTATTTCATGACGATTATGAGTCTGGCTTAAGAATATACTAGTAGGTACAGCGGGAGAGCATACAGGAGAAGCGGACATATGTAGGAAATCTGGAAGGCATGTTAGAAATATAGATAGGAATTACTAAGGAAAATTGTACTTTTGTGGAATTCTTTGTACTAGTAACTATTAATAAATGGTGAGTTTTGGTTCTACTCTTCAACGAGTTTAAGATGAAGGAAATCATTAAATAGTGCTTTGTTTTCTTCAAAAGTTGGGTTGCATTGAATAAAGTTCTTTAAATTCTTCTCTAAATCCCAAGGCTAATCAATATACAATGTAGTTACAATGGTCTGCTTGCTGTTATCAGAATCTGTCAAGCTCTTTCATATCTAAGGGTTTTTTCCATGTACTGGTTTCTCTCCCCGATGGTCGTCTTCTACCCTTGGTGTGAGTACCACCTCCTCATTCCTTAGCTGTCAGTGTAAATGCTCCTTCCTCAGAGAGGCCCTTTGTGACCATCTGTGTTAGTTTCCTGTCAATGCTGTAACAAATGACCACACATGAGTGGCTTACATACCATGAATGTCTTCTCTTACCATTCTGGAGGCCAAAAGTCCAAAATGGGTTTGTCTTAGTCCTTTTGTGTTGCTATAAAGGAATGCCTGAGCTGAGTCATTTACAAGGAAAAGAAGTTTATTTGGCTCATGTTTCTGCAGGCTGTCCAAGAAGCATGGCGCCAGTGCATTTCTGATGAGGGCTTCAGGCAGCTTCTACTCATGGTGGAAAGTGAAGGGGAGCCAGCAGGTTCAGAGAAGATATGGGGAGAAAGGGAGCAAGAGAGGGGAAGGGAAGTGCCAGGGCCTTTAAAAGAACCAACTCTCTGGGAACAAATAGAGGGAGAACATTAATCTATTCATGAGACATCCACCCCCCTGACCTAGACTATTGTCATCAGCCCCGGCCTCCAACATTGGAGATCAAATTTCAACGTGAGATTTGGAAGTAACAGACATCCAAACTATAGCAGGGTCTCACTGGGCCGAAATCAAGGTGTTAGGACTGGACTCCGGGGGCCTCAGGGGATAATTTGTTCTGACTTTTTCAGTTTCTAGAGGCCACCTGTGTTCCTTGGCTGGTGGCCGCATCTTCCATCTTTAAAACCAGGAGTGCAGGGTCTTCAATTCTCTCTCTGACTCTGCCCCTTCTCTCCCACTTTGTCATCTTTTTAGGTTTATTTGTGACCCTTTAGGTCCTTTGTGACTGCATTGGTCTCACCTGGGTAACTCAGCATACTCTCCTCAACTCAAGAACTTACCTCCCTCTGCAAAGTCTCCTCTGCCATGCCAAATAACACATTTGCAGATTTCAGGGTAGAGCATGGATGCCTTTTGATTTTGATTTTGTTGTTTTTGGTAGAGATGATGTCTTGCTCTATTGTCAGGCTGATCTCGGACTCCTGGGCTCCATCAATCCTCTTGCCTCCCAAAGTGCTGGGATTACAGGTGTGAGCCATTACACTTGGCCTTTTGGCACCATTATTCTGCCTGCCATCCTGTCCTAACTAAAGAAAGTAAGGTCCATCTATCCTCCATCTTAGCCCTTCTTTCCTTAGCCTCCTAGCACTCATCGCAATTTATATATTTTAATTTCTTTTTTTTGAGACAGAGTGTCACTCTGTCACCCAGGCTGGGGTGCAGTGGTGTGATCTTGGCTCACTGCAACCTCTGCGTCCCGGATTCAAGCAATTCTTCAGCCTCAGCCTCTCGAGTAACTGGGATTACAGGTATGTACTACCACTCCCGGCTCATTTTTGTATTTTTAATAGAGACTAGGTTTCACCATGTTGGTCAAGCTGGTCTCAAACTCCTGACCTCAAGTGATCTGCCCTGCTGGGCCTCCCAAAGTGAGAGGATTACAGGCCATCATGCCTGGTGTACATATTTTAAATTTTATTTTTCAGTTTACTTGGTTTTGCCTCCTCCTAGAACAAGAACATAAGTTCACTGAAGTTAGGGATCATGCCTAGAATCGCCTTCCTTTTACCTCCCGTCAGCCAAAACTAACTCCGCTGTGTCAGGCTGTGTTGGTTGTGAGTAAGAGAAGTCTCACTGAACTAACTGAAGCTGGGCAGGTCGGAGAGGGGGATGCCTTGTGGAAGTGACAACTCTAGGCATGTAACTGGCTCAGACTCTGCTGGGGCCAGATATACAGATGTCATCAAGAGTCTTTCTCTTCCCTTTGGGCCCAGCTTTCCCTTTGTGACCCAGGAACTTCCTTCCCCAGTGATGGCCAAGCCCTGAGGATGTGAAACTCCCCATTGCCCCAATCTGGAATCGACCATCCTGGGTCTAGCTGGGGACATCCTTGAATCAGCCTCTGGGAATCACTGAACCAACATGAGTCACTTGCTACTGTGAGATCTCAAAACACATGGATCAGGACAGCGGGAAGGGCTGATTCCCAAAGGAAATGCGAGTGCTTTACAGGAAAGGGAATGGATGCTGGCCAGGCCCTGGTGAGGATGAGGAGTAACTGAGCTGCAGACTCTTGCTTATCCCTCCTTCCACCTGGGAGACTGGCTGCTGGTTCTCATTGCTCATGTGGGTCTCCAGGTTTCCACCATTACACAGATTAGCACATGGTTACATGATAATGGGCCCTTTTCAGTACACAATGAAATCATGTACAAAGCACCTTGGGGTCTGTTAGAGAAGGGAATGGATGTCTGAGGTATGCTAAGCCTGGTCTCCATCTTCTCAAACCTTCACTGCCACTGTCCTGTAAGAGCCGGCAGATTCCTCCCCTTTCTATAAAATAACAGCTACCATTTTCCTGAGGGCATACTGAGTGCTGGGCAGCAC
The DNA here is from genome assembly GCF_003255815.1 of Theropithecus gelada. NCBI lineage: Eukaryota > Metazoa > Chordata > Mammalia > Primates > Cercopithecidae > Theropithecus > Theropithecus gelada. The sequence goes on from NC_037688.1 coordinate 36,330,823, forward strand.
ATCAACATCAGACCATCACCTTCTGATAACTCAAAATAGCCTACAGGATGACTCAGAGTCTACTGGCTGGTAAGTGCCAGATTCAGAGATGAAACCCAGATCTAACTGGACTCAAGACAGAGGTTTCTAGAACAGAAGCCACAAATGTGTTAGCTAAGGCTGGTTATGTCAAGTGGAATATTTCTGCCTTTGGGGGATCCCAGCTCTTTTTTTTTCCTCTCTCACTCTGAGAATCTAGAGGCTGTTACTGCTGTTTTTCTAAAAGACAACATTAGTCATCACTTTGCCAGGAATTTCATATGGACGGTGGGCTTTTCTTTTTCATTTGCTTTCCCTTAGTATTTTCCGGTATTCATTTGGCTTCTTGAACCCTCCCTATCTGTACCCCACACTTATTCTTATTCACCCAGAACAGGTGTGCACCACCTTGGAGAAGATGAAGCCAGAGAGAAAATGAGTCAGACAGGAATTATGTTGAAAGGTGACTGAATACATTACCACCTCCCAGGAGTTGTCTGAAAAATGGCTATTTCTTTAGGACGTCAAAGGCACCTTTTTCCTCTCTAATTCATGCATATCCCTGTACCAAGAGCCATGGTGGCGAGGGACTGGTTTTTAGATTGCGTGGGCGCCCTCTGAGAATGAGAGTCCCTTGTTGTAAGGAAACTCTGGTGCGTGCTCACTCCTTCATCTGCAGCCAACCAGCTCCCCTGCACTCACTGCTTTGCTGCTTTGGGGAAGAGTTTTTGTCATGATCCTTTTTCCAGATAGCTGTAAGGTAAACAGTCACTGGTCCCTAGGATGTCTTGCTAATGAGACACCAAATATACACATGGACAATGGCCAGACCATATTTAGTCATGGAACACTGACCCACAGGCTTTGGAGCAGTCAACTCAGAATGGTCAGGACTTGGTCAGTAATGCCCAGTTTTGCTAATTTTTGTCCCCACTTCCAACGCAGGACCAAGCAGATAAAGCCAGATATGCTCCCCAAGCCAATCATACAGGATGCCTTGGTCTAGTGAGCCCACCTCCGGCTTCCCCATGTCCACAGCCTCCAATCGGAGCATACTGGAAGGCATCCACTTTCTTTTTTGTTTAACCATAAAGCTTTCTTTCTCCCTACCTCCTTTGAGTCTCTGCCAAACACAACTGATGGTGGCTGACTGCCTGGCTGCAGGAAGTTCTGAATAAATGACCTCCATTTGTTATTATTTGGGTTCCCTTTGTTTATTTCTACACTAGCTTTGCACTAGGTTAATTTTTTCCCACATGGCTTTTCCTGTTTGTTTCTTTGATGGTTTTTAATTAGTAATTAGTTTACTTATTTATTTATTTTTTGAGAGGGAGTCTCGCTCTGTCGCCCAGGCTGGAGTGCAGCAGTGTGATCTTGGCTCCCTGCAAACTCTACCTCCCGGGTTCAAGGGATTCTCCTGCCTCAGCCTCCCAAATAGCTGAGATTACAGGCGCCCACCACCACGGCCAGCTAATTTTTTTATTTTTTAATTTTTTTTTTTTTGTATTTTAGTAGAGACGGGATTTTACCATGTTGGCCAGGCTGGTCTCAAACTCTGGACCTCAAATGATCCAACCACCTTGGCCTTCCAAAGTGCTGGGATTACAGGCATGAGTCACCATGCCTGGCCTGTTTTTAATTTTTTTTAGAGACAGGATTTCACTCTGTTGCCCAGATTGGTGTGTGGTGGCGTGATCCTAGCTTACTGCAGCCTGTTAAGTCCCGGGCTCAAGTGATCCTTCCGTCTCTGCCTCTTGAGTAGCTAGGACTACAGGTGAGCACCACCACATCCAGCTATTTTAAAAAAAAAAAAAAAAAAAAAAAAAAGGAAAAAAAAGCTGGAGTCTTACTCTGTTGCCCAGGCTGGTCTCAAACTCCTGGCCTCAAGTGATCCTCCTGCCTCGGCCTCCCAAAGTGCTAGGATTACAGGCGTGAGCTACTGCACCAGGCTCTTCCCCCATTTGTTGGTACATACCATAGACCTTGTCCTTTCCCACCTCTTAGGTTTTGCTTACTTTCCCTTCTGTCCTTTACTTATGACTCTCCCCACTTTTGACCTCTGTTAAAATTATTTGTTACTGTTGTTATGTTATTGTTTTATGTGTTGAGTCTACAGTGTACAGCTTGGGTTTACTTATCTCATTTAACCCTTAGGAAAACCTCACACTTACATACTCAAAGCCTTGATTTTGCAGGTCTAGTTGATGGGCATATAGAGGAATTAAATGACCTTGTCTTCCACATATGGTAAGCCACAGTAGTGGAAGCAGGATTCAGATGTGTGTCTGTGTTTGGATCAAAAGCCCTGGCCACCATCTTGATTCACCTCTCTTATCTGTCATTCTATGGAGGGAGGTTCCATTGTATATTTTTTCTTTCAATTAGAGTATTTGTAGATTGGAAGCCTATTGTACTTTATCTTTGTAACTATCATAGCAGCTAGAGGCCAGTAGGACTGGCTGAAATGTCTGAGGAAGGAGGGAAGAAGAAGGAGAAAAGCAGGACATTTGAACCCAGATTAAGGAAAATAAAAAAGAGTGTTTGGCTAACTTACATAAAAAGGATCTCATTTTTCTTTTTAACAGACTACTACATACAGTGACCATAGTGTTTCCCTAATTTCTTCAGGACATACTTTGAAGATGAAGAAGTATGTGTATCCGCTTTTTGTCTTTCAGAAGAACATATTCCTATCTGTAAAAATAACAGATAATTTCCCTCTTAAATTCCATAAGCTGGAGATACTGCCCCTGTTACAAATGAACACAGATTCATTTTGTCACCTGTGTGAAATTGGTGTCCTTATGCCTTGCTTCTCAGGCTTGTCCACCATGACATCAGACTGCCCATGCAGTGCTTGAGATTTGCCCTGTGACTCAACCCAAATCTAAAGCCTGAGTCGTATGAATCCAGGACACCTGCGTGCAAATGCATTTTTCATGTATAGGTTGTTCACTCTGGTGTTTGAGATTGTGTAATTAGCATATGTTGTCATAGTGATGTATTTATTATAATGGAGGTGTTCTCAGGAAACCAGATTTAATAGTTTTAAATCAGAGGCCAACATGGACTTTTAGGAATTCCATTCACAGTAAATTTTATGCATGGTGAAAGGTTATGGAATGGGTTTCCATGCCACGTCTCCCCCTGTCCCACAAATCTCAGCTGGCCTGCAAAGGTTCCACTGTGGATTTTTGCCAGCCAGACACCCTGATGTAGATAGAACATTTCAGATTTATATTATCACTTACTTGGCACATCTTCCTTTGGAAATGGAATAGGGAAAAGGTGGCTTGGCTGTTTGGTTTATGTCCTAAAACCTCATCGTAATGTGATTCTCCTTAACAGAGGGACTCGTGAGCTTAGGACTGATGGAAACTTGGCTTTTCTCCTCTTGGATTGATAGCTCCTTGACTGCTGAAGCCATTGCCCATCTGTTCAACTGTTGTATTCACGAGGAGGTTAGACCCCCGACCCAAGGCCCAGGTACCTGGTTTTCCTCAGTTAGGATCAGAAACCCACAAAGTTTTCTTATATTTTAAGCACCAAAGTAGCACCACTGTACAGCATCTTTACTTAATCCGCCCTGTTTCACGTGTGTGCATCCCTGGCATGCTTAAACAAGAAAGGCAAATGAGAGAGAGAGAGAGAGAGAGTGCCTCGAGGTGCCGGAAGGCTGTGGTTCCTTTGTGTCTAGAGGGAAGATATAACGATTGAATTAGACTCTTAAATATCTGTGGATGTCAGGTTGAATACAAGCAGCTATTCAGTGTTTTATTCTGGCAGGAGAACAAGTCCCCTGGAGGTGGGAAGCCATGCAGGTCCCTGGAAGTGTGAGCAGATTGTTAAAATGGTATCAAAGATGGGCTGGCGTGAGGCCAGACTCTATCCTTGATGCTCACCTGAGGTCTAGGGCTAAACTCTTGCCTTTACCTGTTCCATGCTTAGCCATTCCTGCTTTTTGCTTAGAACCTCAGTGCTCTTGCTTACGGAGACCCAGCTCATGTCTCCAGACAATGACCCCTGCCTCCTGTGCAGGTGGTAAGCATCAGTACATAACTGAGGAGTGCGGGGGCAGCAGCCCAAATCTCTGATGAGGAACCTCTTCAGGATCAGCTGATGCTTTGGAACGAGACACTGTTGGGTGGGAATCTGGCTTCTCACAAACTATTTGGTTGGACTCATGCCTTATTCTTTCGGAGCCTTAGTTTTGTCATCTGTAGAATGGGAAGTATTACTAGCTATTCCCATATGAAGTGATAGAGAGTGTAAGTAAGATGGAATGGCAGGCACAGGGATGGTTGCCATTATCAATTACATTATGATGATGATGATTTTCCACCTAGATCAGGTATAAGGTGAATGTATTATTAGCATTCCTGGGACGACTGTTTTAAAGGAAGTACCTATGAGGCCTCATGATAAGCCAGATGTCCAGAAGGCAGCTTGAGACCAGGGCTCCCGGTAACTTAAAAGATGTTTGGGGCTGGTCATGGTGGCTCACGCCTGTAATCCTAGCACTTTGGGAGGCTGAGGTGGGCAGATCACGAGGTCAAGAGATCGAGACCATCCTGGCGAACATGGTGAAACCCCGTCTCTACTAAAAATCCAAAAATTAGCTGGGTGTGGTGGCGAATGCCTGTAATCCCAGATACTCGGGAGACTGAGGCAGGAGAATCGCTTGAACCCAGGAGGTGAAGGGGGCAGTGAGCCAAGGTCGCACCACTGCTCTCCAGCCTGGGTGTCAGAGTGAGACTCCGTCCCAAAAAAAAAAATAAAAAGGGAAGCCATGACCCATGAATTCCCAATACAATTGTGGACTCTATAAAGGACTTTAAAGAAAGTCGTAATAGATCATGCAGACCCCTCAGCAGTTTACTCACGTGTCTGGTGCTCCAGGTATTTCTCAGCCTGTTTGAGGTCTCCCTGTGTTACCTGGACAGCTGCTGCCATCATCAGCACCCAGCCAGGACTCCTAGACCATCCTGGACTGGGGATTTATCATCCCCAAGAATTGGGGACTGTGGAAAAGATGCCAAATTTTTTCTTTTCAGATTCAGATTCTTCTGTGATAAAAATAGAGTTGGTAGACAAGCAGATATTTCTTTTATATGTGTGTATATTTTTATTAGACTGTGAATTTATTCATCTTCCTTAAATACTGACCTTAAGTAAATTATATGATTGGACCCAGGCATAGAACCTGATTTGACTCCCCCTTGCCCATCACAGTTCTGGAGTTCACACATCATTTGTTACTTTGAAAAATGAACTTTTGTTATTTGATTATGGTAATAAATAATGTGCATGGTAGAAGAAGGAGAAGAAAACGAAGAAAAATTTAGAAACTTGGACAGAGGAGAATGAAAATGCTCTATTAATTTCACTAGCGTGAGATGATCACCCTTAATATTTAGTTGTATGTTCTTTTCTTTCTTAGTGATAGCATTCTTTTCAACAAATTGGGCTCATAATATATAGGCATATATATATAATTTTTTAAAAAGAATTTCTCATGTCGTTAAACATTACTTGAAAAAATATTTTAATAATTTCCTAAGGTTACACCATGTAAATGAATTGTATTCTATGTAACCATTCCCTAGTGTTGCCCAGCTAGGCCATTTATAGTTTGGACACTATTTTTAAAAAGGACTCAGGCTGATTTTACTATTTATTTTTGCCTTGCACTTTTTGTAAAAGTAATCAGAGCAGTAATAATGGATGACTCCCCCAAATCCTTTTGCCTCCAATGATTAGTCCAAGCCCATAATACTGTGTTCCTTGCCAGTGATTGGTTTAGAAATAGGCATGTGAGATTAGTCCAAGCCCATAATACTGTATTCCTTGCCAGTGATTGGTTTAGAAATAGGCATGTGACCCAGTTCTGACCAATGGATATGAGGGGTGATTGTGGGGAAGGTTTCCTACTCATTTTTTTTTTTTTTTTTTGAGACGGAGTCTGGCTCTGTCTCCCAGGCTGGAGTGCAGTGGCGCGATCTCAGCTCACTGCAAGCTCCGCCTCCCGGGTTCACGCCATTCTCCTGCCTCAGCCTCCCGAGTAGCTGGGACTACAGGCGCCCGCCACCATGCCCGACTAATTTTTTGAATTTTCAGTAGAGACAGGGTTTCACTGTGTTAGCCAGGATGGTCTCGAACTCCTGACCTCAGGTGATCAACCCGCCTCGGCCTCCCAAAGTGCTGGGATTACAGGCGTGAGCCACCACGCCCGGCCTCCTACTCCTAAAACAGATACGCAAGGATGAGAGACTTTCTGCTTCCTGTGGACGTCGGGGCAGCCTGGACTAGCAGCGGCCAGTTTGGGTTCGGACCACCTCCGGCCTCAGTTGAAAATGACCCTGTGTAGGACAGAGGGGCAAGTAGAAAGAACCTGGGTTCATTGTGGCACTTTAGAGCCGCTGATTCAGCTGTCCTATGGACCTCCTACCCTGAACCTCCATTGGTTATAAAATAAGCTGTTAGTTTGGTGCAAAAGTAATTGCAGTTTGTGCCATTGACAGTGATGGCCAAAACCACAGTAACTTTTAGCACCAACCTAATATTTTGAGTTGGGTTTGAATCACGTTGTCTGTTAGATGCGGCAGGACACATCTCTAATCACACAAGAGGTCTGAGCAAACATCTTCACATGTCACACTGCAAATATTCTTACAAACGGCAAAGCAGAGATCCAGAGAAACTAAGATTTGCTCAAGGTCACATCCAGCTTTGGGAACCCACACTATTGCAGAAACTTCTGAAGTCATCATATTGCTATGTAAACCAAAATGCCTTCTCCTAAATCCAGGTAGAGAGAAACTCTCAAAGGCCAAGGTGGTGACTCAGGCTGAGCACAGGATTTAGAATCGGAAAGTATGAGTTGAGATTGGCTTCAGCTCTTCACCTGGGTGGGTGATTTGGACAGAGCTCACAACCCTGAACACCCTGGTTTTCAGACTCTTTATCAGTAAATGAAGTTAGCATACTGATAAGGGAATTATGAGATGTAAATCCCTTTGTAAAAATATAAAATTATCATACAGTCATCATTCTCATCACGTTCCTTCACACCAGTGGTATTTATCAACTACCTACTATGTGCTACGCTCTGTTTTAAATGTTAGCAGTACAGTAATGAACAAAACAGATGGTATCTTCGCCCTCATGGTTTTTATATTCTAATGAAAGTGGCAGAAAAGAAATAGGTAGAACAATCAACTGAACTCTTTGAGGGAAGAGGCCTGCGTTCTTTTCAGATTCTGATTTCTCCATGATAGAAATAGTTTTTTAGGTGATCAGTTGTCTTTAATTTACCTACCTATCTATACCCTTCTTTCCCTATGTGTATGTGTGTATATATAATTACATATCCAATATAAAACCTAAAAATAAGATTTGGGAGCCTGTGAATTGTTTTAACCTTTCTTAACCCACATCCTAATTATTTGATTTGACATTGTCGTAGAACATACTGTTGTCTTGATTTTTGGAAATAGACCAGTGATTCTTCAGTTGGGTCCTAAGGTCCCCTCAATGTAGCAGTCATATTTTTTCTTGGGGGGGGGGGTGCATATGTGTATATGTGTACACGATAATCTTGATAATTTAGAAAGATTAATTAAGCATTGATCATCTATGTGACCACATTTAAAATGAGCGCCACCACATGAAAATGTCTGGGTTTACATTTTGTGTCGCTGCTTGCTTTGGCTAACTCTGTGGCTTTCCCCAAGTCTTCTGCGACCTTCTCACCTGGACTGCATCCTGGTCCTGATCAACCTTATTTTACAGCTAAGGAAACTGGACTCAGACTAGCTTCAGGGACTCACGGTGGCCACAGGCTGCAGACTGAGAATGCAACTGAGGTCTCACTCCCTTCAGACTCCGCTCTCTGTCTCTGCCTCATCTGGCTTCTCAGGGTGGTGGGGTGTGGTCACTAATTTGATTTGATCACTTAGAGAAAACAGCCTACAAAGTGCTACCGAGCGGTGCCTATCCTTTCTGAGAACGTGATATAATAACATTGGCCTGATCTCCTCAGCCTGTATCTTGAGGGAACAAGTAAATTAAACAAGTAATTATATCCATAATGTTTCTAGAAGTTAGAAGATTTAAATATATGAATCTCATCTGAGTGTGCGGCCTTTTGTCTGCTGTGTTTCCTGCCAAAAGATCTCTTGACAGGAAATAAACATTAAAATAATCTTTAATCCCTTGTTTGGTCTATTACCATTAACAATTGATGCACTTTAATTTTGTGGGGTTTTAACTACAAAATGGAACGGCTAAGTAGTGATAATTGGGTTTGGAATTATACGGTCATTTATATCAACAGAGATGCAAGAGGCTGGGAGGGAGGGTGATTAATTATTTACTATTTCCTGGCTGTGGTTCCTATTATAGAATTTTCTGATATGTTCTGCTGTGAACAATTATCACCAAATGAAAGTAAACAAATCTGTGATTTGAAGCCTTATTTAGAAGTTAGACTATATTTAGGTGATGTGGGCTTGATTTTCACAGACCCTGTGGGCTGTCTGTGTGTGTTCCTTTCCTCAGGGTTCCAGCTCTGTATTCAAGCGTGGTTATATTTGTGCATCTTAAAATCCGCAATGCACAGCCTGAGGGGAAGCCTTGGTTTTGCCAAGGGGAAAAAAAATTGAGTGAGATCTCGGTTGAGTGCCAAGGTCTGTTTGGAAATAGGGGTGAGGATTATTCTTCCCTCTTTCTGATTTGCTTCCGTACAGTAAGGGATGGGGAAGGATCAAAATTATTACGTCAACATGAGGATGAAAGTTATGCTCTGTTGTTTCTTTTTTTTTTTTTTTTTTTTGAGACGGAGTCTCGCTCTGTCGCCCAGGCTGGAGTGCAGTGGCCGGATCTCAGCTCACTGCAAGCTCTGCCTCCTGGGTTCATGCCATTCTCCCGCCTCAGCCTCCCGAGTAGCTGGGACCACAGGCGCCCGCCACCTCGCCCGGCTAGTTTTTTGTATTTTTTTTTTTAGTAGAGACGGGGTTTCACCGTGTTAGCCAGCATGGTCTCGATCTCCTGACCTCGTGATCCGCCCATCTCGGCCTCCCAAAGTGCTGGGATTACAGGCTTGAGCCACCGCGCCCAGCCACTCTGTTGTTTCTTATAACGTGTGTGTGTGTGTGTGTGTGTGTGAAAGGATCACTGTTGTGTGCCTCAGTCTCCCCATCATCCTTCAGTGGCAGATCAATACTAGCTGATGAGGCCTTTTTGGGATCACCCACTCCAAAATGCACGTCCTTTCTCTGTCCCCTCTTGGTGCCTGTATTAGTCAGTTCTCACATTGATGTAAAGAACTACCTGAGGCTGGCTAGTTTATAAAGAAAAGAGGCTTATTTGGCTCATGGTTCTGTAGGCTGTACAGGAAGCACAGCTAGGGGAGCCTCAGGAAAATTACAATCATGGCAGAAGATGAAGGGAAGAGGTTCCTTCCAAACCCAAGCACCACAATCCTTAGGCAGATTGGTCTGACACAGAAGATTGATGAGTTCTAGATGTGACGTGTTTCATAGGAAACAGGAAAATATTTAGGGGAGGCTGTAGATACACAGCCGCTCTATTTAGGGAAGGCTGTAGATACACAGCTGCTCTGACCATCATGGCGTCTGGTCCATGCTGAGATTCTGGAGTGTTAGGGTCTTGGGGCACATGGTGGATGAGCATTTTGCTTCACGTACTCATTTATTTCTGAAAATAATGCAGCCCCCTCGTAGGGCTTTCTGGCTAATTGAGTGGTGCCATCATTCATGCAGTTGCACAATTGACACACCAGGCTGCCAGTATGGCCCCTGTGTCACCCTCACCACCACCCGGTATGTCCTGCTGATCACTGAGGTTTGTCATTTTTTGCTCTCTTTGAGTCTGTCCGTTGTCATCATCTCCACTGTCACCCCTTCTGTTCTCATTGCCATCCTTGCCCGGGTCAGTGAAGACGCTCCTCTCTGGCTTCCACCCTTCCAACTGCTCTTAACCCACAGGTGGGAAGAAAATGAGGAGGGGGGAAGGGGATTTTCCTTCTTTCTCATAGTTCTCCCCCATCCTCTAAAGGAGCCTGTGCTTCCTGACGCCCAGGGTCCTGCAGCATGTCAAGAACAATATTGGACAAGCTTGTCAGTGAGAGTCCAGGTGGATTCCTGCCCCTAGGATGCACGCTGCGGTCACTAAAAGAAGACAGAAGCATCAGCAGACCCAGAGTCTAACCCCTCCTCTAGTTAAAGATGTGACCCTGGCTGGGACTGAAGCCAGAAGCCCACAGCCCACTGGACCTTTGTCTCTTGCAGTCAGGTTCTGATGACAGATTTTAGGCCCCTCTCGAATTTCCTTGGATGTGATGGAAAATGATTCCCAGTGGACAAGAGGTCACATTGCCTTTTCTAGCGTGGAAGATGGCGCAGAATAACTGCTTGAGGCTCCCTCTCACGGTTTTTCGTTGTTGTCATTTTTTATTAACACAGGTTTTTTTTTTAGAGGGGAGCGGGGCAGAGGGGCTGGAGTAGTGTGCAAAGCCTAGTGTTGATCTCATTAGAAAGTATAGTGTAATAATAAATTACTTTTGTTCTCACCTTGCAAAGTGGACTCAGAGGCCAAGTGATTTTGATTTTTCACTTTATCCTGGAGTTTCTCAACCTCGGCACTATTGACATTTTAGGCCAGGAAAGTCTTTGTTGAGGGGGATTTCCTGTGCATTGCAGGACATTTAGCAACATCGCTGGCCTCTACCCGCTAGACCCCAGTAGCATCTTCTTCCTCGAGACTTGCAATACCAAAAGCGTCTGCAGATACTTCCAGATACCCCTGGGGTACAAAATCACTCCCGGATGAGAACCCCAGCCTTACCCTCTTTTCTGTAGTTTTGGTTCTTTCCATGAGAAGGTATTTTTAATAGCACAGTAATGAAACAAAGTATTAATAAGACCCAAATAATAATATAAGCTACTACTTAAGTCATGGGCATCATGTGCCATGTCCTACTCTAAATACTTGCCGTGTAGTCACTAATTTAATCCTCACAAGAATTCTGTAATGCAGTATAAGTTTCCCAGGGCTGCCTTGAAAAAATGTGCCACAGACTAGATAGCTGAAAACAACAGAGATTTATTCTCTCACAGTTTTGGAGGCCAGACACCTGACATCGAGTTCTTGGCAGAGTTGGTTCCTCCTGGGGCTCTGAGTGAAAGCCTGCTCCGTGCCTTTCCTCCAGCCTCTGGTGGCTGCCATTAATCCTTGACATTGGTTGGCTTGTGGCAGCAGAACCCCAGTGTCTGCCACCATCTTCACATGGCTGTCTTCACCTGTGTCTTTGCTCCCTTTTCCTATAAGGACTCCAGTCGTTGGATTTAGGGCTCCATGGAATGCAGGATGACCTCATTTTACCTTAACAAGTGGCATCTGTAGAGATTCCATTTCCAAATAAGATCACTTATTAGGGCTGGGCACGGTGGCTCACGCCTGTAATCCCAGCATTTTGGGAGGCTGAGGCAGGTGGATCACGAGGTCAGGAGTTCAAGATCAGTCTGGCCAATATGGCAAAACCCCTTCTCTACGAAAAATAGAAAAATTAGCTGGGTGTGGTGATGTGCGCCTGTAGTCCCAGCTACTTGGGAGGCTGAGGTAGAAGAATCCCTTGAACTTGGGAAGCAGAGGTTGCAGTGAGCCGAGATTGCGCCACTGCACTCCAGCCTGGGCAACAGAGCGAGAATCCATCTTAAAAAAAAAAAAAAAAAAAAATCAATCACATGCTGGCGTAGACATAAATTTGGGGGGAATGCTGTTTAACCCAGTATGAGCAGGTGGTACTCTTATCCTCATTTTACAGATGAGGAAACTGAGGCACAAATAGATTCAATGACTATGTGACAGAGATAACAGTGTAGCAGAATCAGGAATTTAGCCAAGTTTTTTCAGTTGTGCAGGCTGAGCTCCTAACCATCGTGCCTGTGGTTCTCAAAGGCTCGTCCCCAACCAACAACATCAGGGTCACCTGGGAGCGTGTTAGACGTGCCGGCACTCAGGCCCCACCCCAGACTTCCTGAACTAGAAACTCTGGGAGTAGGGTTTAGCAATCTAGTTTTAACCCTCCAGGGGATTCTATCGTGCCTAAAGTTTGAGAACTTCTGATCAAAAATGCAAGATAAGAAAAAACAAACAAAAAAACCCTTTCAAGACCTCATTTGAATCAATTATCAAATGTTTCCAAAGTGCTCTTGCTTTACAAAGCACTGTACTACTCATCTCTGCCTCCATTGGATTGGGCCAGGAGAGTTACGTTTGTTTTTCTAAAGGAGCTTTTTCCTTTCCATTTTACCAGTGCCCCAAAGTCTTTGAAAAATGACAGTGTTGGTATATTTGCCCACATGAAGATAGAAAGTGTCATGTCAAAGATAAAGGGAGAAAAGTGTTGTCTTTTTTTAACGAGTCATTCTTACTTAGACACACAGCATGACTCTTCTTACACGTTTATTTCAGAAGAGCAAAGCCCGGTCCCCAGGCTCAACTATCAGCCGCCTTCTCATCCCAAGGGCTGTCACCACCAGAAATTTAACATGCTGTTAGTGCATGCAGAAAAGCCCGGTAATTGTAGGCTCATCAGTACATTGTTAATTGATCCTCATTTCCTATTATTTCACCTCAAAGCAAACACATCATTCACCATAGTGACACCAGAGTTGTTTATCTTCTCTCTGCAAGTGTGTGCTCTTTTTAGCAAGCTTTCCGTATCCTCTATTTCAGAGGGCCTTTCCCATCTGTTTACTATTGTGGACTGTGCTGCTTTTTTTTGTTTTTAATTACAGGTTATATAAAATATTATCAGCAGGAGGGAGGTTATTATTACCTTAAAGAATAAGTGGTAGATATGAACTGACCACTGTGAGCCCATCACTAAAATGCACTTCCGCACACAAAAGGTCCGCTTCCCTGGCAGACAATGGTTCATTTTATTTGAGGAGGTATGTTGTGGGCTTGGGGAAACAAAAGGAAATTGGAGACATTGATATTCTTCCTCAGAGGTGGTAGGGGCCACTTAACACAACGTTCATTTTTCAGCTGCCAGTGGGAGAGGAGCTGGGCTGGGCATATCATGAGTAACATTCAAAGCTCCTTCTGTCTTTTTGCAGAGAATTCACAAAACAACTCAGGGCCTCCTGTTCCTGCAAAAGTTTTTACTGTTTCTTTGTGTTGTTTCTGCTTGTTGTTTTGCTTGCCACCAGCTCCCTACTCACTTGGGGAAAAGAATCCATCAAAGGAATAGAAGCCCAGGATAAACGTTTCAGACCTTTCAATAAGATAGTAAGATTTTGCTCATTCCCAAACCTCTCTCACAAAGAAGCAGCCATCATTAAAAGTTTGTTATGGATTCCTCCAGAAACGTTATATGCATTTAGCATCAGATGCAGATATGGGTAGCCTTTTAAAAAATGCATGCAACTGAGACTATTGGATACGTTTTGTTTATTATGTACTCCTTCCATTTAATAGTGCCTTGGAGATTATTTGGTACCAGCACATGTAGCTCAACCTCCTAATACTCCATGATGGATAGTATGCCATCACATGGTGTCATTTAATTAACATATGCATTCCTATTTATAGATGTTGAAGTTAGAGGCATGTCTTACTATTACACATGACTTAGTATTGAATGTTCCTGCATGTATATTTAGTCTAATTGAGCAAGGATATTGGGGGGGAGGGTTTCCAGCAGCAGAAGTGGAAGAACAAAGGCACTGTGTACATCTTTGAAACAATTAACTTCACCAAAATTACCAAATTGTCCTCTAGAATAGTTAAACCAATTTCCTCTCTACCATTCACACATGAGAATGCCTGTGTCCCCCCCGCCCCCACCAGAAATTATCTCCAGCAGCAGCAACAGAGAGGACTGTCAGGGAATGCATTGACAGGTCCCACAAGTCAGCCATCAGCACGCCATTTTTTAAAATTTATGTTGCTATTGTATTGTAAGGTTCTTCTGAAGCGACCACTTCATAACCCTGTGTAGTCCAATCCCCAAGCTGGGCAATTTTTTTTTCCCCTTTCAATACATCACATTGATTTTCTGTATGACTTTATCTGCTTAATACAAAGTGGGATTGAACAGTTATTTGTCTGGATTTGATCATTCCTTATCAAACATTTATGATTTAGCTTTCACCATGGCATCTTCTTGCAAGGTGTTTCTTATTTTTATCTTTTTCCGTAAAGGTAGGACTGTGTCGACAGCCCTGTAATAAATGTTGCTGAAGGATGGGGAGGAGGTGGGGGCTCTGTGCATGGGATGTTTGGGGGAGAGCTTCAAGGAAGGGCAGTGCAAATTGTTTCTGGACTGATGCCATCTTTTAATAATAGTAGTTAATAGACCGGGTACAATGGCTCACGCCTGTAATCCCAGCACTTTGAGAGGCTGAGGCGGGTGTATCACTTGAGTCTAGGAGTTAGAGACCAGCCTGGGTAAACAGCCTGAGGCAAAACCTTATCTCTACAAAAAATACAAAAATCAGCTGGGCGTGGTGATACGTATCTGCGGTCTGAGCTACTCAGGAAGCTAAGGTGGATGGATCATTTGAGCCCAGGAGATGGAGATTGTAGTGAGCCAAGATGGTGCCACTGCACTTCAGCGTGGGTGACAGAGCGAGACCCTGTCTCAAAATGATAATAATTGTAGTAGTGGTGGTAGTAGTAGTAGTAGTAGTAGTAGTAGTAGTAGTAGTAGTGAATGCTCTGACTTTGGGGTTTGCAGTAAGTGAGGATTAAGTGCTTTACAGGGAGGCACGGTGGAGAGCTACTCTGAGGATGAATTGCCTAGTAAATAAGTGAGGTTGGTACAACCTAGGCCAGATCTTAGAACCGCCTGCTATCCGTACTTAGAAGACTGTTGCTGTCAGGGGCAAGGCAAGGTCACCAGGATTCACTGAGAGTCTTGGTCAGCATTTCGTCTATATATAAGGGATTGGAAAACATGAGAGCATAATGAGACATCTAGTTTTTTTCTGTCTTTCATTTGTTCTGTTTCTCATTGAGAGAATTTTCTAGCTTTATGTGGAGAAAACAGTATTAGAAATTATTACTCAATTCTAGAAAACCTCACTGGGCACCTGCCATGTAGGTGCTCATCCTGATACCACTATCAGGCCCTTGGGACCCGTTCCAAGAATGCAGGATGAGGAAGGCAATGTGAGAAAGCAGAAGGAGCACCGGGCGGTCATGGGCTTGATTTTTATTCTATTATTTTTTTAAAACATAAAACAACATACATTCATCATCTCGCTTTCTTTGGATGAAGCATTGAGCCTGATTCAGCACCTCTTGCGGGCTGTAATCGAGGGCGGTCATTGACTGGGGCTGGATTCGGAAAGGATCCACTTCCAAGCTGCACAGTTGTTGGCAAGATGCAGTTTTTTGGTGGTTCCTGGACTCTGGGACTCAGCTTTTTGGCTGTTGGTTGTTGGGTGTTGCCACATGGGCCTCTGCAAAGGGTTGCTTGTAACGTGGTGGCTTGCTTTTGTCCACGTGAGAAAGTGAGAGTGTAGGAATTGGTGAGAGAGACTGCAACCAGGGTGGTTTTGAACTTAATCTTGGAAGTCACATCCTATCGCTTTGGTTTTTTGACTGAGATTATTCAGTACTGCAATAGTCTCCCTTTAAAGTGGACAGTTCATTGGCTTATAGTGTAGTCACAAAGTTGTGCAGACATCACGACTATCTAATTTCAGAACATTTTTATCACCCCTAAAAGAAACCCTGTACCCCTTAGCCGGCGTTCCCCATTCCATACCCCCAATCTCTCATAACTACGCATTGACTTCATTTCTATGAATTTGCCTATTTGGGATAATTCATATAAATGGAATCATACAATATGTGGCCAAGTAACTTCTTTCACTTAATGTTTTTAAGGTTTGTGTTATTTCATGTATTAGTATTAGGTTGGTGCAATCACTTTTGAACCAATCTAATGCTTCATCCCATTGTATGGCCAAATAATATTCTGTCAATCCATTACACTTCATTCATCCACTCACAGTTCGTGTCATTTCCACTTTCTGGCTATTATGAATAATACTGCGATATGAACATCTGGTTATTTCTGACTATGATGGGTAACCCTTCTATAAACATTTCCAAAGGTTGCTTCTAATTTATTTCTATTATGAGTAATGCTGCTATGAACATCCATATACAAGTGTTAGGGCAAAGTTATATTTTCATTCCGATATCTTTTTATGGCATGTCTTGGCAGTGATGTCTATGACATCCAGGATATGCCTTGACATGTCTTACATCATTTAAATAAAAATAAAGTAGGGGGAGAAGATAGTGATTGTGTATGTGATCAGAGGTGGCTTTTGGAGAGGTGACATTTGAACTACACCCTGAATGAAGAGAGACATGCAAAGATCTCAGCAAAGAAAATCCCAAGGCCAGGTGTGGTAAGTGCAAAGGCCCTGGGGTGTAAACACACTTGATGTGTTCAAGGGAGAGAAAGTGGCCAGTGGGCTTGGAGCCAGGAGAGATGATAGGCGATGCCATCAAGAGGGGGGCCAACCACACATGTGCAGCCACTGTATGATGTCTGGATTTTACTTGAGTTATGGTGATCACTACTGGGACATGGGAACGAAACAGGTGACATAATTTGAATCACACTTTTAAAAGATGCCATGGTTGCAATGAGGAGGGCAATGTGTAGGAGGCAGGAGTGAAAGCTGAAGGATATGCTGGGAGGTGACCCAGGAGTCGAAGAGAGCCATTGAGGTGACCAGGTGATAATAATGGAGATAGAGAAAACAGGGTGGATTCAGGAAACATGACCACACTAAGCATGTTCAAATGTAATGGTCAGTTTTCTTGTCTCTCTCCCTCTGGTCAAGCCCCTAACTCTTCGTGTACACACCCTGACTTCCAGTGTGGGCTGGCCACCCAGGAGGCATCCACTGTATGTGTGCTGCATGAGTGCTGTGGTATGATCGCCCATGGAGGAAGTGGCAGGTTGCAGAAAGAGCAGTCACGGCTCCTGGCTGCTGTGGATGCTTTAAGCTTCTTCCTTGCTCAGGCTAGGTCATTCCCAGTCTGTACCCTGGAAGGATGTCCTTAGTCCTGTCCCCTCTCACTAGCAGGGATTCCAAGCTTGTAAATAATATTTCCCTCTTAAAATGTGAGCAGAGTGAAGAACCGGCAGTGTCAAAACTCTGTGCCCAAATGTTTTACGATTTTCCCTTTTACAGATGCGCCCAGTGTATCCATATCAGTGTGTCTAGGAAGAGCAAGCATACTGTACAGCCAGCAGAATAGAAACTCAGTGTGGCCATCCATTATGTTCTCCCTGAATTAGGCTCTTTGAGACTCAATTATTAAAGTGGGATTTTTCTTAATTATTAACAGTTAAAAATAGGAAAATAGATTTCAAGGGGAAAAAATTTGCAGTCAACAAGAGTCCAATTCTAAATGTGTGCATGTGCGTAAAACGGAATTTGCCAAACATGAATAGGCACTTACAATGTGACTAGAATTGGCTCTGTCATGTGTCAGCCTAATAGCCTCAACCCTGGTTCAATACAATGAACTTGGGAAGGTTTGCTTAATGAAAGAACTGACGTTTTCTGTGCAGCGGCTGCATTCATCAGCCTGCATCCTGTTCATTACACTACAAAGGGCTGCCAATGGGAATTGGTAGGATCATCTATTAGGTAAACGCGATGGGGACAAAAGATAGCAGAGCCCGGGGCTTTGTGGAATTTTCTGTGGTGGTCCGGGTTCCTGGAGTAGGGAGCTCTGATGACGGGCAACAGATTTCCAAGTTGGCACGCCGGCTTCTGGAATCACGGGCTGAATTCTGGCACTGACACATCTTGTCACACACATCCTAAGGGAACCTAGAAAAGAGAATTTTCACTTATGCGTGACATTGCCTTACCCATCGTGGATTCAGAAGGGATATTCACAACTGCGAATTTGAATATAACTATTAATTGAATTATTATGATTATTATTATTGAGTTACTGAGTATAACTCATAACTACTGAGTTTTCCCTCTCCATCTGGCCACATGGGAAGGCCATACTTTCCTGACATGTGACTTGCTGTGGCCAGTGGAGTCTGGGGGGAAGTGACGTGTGTCTCCTTGAGGCAGAAACTTGAAGAGCCTCCAGCATGCTGCATCATAATCTCCTTTCCCTCCACCACGAAGATTGGTAATATTCCAGATTCCGTTTGCCCTGTCAGGGTGAGTCCTAGAGGTAGGACAAAAGCAAGAATTGCAAACTGACCCAAGACAGACGTGGAAAAATTGTGCTTCCCTGATGTGGCTTTAAGATACTCGCTCTGTTGCCCAGGCTGTAGTGTAGTGGTGCCATCTCGTCTCACTGCATCCTCTGCCTCCTGGGTTCAAGCGATTCTCCTATCTCAGCCTCTCAAGTAGCTGGGATTACAGGCATGCACCACCATGCTCAGCTAATTTTTGTATTTTTAGTAGAGATGGAGTTTCACCATGTTGGCCAGGCTGGTCTTAAACTCCTGACTTCAACATGATCCACCCACCTTGGCCTCCCAAAGTGCTGTGATTACAAATGTGAACCACTGCACCTGGCCAAGATAATGAGATTTGGAGGCCGGGCACAGTGGCTCACACCTGTAATCCCAACACTTTGGGAGGCTAAGGCTGGAGGATTGCTTGAAGCCAAGAGTTTGAGAACAGCCTGGGCAACATAGTGAGACCCTGTTTTACAAAAAAATTAAAAAATTAGCTGAGTGTGGTGGTATGCCACAGTAGTCCCAGGTACTCAGGAGACTAAGGCAGGAGGATTGCTTGAGCCCAGGAGATCAAGGCTGTATAGTGAGCCATGATCCCCCCACCACACTCTAGCCTGGGTGGCAGAGCAAGACCCTTTTTTAAAAAAAAAAAATGTACACACAAAAAGACACTGAGATTTGGGGGTTACTTGTAACTGTGTCATAATGTGGCTCCTTACTGCCGTCACCATGCCTAGAGGGATCCCAGTGTGTCATCACAACATCACAACAACCCAAGCCCCAGTGTGTCATGCCATTACATACTTAGAGCCTGTTTTTACAAAGTTTGAATATTGTAATTTGCCTTTAAAAAATTGTTTTAAAGATCTGCCTAGGTCAGCAAATTTTATTTAGCCTCTAGAACCATTTGACTGGGGTACTGCCTTGAGAAATAAAGCAGATTCCTTCAGCTGCATGTGGGCCTGGAGTCACTGGAAAATGCAGACAAAACAAGATCTGCTGATTGGCAAGGTCATCTTGGGAAGGGCCATCGTGCAGTAAAGAGCAGGTCCATTAATTCGGGGGGGTGGTTTACATCAGTTTCATCTGCCTCTTACCTAATGGGACTGTTTGGTTGTGTTCTTTCCTGGAGAGATTAGTGATTGAAAGGAGGAGATCTAGAAAGGAAAGATAAAAGTTTACATTTAATTCTCATGCCATGCAGCCTTGTAAGAAGGCTTCCTAAGGAGGCTGCATACTAAATTCAGATGTAAGTCAGAGGCAGCTTCTCCCAAGACAGTGTTGATGTCCAGGGGGTAACAATTCCGTCACAAAAGGGCTCTAAAGGGGTTTGGGGAAAATTCATTTGTCTTCCTGTTATCTCTAACCCTAAAACCCAACTGCTGGCTGAATTAAAAGTCTCTTACATAATGATCAGAGGAGTTTTGAGTATCGGATCTTTGTGTACTTGTTTTTTAAATTCAGTCAGGTCTAAAATAATATTTTTCCCTCTCCTCCTCCTCCAGTTTATGTGTTTGCTAGCAGCTTCCATGAAACTCTGTGGGTAAACACGTCTGCAACTCTTTGGCATTTAAATTTTAGGTTTCTGCCCCTCATAGCAGACTATCTTTCTAGAGACAGAGCTGGAAGTCTCTTTTAACACCATTTTTGAGCTTGGACAGGCTGACATTTTTATTTAATGGGTTATCTCAATATACATATACTTTTTTGCATCCTACTTTTTTAGAAAATTAAAAATGATATGCCGGGCGCCGGTGGCTCATGCCTGTAATCCCAGCACTTTGGGAGGCTGAGGCGGACGGATCATGAGGTCAGGAGTTTGAGACCATCCTGGCTGACATGGTGAAACCCCGTCTCTACTAAAAAATACAAAAAAATAGCTGGACGTGGTGGTGGGCGCCTGTAGTCCCAGCTACTCAGGAGGCTAAGGCAGGAGAATGGCGTCAACCCGGGAGGCAGAGCTTGCAGTGAGCCGAGATCATGCCACTGTACTCCAGCCTAGGAGACAGAGCAAGACTCCGTCTCAAAAAAAAAGATACTGATGAAAAAATAGAATATTGATGAGAACACCCATTACTATGCTCATTGTTCAAATGAACTCATTTAAGCGCTATCTCCTTTGTTTCTGTCTTTCTGTCGCATCAGCTTGCATCTGTTTTCCTTTGCTATAAGGCATCAGTCGTTACCAAGCAGTGTTGCATGATTTCCATCCCACACCTCTGTGTGTGTTCCTTGTCTGTCTCTAGGATGTGCCCTCTGCCCCATCACATTGCACTCTGTGCTGCTCTTAGCCAAAGCTCTTCTTAAATATACTAGCCATCAAAACCTTACAAGTTGGCTGGGTGTGGTGGCTCACACCTGTAATCCCAACATTTTGGGAGGCCGAGGTGGGTGGATCACTTGAGGTCAGGAGTTCAGGACCAGCCTTGCCAACATGGTGAAAGCTCATCTCTACTAAAAATACAAAAAATTAGCCAGGCATGGTGGCACACGCCTGTAATCCCAGCTACTCGGGAGGCTGAGACAGGAGCATCACTGGAACCTGGGAAGCGGAGGTTACAGTCAGCCAAGGTGTATGCCATTGTAGTCCAGCCTGTGCGATAGAGGGAAACTTTGTCTCAAACAAACAAACAAAAAACATACAACTTAATTCTCATGCCCCTACACCTATCTTTTCTCCTCTTTGTCTTGACTCCTTTTGGGAATTCCCTAAGTACTTTGAGGGTGAGGACCACCAGATAAATGTCGTGAGGCAACCAGGAATGACATTACAAGATTCCATTCTTTCCTTTGTGTATCCATTCCTCATTCATTATATTCTTACTCTGAGCTAGGCACTGGGAACTTAAGAATGAATTAGGATCTTTCAGTTTAGTAAGAACAAGCAGGAATAAACAATTAGAACATTTAGTGTGGCAAGGGGAGTGACAAAGTTACCAAGAGAGGTAGGAGAGAGATAGGAGTAGTTGTCTGCTGGGAACAGGTGAAGGAGTGACAGCAGGGGGTGAGGATAAGGAGGAGGAAGCTTTACCCCTGAGAAGAGCAGGCATCAGATGGGCTTTGGAATCTACATGGGTGTTTGTAGGTGGACCACCCTGGAAGGTGAGTGGTAGGGAAGGAAGGGAATAAAGTGCATTCTGTACAAGGAAAGAGCAGGTGCAGCAGCTCAGACAGGGGCACCTTCAGAGCATGTCTGAGTCTTCCTGATGAGACACACGGTGTTCACTTGATAACTCCCTGGCAGGTTCTCTTCTTCGGGCCTCCATATAGAATATACGAACCTCTTTATGTTTTTAAAAGGGAGAGATTTAATAAAGGCAATTTGGCACTTACAGAATTGTTAGAAGAGCTAAGAGTAGTTTTGAGGTTGACGTTCAGAACAGCTTCCTGAATAATACAGAAGTGACCCTCCTGGAAGGTTCTTCCACTGAAGCTACAACTGGAGCTAAGCGGATGGATAAGCCAAAGCTGCCTCCATTGCTGTGGCCCCATCTCCACCACAAGGAAGCTGGAGAAGGGACCCCGGAACCGGAAGACAGAAAACTTCCTTCGCACACTCCGTTGCTAAGAGGAGAAGCCCCAAAGAAGCTAGATATGGCCCTTCCCTCACATTTGCTGTCCCAAGTGTCCCTTGGCAGCGCCTAAGCAATTGGTGGGATGCATTTGTGTCTGTAAACAAAGTTGCAAGGGAGTCTGGAAAGGAGTTTTAACTCCAACTTTTTCAACTAGAATGGTAGGATTGAGGGGCAGCATTGCTCCCCAGGGGACATTTTACAATGTCTGGGACATTTTTTAGTTGTCACAACTGGAAGGAGGAAGAAGTGCTACTGTCATCTAGTGGGTGAAGGCCAGGGATGCTGCTAAATATCCTACAATCCATGGGACAGTCCCTACTACAAAGAATTACCCAGCCCCAAATGTCAACGTGCCCAGGTTGAGAAACCCTGACCTAGCTGAAAAGTGAACAGGAACTAAATGAGTCGGTTTCAGATATCCAACACAAATATGTCACTTGTTTCTATTCCAAAAGTATTAGAATTTTTGTTTGAGCTAAAAACTAGACACAATTTATTGGATAATTGCTTTTCATCCCTTCAATACGTGTTCCCTTGAAATTTGCATCCATGCATCCCACGTGGTACCCATATTGATTATTTCAATGACTCAGAAGACTTCTTTATTCAAAATAATCTCTAATAAGATGTTTTTTAGGGATAAGGAAAAATCAAGTTTCTCTCCATGTTACGTTTCTTTCTTGCACGTGTATTGCTTTTTCATAAGCAGAATCTTACTAATAGAGCAAGTCCTCTCAAAATGGTTGCCTTTTCTCCCTTCATCCTCCCCCACCAATAATGTAGAGCTGTTATTTGGCTTGTTTTGCTTTTTCCTCCAGAGGCAGGAAGAGGGAATGAATGGTGGCCAAGAATTTTAAATTCCTGTTTCCGGCTGCCCCCGGAAGCTCCATCTTTGTTGTGAGGGCTTCTCTGCGTCAGTAGAGACCAGCTGAGCTCTTGTTCACCTCTTATTCTTTGGTTCCCTTTCACCAGCAGGTCTAGCTCTAACCACAGCTGGAGTTTAGGAAGGCCAGGCAGCGTGTGTTGAATGCCAGCCACTGTTCTACCTAGGGTCATATCCTTGGATGTTTTTCTGTGCATCTGTCTTTTCCGACCCTCCCATGATTCTGGAAGGAAACACCTTTCCAAGCTCCCCAGTGACCTTGGTTCATCCACGAAATATGCAGGAAAAGCATTATGAGCATTGCGATGCCACATGCTGCGTTGGTATGTTACGTTATGAGAACTATTGGGGATGATCTCTGAGAAACTTATGAGAGGTGTGCGATTGGAAATCACGTCACCCTCTGAATGTGGATTATGGGATAATGGCTAGGTACCCATGCTTCAGAGTCCAGCCAGTCACAGGGTTGGATTCCAGATGGATGCTGTACTGGATGAATAGTGTCCCCCCAAATTCATGTCTATCTGGAACCTCAGAATGTAACCTCATTTGGAAATAAGGCCTTTTTAATTAAAAAATACATTTTTATTAAAAAAAATAGAAATAGGGTCTTGCCATCTTGCCCAGGCTAGTCTCAAACCACTGGACTCAAACCATTGGACAGGTCCTGCTCTGACCTCCCAAAGTGCTGGGATTATAGGCGTGAGCCACTCCACCCACACGGAAATAAGATGTTTATAGATGTAACTAATGTAAAGATAGAGACGTGGGTGTGATCATACTAGTTTGGGGTGGGCCCTTCATCCAATAAGAATGTCCTTAGGAGAGACAGAACAGAGACACCGAGAGAGGAAGGTGATGTCAAGGCAGAGGTGAAGATTGGAATGACACCATCTATAAGCCAAGGAATGCCAAGGCTGTGGCTACACCAGAAGCTGGAACAGAGCCTGCAATGGTTTCTCCTGCAGAACCCCCAGAAGGGACTCATCCTGCATACACTGAGATTTCAAACTTTTGGCTTCCTGAATTGTGAAAGAATAAATTTCTGTTGGGCCAGGCACAGTGGCTCACGCCTGTCCCAGCACTTTGAGAGGCTGAAGCAGGTGGATCACTTCAACCCAGGAGTTCAAGACCAGCCTGGGCAACACCGCAAGACCCCGTCTCTACAAAAAATACAAAAAAAAAAAATGAGCCGGGTGTGGTGGGGCATACCTGTAGTCCCAGCCACTTGGGAGGCTGAGATTGAAGGATCATTTGAGCCTGGGAGGTGGAGGTTGCAGTCAACTGAGATTGTGCCACTGCACTCCAGCCTGGGTGACAGCATGAGACTGTGTCTCAAAAATTTAAAAATAAAATATAAATAAATTTCTGTGGTTTTAAGACAATGTGCCTGTGACCCTAGGAAACCAGTAGATACTTTTGATGGTTTATTTAGTACAACAACCCTGCCCCTTCTAGTTTGTATGATAACCTGATTAATTGCTGGTGCTCTCAGAGCCCTGGTTTCCTTATCTATAAAGTGGAGATTCCTTACCTCATTTGGAGGTGATTTTAAGGCCGAAATGAGACAGTGTATGTAAAGCATTTGGTGTGATGCCTGATACAGCGTAAGTGACCAATAAATAGCTACCCTTATTATTTAGAATGCTATTATTTAGAAAGTAAGTATATTTAGGAAAGCACCATCGATATTCAATTTGTCTTGCTAATAAAAAGGAATAAAGGTATGGATTGCAAAGTAGAAAAATACATGTAAATTAAACGGCTTTACATCTTAAAAAGTGGTGAGGTAGACACAAAGGTACTAGTCATGTCATTCCTTCTCATTCCAACCCATTAAGATTTGGCCTTCAACTGGGTAGTGGAAGAAATATGGTCCTTGGCCATCTACTCCCCAAAAGCAGGAACATCCCCTGTTTTTGGGTAGCTAAGAGTTAAGTATCACTTTGAGCTAGAGGATCATGATTAAAAAGCATTTTGTTATCCTATTTCACAACTTTCCACTTTTGTAAAAGTTTCGGACACCGGCAGGGCAGCAAATACCTTTAAATGATTTTATTTAAATGTCAGATTTAATTAAATCCATGACCAGAAGACAAACCCCAAGGAAATTTTCAGGGAGCTTTAGAATTTTCCTTTTCCATGTTCAAGGGGATAACCGTAGCATGAAGCCTTCCCATACACATGCAAATGCAAGCAGGGGCATTTATCATGAAAATAGAGCTCTCAAGGCTGAAGTGCTTGTTAACATTGCGCTCTATAGCCGAGTGTGATGATCAGAAAATGTATATATTGAAGAGACCACAAAATAGTGTAGAGATTGGTGATTTTGACTAAGACTGGAATGTGTGTGTATGCACTCCTCATGTTCCGGTTTCTGTGATCATTCAGGCATGCACAGGTATTCTGATGGGTAGCCAGGTCATTAGGCCCAGAACGGGCAGTGTAGCATGGCAAGAGAAGTCATTGTGTCTCCACACTGTGCCTAAATTGCCTGTAACGGGTTCTTTCCCACTTGCAGAACCAGATCTTATCATTTGCAAGGAGAACAGCTGAAAAGATACTTAAATAAGAGTGATCGGATGAAATTTTAAAAACGAGAATGACCAAAAGGATTCCCAGGGAACCATCACTGGTCCAGAGCCCCCCATTTTAGGGTCTGGCATTTGTACTGATTATGGCCTGACAGCTCTTGAGTTTCCAATGATAACAGCCATCTGACTTGATCGGAGTTCAATGGATTTTCACTAAAATAGAATCATCGCCTTGGTGATGGATAGAAAAAGTAAAGCAATACATCCTGATAAATGCTGTGCCTGCCTCCTTCCTCTCCCCGGCGGTGACCTTGCACAATCCATAAGAGGGCAAGGCTGAGAGCCCCGGCCACCGCCGCAGCGCGTCAGGACTTGGAAATTTAAGTAGCTTTGAAACCCATCAATGGGGTGAAGGGGGAATGGCCTGAGAAAGCAATGGATCATGCTTAGAGGGCTCAGAGGGAAATAGGGTATGCTGAAGGTCAACGTGCAGACATGTCCTGAAGAAACAGCTCAAGTCCTCATTCTCATTCACGGGAGGCTGTGGCCCTGTGAGGTGAGATCAGTAGAAGAGAACAATAAAACCGGAATTTTCAGAGCATATAATTTCTTCTTGGAAGTGAAAGGCACTGGGGAGTGGTGCAGGATAAGCACTAGCCTGGAGAAAGGATGCCCTGCCCCAGTCTCTTTCTCTGAGTAGCAGAGAGCTGGCTGTACAAGGAAGCCCGTCACTTCTCTAACACCTCATTTGTTCTCTAGCCCGATTATCTTAGTCAACTGTGAACATTTGAACAGTGTTGATCATCGGTAACGACACCAGCACCATAACACAAAATCCCACTAAAACACGGCTTCCAGGAAACTCACAGACTAGTTACATCCCCAAGCCCTGCATACTTGATTGGAAAGAGAAGCTTCTGGATGGTTGAAGGAGAAAGGAGTTAGACATTGGCAGGCACCCATTAGTGTTGGTTACGACTTGCTAAAAGAAAATATTAAAATAAAAATTAGATCATAAATTTGGAGCCACCGTTACCAAGCCTAAAGTGCAAATTGCCAAACAAGTCAAGAGACTCATTAGCATTTTATGTAAATCAGTTATTACTGTTCTCCACTTCCTTAATTATCCATGTTATTTCAATACAACCCTTTCTTTGATGTCCCAATTCTATATTTAAATAGTGCAAGATTTCTATCGTATCCTCCCGCAGAGGTTTGTGCCATGCAAAAAACATGCCAAGAGCAGCTATTTTAGAGACTACAGGGAAATGTTTAATTGGTTCATCCCATTTGAGTTATGAGGGTGTATTACTGAGCACATAAAATCAGAAACATGGAAAGTACTAGCTTGGAGAAGTTTACTAAAACCTGCAAGAGACTGCTTGAAATTTTGCCCCCAAGACTTTTTGGATTCTCGATGGGAACTGATTCAAAGAGAAATTTTGCAAACTTCATGGAATTTTGCTAAATGATTGATTTATAATTGAAATATTTGGAAATAAAATCCAACAACTCTCTTTCCTTTGGCTTTGAGACTTACTGTTTTGGTTGGATGAAGAGCACACTTGTGACAGAGAGAGGGAGGAATGTGGGGTGCACAGGAGAGATGTGGAGAAGCACTCCTCATCCAACTCTTTCCAACCAGTTCATTTTTTTTTTTTTTTTTTTGAGATGAAGTTTTGCTCTTTCGCCCAGGCTGGAGTGCAGTGGCACGATCTTGGCCCACTGCAACCTCTGCCTCCCAAGTTCAAGCAATTCTTCTGCCTCGGCCTCCCGAGTAGCTGGAACTACAGGTGTCCACCACCATGCCCAGCTAATTTTTTTTTTTTTTTTTTTTTTTTGAGACGGAGTCTCCAGTCTCGCTTTGTCGCCCAGGCTGGAGTGCAGTGGTGGGATCTTGGCTCACTGCATCCTCCGCCTCCCGGGTTCATGCCGCTCTCCTGCCTCAGCCTCCAAGTAGCTGGGACTACAGGCGCGCACCACCACGCCCGGCTAATGTTTTGTATTTTTAGTAGAGATGGGGTTTCACCGTGTTAGCCAGGATGGTCTCGATCTCCTGACCTCGTGATCCGCCCACCTCAGCCTCCCAAAGTGCCGGGATTACAGGCATGAGCCACCGCACCTGGCGTAATTTTTGTATTTTTAGTAGAGATGGGGTTTCACCATGTTGGCCAGGCTGTTGTCGAACTCCTGATCCACCCGCCTCGGCCTCCCAACGTGCTGAGATTACAGGGGTGAGTCACCGCAGCCAGCTAGAACTTCATAGTTAACTTACTATTTTCTGCTAAGCACTAGATTCCACACTTCTGGCCACCTGCCTTTATCTCCTGCCTGCCTCCTGCCCTGTAACCTAACTTGTTTTTAAATACATGTTCAACAAAAATAAACAAGAACAAATGGAGAATCTTTGACCATGACTGCAGTTGAAAAGAGAAGTAATGGAAGGACATGTACTCTTCCCATATATTTTTAAACAATCACTATATCTGATTTTTTATTTTTATTTTTATTTTTCCCCTGGAAGAAAGAACAGATCTGGATAAAGTCAGTATACAATGTAGGCTTTGGTGACCCAAGTTCAAGACCAAGGTGTAAGCATGGGTTTGTTTAAGTTCTTTACCCTTATTATCCCCTCTGTGAAACATGATTAACCACGCTTACCTTGAAGAGTTATCTTAAATATTTGTGTTAATATTATATATGTACGACATTGATTACACAGTAAGGGCTCAGTAAATGGTACATGTGAGCCTCTGCTCTAGGCAAGGCACTGTGCTGAATGTTTACATAGATGATTGGATGATCATGCTGAATCCTCAAAACGTTCATCAAAATAAGTAGGATTATTTTTATGTATATTTAACCGGTGAGGAAAATGGGGTTTCTGGAGGTAAGTGACTCACTCAAGATCACGTGGAATCGAGTGGAGAAGCTGGGGTTTTAATTCAGAAGTTCTCTAAGCTACAGCTATAATTGAGACAAGAACTATACACTGCAGGAAGATTAATGTAAAGATTAAAGAAACAGTTTTCATATCCTTCATCTACATAAATAAGTAATATTTACAGAAACTCATCTCTGCGGACTAAAGTACTTTAAATATTTAATCTAATTTATTGGTTATTTATTTAACAAATACTTTTATGGGCCTTGCCATGTTCCAGGCACCGTTCTAAGCACTTACAACTAGTAACTCATTTAACCATTTCACAAATATTTATTCTGAGAGCAAGCACGGGGGTTTATATGATGGTTCCACAAAGCAGTGAAAAGCACCCGCCCTGGTGCTCGCAACCTCAGATGTCCCTGGGCACTAGTCCGTCTAGATGGCTTTAAAAAATACAAATTAAATTTTTAAATACATGATTTTTCTGGCCAGGTATAGTGGCTCATGCCGACAACCCCGCACTTAGGGAGGGTAAGACAAAGGATCGCTTGAGCCCAGGAGTTTGAGACCAGCCTGGGCAACACAGTGAGACTTTGTCTCTACTAAAAATAAAAGTTATTAAAATATATATATATATATATTTTAAAAAACATGACTTTTCTGGTCATACCTGTGGCATACTCATTATAGAAAATTTGGAAAATATAAGAAGTCATAAAGAAGAGGGGAAAAATTTAAATCCTTAACTGTCCCATCACATACCCTTTAAATCAATCCAAGGTTTTAATGGAAAGGGAAAGCATGTGATCTAGTACAAAGAAGTTTTTTCAGCTTCTTCTCCACTGCTTGTTTCAGAATCTCAGAGTAATCCAGACGTTACTACTCCATAAGCAAATCTGGGACAGTAATCAGACAACCAGACTGAGAGCCCCCAAGGGTTCAAATTCCTGAGCCCTGTGTCTTCTCTATAGCTTGCTGTCTTGTTCCATTTGAATATAAAGCTACTATCAAGCATAACAAGTGGGATGCTCTCTACAGAGTCCAAAAAAAAAAACACACAGAAAATTAACGTGCTACCATCCCCTAAAGAAGCAAGGGTCTCAGACTTCTGCCCCTTTTGTTCCTGTATTGCCCTCCATTCAGATCTTGTCACTTAGGCCTTGGTAGCATGAGCTATTAACAGCCCTCCATATTTACTCTCTCTCTCTCTCTCTTTTTTTTTTTTTTAACACTGGGACTTCCTGTTGCAGAAATTGGATCACTTCTCTAAAAAGCTCCCCACCCCCACCTTGGGCGACTGGTGGGTTGCAACACCAGGAAAGCACATTGTTCCAACTCTAAAAGTCTACAGTCTAAAATCATCATCATGTATTTTCATCAGGATGAAATATCGGGCGCTCTGCTCAGTGCAAGGTTTTATTAATGATGTGCTGTCAGGGGCTGGATGTTCTGCATATTTGCATATTAAACAGCTGAGTGAAGAAACATTCCTTTTATTGCTGCAGGGAATAAATCAGTTTAAAGCAAGTTCTCATCATTTATACTCCTTTCAGCTAAGTCTTCTTTTATTGAAATAAATTGTTGAAGTGCTTTGCTCATTCTTTGAATACTGATGAAATTTACCTTGATAGGACCTCAGGAAAAATAATATTTTCTTAAAGGTGCAGTATTGTTCCATTTTTGAGTATTACTTTAATACATTATTGATAAGTTAATTTAGAAATAACAAGTGAAAGGGGAAGAAAAACAGTTTTGAATAAAAACGGTGTTTCCTCTGGACTATTTTGCCAAATGCATTTTTATTGGTAGAACGTAAGCAAATTTTAAAAAAAGCAACAAAAACACTTTTTATTAATACCTAGTGTACTTTTTTTTTTTTTTTAAATGAACCATGAGCTGTTTTTGCTTTCAAATCTCTGCAGGCATTATATTGCGTCTACACATAAAGACGTAGTGTTTACAGACCCCAAAGCTGTCCCCTGGGCAGGCACATGAGGGGGTCCCAGGCAATCAGGCTCTTTTCAAACATGAACTATACCTGGCCTCAGGGTTTAGGGGTCAGGCAGCTGTTTGACAGGATTCTTACAAATGTTTTCGGTTCCTCTGTCTACTGGTTACCTACTCTCTATGCCAGAGGTTGAAAACTCAATGTTCGGATCACATACATCCTGAAAACACTTTTTAAATAAAATTTTGGCCTGCATCCTGTTTTTGAAAACTTGTAATGGCTTGCCAACGTTTTCAAGTTGGGAAGTTTCACAGAAAAATTCGGATTTCCAGCTTCTCTCAAAAACACAGGTCAAACATCCTGAGCCTGTTCTGTGGTCAGTTACTCGTTAGCAGCCGTCTGCTCTACGAGGGTTAGGGATGGATCCTTTTAGAGGTGCAACCCCCAACACTCCCGGTTGTTTACAGTGTGGGACACCTGACTTTCGCCTTTTATGATGCCTGCCCGGGGCATGCGGTGACTTTTTCCATTTCTGGTGTCTATCTTATCTCTTGGTGGTGAACTCAGTTCTATGAAGCATCTGGGCACGGCCTGGCACATAGGACATGTCCAGAAAACATTAGCTGGTATTAAAACAGAGGAAACATGGGAACTGAGGGTGGTAAGTGATGTCACATTTTATTTCCTTTATATTCTCCTTCTGAGTACAGAACCAAACATTTCTTAGGCATATAATTTCCTGCCTCCAAATTCATGTTATTTCTAAACAGTAGCCCGTTCCACTTCTACAAATCTTTGCCCAAATATCTCCTTTTCAGGGATGACATCCTTAGCCACTATTTAAAATGGCCAATTTCTTTCCAAACTCTGCCGTCCCTGAAACTGTACCCTACTTTATTTTTCTCCTTAGCAGACATCATTTCTCTGTTTTATCTGTCTACTTCCTAATTGTCTCACTGCCCTCCCCCTCCCCACTGGAAAGTGAATGAAGCCTCAAGGTTTTGTCTGCCTTGGTCTCTCCTGGGTCCTGAGTACCAATGGCCTTACCTGGCACTTGGTAGGGTATGTGCTTAATGAATAGTGAGTGAATGGGCTGGGCGTGGTGGCTCACACCTGTAATCCTAGCTACTCAGGAGGCTGAGACAGGAGGATCGCTTGAGCCCAGGAGGTCAAGGCTGCAGTAAGCTATGAGCGGGCCACTGCACTTTACCCTGGGCAACAGAGCAAGACCCTCTGACTAAAAACATATATCTATATTGAGTGAATGAATGAATGAATTGATTGATTTTAGTTTGGCCTCAATCTTTATAGAAGTTCATTTCAACAAATATCTGAGCACCTGTTTGTGCAGGACCACGTGTTAGTTGCCACCTGGAAGGAAAAGCTGGGCAAGGCAGAGATCCAGTGCTCAGGAAGCTGAGTCCATGCCAAAATGTGATAATTGTATAAATAACTACAATAGGCATAGGTACAGATCTGTAAAATATGAAAACAGGAAAACACATGGAGTCTCGGAGGGTAGGGAAGTCATGGTGAGTAAGATTGGGTCTGAGATAAACCTAAAAGAGGGTCAGGATTTTGACTGAGGGCTGGAAGGAAGGAGCGATAGGAAACTCACCTTTTTTCAGATCTCTTCTTGTGCGTGGCCTGGGGTTAAGTGCTCTACATGCATCCCCTCATTGACTCCTCAGAGCAACCCCGTGAAGAGTCTGTGTGTGCTTCCTAGTTTACTCTGGAGATGACTGAGGCTCAGAGAGGTTAAGCCACCTACCCAGGGTGGCACTGCACACTTTGTTCAGAGCGGACCCGGCATGTCGCATCAGTTCACCCTGGCCGTAGACCCTTTTCCTCCCATAACCATATTGCCTCCCATCCTTGGTGGAGAAACAGGAGAGCACGGAAGGGAGCAACTGCCAAGCCTGTTTTTAGAATCTCAGGGATGCCATTTGGTGAAGCTGAGACTGGTGCAGTTACTCTGTGGAGGCACCAGCATCTTGGACTAAGGGATGGATTCAGGGAGGATCGTTTCCCCTGCTGACCTGCTGTGTGAAAGGTACAGAATGATTACAGGTGTCCAAGATCCTGGAACCAATTTCTTACCATGATGGTGATGGGGTAGGGATAGAAAGATGGGTGAAGTGGCTGGGTACAGTGGCTCACGCCTGTAATCCCAGCACTTTGGGAGGCCGAAGCGGGTGAATCACCTTAGATCAGGAGTTCGAGACCAGCCTGGACAACATAGTAAAACCCCATCTCTGCTAAAAACACAAAAATTACCCAGGCCTGGTGATGTGGGCCTGTACTACCAGCTACTCAGAAGGCTGAGGCAGGAGAATCACTTGAACCCGGCAGGCAGAGGTTGCAGTGAGCCAAAATTGTGCCACTGCATTCCAGCCTGGGTGACAGAGCGAGACTCCCATCTCAAAAAATAAGTCAATAAATAAAAAAAATAAATAAATATAATACAGACACAGGCTTTTCCCCCCACCTCTTTTAAGTCTTGAAAGAAACAGTAAAAAGCTCCTATTCCTGTTTCCTTTCCAGGAGAAGTATTGTTTCCATATAAATCATTTGTGACAGAAGCTCCTTATTTTTAAGTGGAAAATGCACATTTAGTAACATGAGAATAATGTCCAAACATCTTCTCATTGATGGCTGCCAAGAGTACAGCAGCCGTCTTGCTGCCTGGAGAAAGAGATACTCAGAGGCAACTGTTTTAGGGGCCATGCTGTCCTTGCTGCCGCCTTTGCTTAGGTGAGCTCTGAGCAGCAGCTTCCCAGAGGCTCCTTAACCAGTGGCAGCTGAGTGTTTTCGTGCCTTGCAAATCCTCTAGTCAGAGCAGACCTGGCTTAGGACCTCGGCCCTACCGCTGACTGACTCCGTGGGTGCCTATCGGTTCTTTATTTTACCTCTGCAAGCCTCAGTTTTCTCATCTGTAAAATGGGGATAACATTAGCTTCAGCCTTCATAGGCTTAGAGTGAAGTTTAAATAAGAAAAGGCATCTAGGCTGGGCGTGGTGGCTCATGCCTGTAATCCCAGCACCGAGGGAGGCTGAGGCAGGTGGATAGCTTGAGCCCAGAAGTTCAAGACCTGCCTGGGCAGCATAACAAGACTCATCTCTGCAGAAAATACAAAAATTAGCCAGGTGTGGTGGCATGTATCTGTAGTCCTGGCTACTCAGGAAGCTGAGGTGGGAGGACTGCTTGAGCCCGGGAGTTCAAGACCAGCCTGGATGACGTAAAAAGACCTATCTCTACAAAGATTAGCTGGGCATGGTGGCAAGTGCCTGTAGTCCTAGCTACCCGGGAGGCTGAGGTGGGAGGATCGCTTGAGCCCCAGGAGGCCAAGGCATGATCATAGCACTGCACTGCAGCCTGAGCAACAGGGACTCTGTCTCAAAGAAAAGAAAAGAAAAAAAAAGCCATGCAGAGCTGGGCTATCCAATACTTTAAGGTAGCCAGTGGCCACATGGGGCCATTTCAAGCTAAATTAAATTTTAAATAAAATTAAAAATTAAGTCTCTCAGTCACATATTGCAAGTGCTAAACATCCAGACATGTCTAGTGGCTCCCACGTTGGGTAGCACAGATACAGAGAGAATGTTTCCATGACAGTAGAATGTCCCATTGCACAGCTCCGGTATGGAGCACTTAGCCCAGTGTTGGGCACAGTACACGCTGTGTTGCTGAAAGCTTAGTTTTATTGGCCAGGCATGGTGGCTCATGCCTGTAATCTTAGCACTTTGGGAGGCTGAAGTGGGAGGATAGTTTGAGCCTAGGAGTTTGAGACCAGCCTGGGTAACACAGTGAGAGCCTCTCTCTACAAAAAACTCAAAAAATTTAGGCCAGGCGTAGTGGCTCACGCCTGTAATCCCAGCACTTTGGGAGGCCGAGGTGGGCACATTGCCTGAGGTCAGGAGTTCGAGACCAGCCTGGCTAACATGGTGAAACCCCATCTCTACTAAAAATACAGAAAATAGTTGAGCGTGGTGATACATGCCTGTGGTCCCAGCTACTTGGGAGGCTGAGGCAGGAGAATCACTTGAACCCGGGAGGCAGAGGTTGCAGTGAGCCGAGATCATGCCACAGCCTGGGTGACAGAGCAAGACTGTCTCAAAAATAAATAAATAAATAAATGAGCTGGACATGGTGGCATGTACCTGTGGTCCCAGATAATGGGGAGGCTGAGGTGGGAGGATGGCTTGAGCCCAGAGGTTGAGGCTGCAGTGAGCTCGTCAGTCTGGGTGACAGAGAGAGACCCTGTCTCAAAAAAGTGAAACAAAACTCAGTTTTTTCACATTCATCTATAAAACAATAAAGGAAACATCCTAGATACTTGAATCAGAACCCTTTTAATTATGACTTCAAAAAACGGGGCTGGTGCCGCCCAAGATTTCCTCCATATACAAAAAAAAAGTGTGGCGGGGGGGAGGAAGCAAAGAGCCAGTACAGGACTCTGTCCTTTAGAGTCTCTAGGGACAGACTGAGGTTTGAGGGTTCCCGCTCCTGATCTCAGGGAATCCTGAATTACAGGTGTTAACGTAATTAGCCCCAGCCCGGCTCCTCGTTAATTACCTGAAGTGGATGGGACAGTTTCCAATACTCAGCACAAACGCGTGCGCAGTGACTCTGTGGCTTACTACCTATTTGGCCTTGGAAAGTTACTCTTTAAGTCAGGGCTTCTTTTCTTCAACTTTGGTGTGAGACTCCCCTGGAGAGCTGATTAAAATGCAAGTCTCGCGCCCCACCCCCAGAGCCCCTCATTTTCTAGTTCTGGGTTGCGGCCCAGGAGTCTGCCTTTCTAGCAAGCGCCCAGATGTCCCTGATGCTTACAGCTCTCAGACCACATTTGGAGCAGTGATCTTTAAAAGCCTTTTTATTTAGGAAGAGTTGTTCTCCATGCCTCAAATGACTGTCACAATTGAGAAAATGAATATATGTAAAGTCCGCAGCCAGTGACATTGTAGACACTCAGCGAAGGGTCTCTGCTGTTACTATTATTTTATTTTTGCTAATTATTATTTTTTACACCTACAAATCAGGATCTGCTAGAATCGCTTGATATTTGAAAATTGGGCCTAACTCACTGTGCCACTCTTCTATCATGAAATAACAACCCTCTATTTGAACTATTAAACTACTAAGTTAGTTAATACTTAGTAGTTTAATAGTTTAAATAGAGCCACTTAAAGGTGGCTCACACCTTTCAGCTCAGTTGTTTTTTTTGCACCAGTGAGGATGAATGTTTCTGCATGTGTGTAGTTGGCACCACTCTTTAATAAAGTATTTTTCCTTTAGCCAAGTGTGGTGGCATTTGCCTGTAATCCCAGCTACAGAGAAGGCTGAGGCAGGCAGATCCCATGAGCCCAGGAGTTGGAGGCTGCAGTAAGTTATGATCATGCCATTGTACTCCAGCCCAGGTGATACAGTGAGACCCTGTCTCTGAAGAAACAAAAAGGCCATATGTGGTGGTTCCCCCCTGTAATCCCAGCAGTTTGTGAGGCTGAGGCATGAGGATTGCCTGAGGAGTTTGAGATTGGCCTGGACAATATAGCAAGATCCCATCCCTATTAAAAAATTAAAAATGAAAATAAAATTTTAAAGAAAGGTATTTCTCCCCTTCAGGGTAGTTTGGAGCCAATACTTCTTGCACCATTCATTTGTCCAGAGCATGGGACAAAGGAAAATGCCTTAATGCCCACTGCAAAGAGAACAGTTGTACTTAGCAGCTTTGGATAATGCACAGTAGGTGTTTTGCAAAGACATGCTTTTGTGACTAAACATCATAAACTCCAAGTGAATGATTTCCCTGAGTGAATGAATGATTCTGTGAGGATAGCACTTCTGTTTTAAGATGAGAAATTTCAATAAATGAGTCTGTAGGCTGCTGTAACAGATTCCCTTGGTGGGGTAGGAAGGATCATCATTTAAAACTTAGGATCTGACTCCAGATGACATGTTTTGTTCTATGCCAGAAATATTCCTAAATTCGATTTCCAGTTTCCAAAAGAGCAGGTAAGGAAAACACAGAGTGTTACTTGGTCTTTAAAAGCACTTTTTAAAATTTATTTATTTATTTATTTATTTATTTGAGAAGGAATCTCGCTCTGTCGCCCAGGCTGGAGTA
This sequence comes from Theropithecus gelada, assembly GCF_003255815.1. Taxonomy (NCBI): domain Eukaryota; kingdom Metazoa; phylum Chordata; class Mammalia; order Primates; family Cercopithecidae; genus Theropithecus; species Theropithecus gelada. The sequence continues at coordinate 36,367,072 of NC_037688.1, forward strand.
CAGTGGCCGGATCTCAGCTCACTGCAAGCTCCGCCTGGCCGGTTTACGCCATTCTCCTGCCTCAGCCTCCCGAGTAGCTGGGACTACAGGCGCCCGCCACCACATCCGGCTAGTTTTTTGTATTTTTTAGTAGAGAGACGGGGTTTCACCGTGTTAGCCAGGATGGTCTCGATCTCCTGACCTCGTGATCCGCCCGTCTTGGCCTCCCAAAGTGCTGGGATTACAGACTTGAGCCACCGCACCCGGCCTAAAATTTATTTTTATTTTTAAAACATAGAGAAAGGAGGCAGGCGCAGTGGCTCACACTTGTAATCTTAACACTTTGGGAGGCGGAGGCGGGTGGATTGACTGGGCTCAGGAGTGCAGGCGGATTGCCTGAGCTCAGGAGTTGGAGACCAGCCTGGGCAACATGGCGAAACCGTGCTTACTAAAAACATAAAAAAATTAGGCGTGGTGGTGTGCACCTGTAATCCCAGCTATTCTGGAGACTGAGGCATGAGAATCACTTGAACTGGGGAGGTAGAGGTTGCAGTGAGCCAAGGTCGTGCCACTGCACTCCAGCCTGGGTGACAGAGGGAGACTCTGTCTCAATAATAATAATAATAATAATAATAAAAAAGTTAAATGAAAAGTGGAGACAAGATCTCACTTTGTTGCCCAGTCTGGTTTTGAACTCCTGGGTTCAAGTGATCCTTCTGCCTCGGCTTCCCAAAGTGCTGGGATTACAGGCATGAGCTGCCGCGCCTCACCTCTTGTTTTCAGTATCATTGATAAGCCGTGGTCTTCAGGGACTTGTGGGCGTTCTCATGTTAAATATCCAACAGTCGTGGTTTGGGGCAGGAAGAGCTCATCATGATGTATAATTTAGATTTTCTGAGTATTTAATTCAGCTTCTTTGGTCACAAGGAACAGAGTTTTACTTGTGCCGCCTCTTCTAAGAAAAAGGTTTTCTGTAAGAGATAATGTTGGCAAGCTGAGGAAAGGAGGCAGTTTTGGGTAACTGTCTCTTGTGATCCCCTCCTGCACAACCGTGGCATTCTCTTTTTCTGACTAGTTTCTTCCACTGCTGCTAGATTTATTCATTCTCCTCCCTCACAAGTTTGGCTCACACATGCTTCTTTTTTGCTCATGACCGTGCAACTCAACTCAACCTCATGGCATCTTTTCATCAGCTGTCCCTGCTGCAACAGGCTCAGAGTTGGTTTCCCAATTCCTTAGTGCAGAAATCCGCTGGTATGAGTCATCTTTGCCATTGGTAGATTGCAGAGCATTACTTCTCGACAGATTTGCCCTTGACTCATGTATGGTTGGACCTGCGGTCTGTCCAGGTGTACTCAGAGTGGGGAAGGGGAGCGGTGACAGGTAATACAAAACCCACCTAAGTAGGAGGGCCCGTGAACTATGAGGGTGTTCCTTAGCAGGGGGTGCGGGTGGGTAGGGATGACTGGTTTTGCAGTTTAGGGCCAATTGAGTTAGAATGACAGCTGTGGCGTGTTGAGTCAGATCAAGTCCAGAATTCCTCTCCACCCCACCCATTTGCAGTTCCCTCAGATTTATTACGGGACCTGGATGTGATGCAAGCATGCCCGCTGGCTCAGGCTGTGCATCACAGCTGCAACATCCCTGAGGTGAAGAAGCCATGTGGGGCCTCACAGAACCCTCCTCCCTCCCTGCTAACAGCTGAGAAAGGGCTCTGCCCTCATGGATGGGGTTGGGGAACCAGTTTTCTTCTTCCAGGTTAATCTCAGTTTCATATAGTTCAGCTGCTTTGAACTATAATTATAATGGGCCGCATCATACTGAACTGTGGAGGCACCATCGTTGTCACCTAACTGAGCTTCTCTTTGTTCTCATATGTTTTAGTGAGGCAGTTACAACTTCAGAAAAGAGGGAGCCAGGAAATATACTTGTAATTCACTCCTCTTATAGTCAGAGCATAGGAGCGCTCATAGTACGTATCAGAAACTAGGGAACACATACTGTTTTACAGCCCTGTCTGCAAAATTGCATCGTGGGCCTCACTAGGGAGTGTTCTCAATGTGATTTTTATTCTGGGGTGTCCTTTGGCCACAATCCTTAGGGTTTTTTTTTTTTTCTCTTTACTGTTCACTGTAACATGGTCCACCCCCTGAGATATTGCTGTTCAGTCTGCTAGTATCTCCACTTCTCCCTGAAGCGTGATGTCTAGTCAGAGTTTCCATTCTGTTTTTATGACCCTGGGAGGACTGGGAGAGATCTGTGAGGTCATCTTGTCCACCCTCAGCCAGGGCAGGAGTGTTCCCTAATGGCAGAGTCGAGTGTTTGGTTTGGTCTTGTTTCTAATGACTCAAGTGATGAGGTCTGGGGACATCCCTTGGGAAGCTATTCTGCAGCCTAATAACTTTCACTCTGTGATTTTTTTTTTGTATGTGTCTAATATTCAGAGTCTGATACAATAAGGCCATAAAGAGCTAAGTCTGTCTATGGTAGATCCTCATCTAGGAATGTTCTCATAATAGTCGCTTTTGTTATAAGTCTTCATCTAACATGGGAGTTAAGTGCATGTTAAAACTAGACCTAGGGACTATGTATCCTAAAATGCAAGAATAGTCCCCAAAATGAAAAATTAATGTTGAAAATCTAGTCAATCTGCCAGCAGTATGTGTATAACTATTCTGTGTATATTTCACACCGCCATATATGTTTTGTTTATGTGGTGCTAAATGCAAAGGCAGAGAAGTTTCTGCTGTATTGAATGCTTAGCAGAGAACTCCTATCCTCCCTCTTTGAAATCATTCCGACAATTGCCCCTCATTCTGCTTGCCAAGGAGTAAGATCTTGGCTTGTGTGTTTCTCCCATGTGGCGTGTATGTGTAATCTTGGTCACTGTTGAGAGCCTGGTGGCAGGCTGATTAATGTTGAGGGAAAGATCTGAGGGCAGGGCCAAGAAAGGAAGAGAGAGAGAGAGAGAGAGAGTTGGGTAGGGAGGGAGGAGGGACATGGACCCATGGGGAATGGGAAGAGAATAGAAGAAATAGAAATAGGGAATTTGAAATGGAAATAAAACAAAAGGAGGAGAGGAAAGATGGGGTAAGAAAGGAAGAAATAAAGAGAACGAGATAAAAGGAAAAGAAAAGAAAGTGCAAGTTGATTTGGGATCTGTAGATTGGGGAAGGACATTCATACAGTCAGGACCAGATGTTCACTGGAAGTTTTTTCCTTCTGGATCCTTCTTTTGCTATAGGAATCTGGTTCTCAAAGTGTGGCTCCCAGGCCAGCAACACCAGCATCACTCAGAAATCTGTTAGAAATACGTATTCTCTGGTTTCACCCCAGAAATCCTGAATAAGAAACACTAAAGGGGAGTGGGCCCAACTCTTTGTGTTTTGGGAAGTCCTCTAGTTTGAGAACCAATGATAAGGACATTTTTCCAGGAATCCAATTGTTTTAGGAAAGGCTCAGAAGGCATTTATGTTTATAAGCAACCCCACCCTGCGCTCCATATGCCTTCTCTAGCTATCTGTCTAACAGAGACAGAGTTGACTTGCAGAAACTGTTATCTCTGGCCAGGAGACAGGCTTCATTTCCGAAACTCACCCAGGAAGGCAGTGTTCTTTTCATAAGGCATTTTTCTGTTGACTGCGCATGAAGCCACATGGTAATAAACAGTTTCCATATCCAAGCAGCGAAGGCCTGTGCCATGCAAGTTAAGTGGAACATGAGGATCTATATCTCAGTTTTCCTTATGTTTCCCCAGTTGGCATATCATGGCCAACAAGAGAGTAGGGATCATTAAGGAGTTTATTTTCATCTTTATTTTATCATTTAAAATGCATTTTTTTTCCAATGAGGGTACTGATGACATAAAAGGTTATACATTGAATAACCACCCAAATTAGCAGTTTCATTTTTACACTGTTCACACAGTTCTCTTGTCTCTGTTCATGATATAACATTAAATCCAAGTTGCTTTAAGTAGATATCGGAAATAACCCAGTAGGTTCTTAACGTTTCTGTGTCGTAATTATAATTTAAAATCAAAATCTCATCAAATGACATTGTAGATTAAAGGATTGTATTTATCGAAGGAGGAGAATCAAAAATGCGAAAGTCCTTCATTTTCAGTGTGGCCTGAGATTGTTGAAGGATTTGTTCTATTGCATGCTGATAAATATTTATCACGGTTAAGTGAACAATCATTTGGAGACAGACACCATTTTATGATGCAGCTTCTTAGGGCGTCCTAATTGTGACTCTGCCTTGCCGTTTTATGTTTTATCGGAATACGCAGACATATACTTTATGAGGTTGGGTAATGAAGAGAGAGAGACCCCAATAAACATATTTTCTAAGAGTAATGGTTATCTATAGCTCAGCAACCCTTGGTTAGCACAGCCTCTATTACACAATACAAGGCAAGCAGTTCATAGCTCAATTAGATCTAACTTGCTTCATTTTTAGGCATTATGTTATTCTAAATTAACACTATATTTCATATTCTCCAGGTCTGACTATTAACCGGATTTTGGAACCTTTAGGGTTTATTATTTAGTAATCCCTGAAGCCCTCAAGTAGGCATTTTTAAATTCATGCATTAGAACAGATTAAAAATTAGCTAGAAAGGCATGTTAAATGGCCCACTCCCTTTCTTTTGCTAATTGTGCTAGAAATGAAAGAGAAAATGCAAGTGAGGTCAGATCTACTATGGTACAAATGAAATGCTACTTGGTTTGCTGCTAATTGTTGCTGAAACAGGAGTTCTTTAAAGTAGTAAATAATTTTTGAAATCTTTGTAGAATGTCACAGAGCCATAGTTCAAATTCACAGACCAGGAATGGTTATTTTTTCTTTATATCTTAAAGTTTTCTGCAATAGAAATGCATTTCAAACATAAGCTAGAAAAAAAAAAAATGTGAGGCGCCACTGTGTAGATAAAAGTGACAAGATGTGCAAATGTTTTGAAACATGGTGATTTATTTAAGTCATAGAAAGCTTGGTTTTATTTCTTGTTGCGTCATCTTTATCCTTAGTTCTTCATCAGAAATAGGAAAATTTTCTGAGAGAAAATTCAGAGATCATTCAAGATGAGTCATTATATCAGTTACTTTAAAAAAAAAAAAAAAAAGGCCAGGCGCGGTGGCTCAAGCCTGTAATCCCAGCACTTTGGGAGGCCGAGACGGGCGGATCACGAGGTCAGGAGATCGAGACCATCTTGGCTAACACGGTGAAACCCCGTCTCTACTAAAAAAAAATACAAAAAACTAGCCGGGCGAGGTGGCGGGCGCCTGTAGTCCCAGCTACTCGGGAGGCTGAGGCAGGAGAATGGCGTGAACCCGGGAGGCGGAGCTTGCAGTGAGCTGAGATCCGGCCACTGCACTCCAGCCTGGGCGACAGAGCGAGACTCCGTCTCAAAAAAAAAAAAAAAAAAAGATCCTGACAAATCCTACTTTTTCTGTCCTGATGCACTAACTCCCATTCACTTCTTTCTATTTTTCCTCTCTCTATTGCATATTAACCCACCACATTTAGAGAATAGAGGCTTTTACCTTCATTATATCAACTTAACACCCCAGCACAGGTGCCCTCCTCAGCGGAGGCAACTGTCTTCCCCGTCCTGCTGGAGTTTTGTATCTATCCTTCCAGCCACTGCTTCTCTACCAGGGGCAGCTTTTCCCCCAAGGGATATTTGGTAATATCTGAAGGCATTTTTCATTGTCAGAACTTGGGGAAGGCGCAGGGGATTGAGGGAGGGTGCTCCTGGCATCTGGTGGGTAGAGGTTAGTGATATGGTTTGGCTGTGTCCGCACCCAAATCTTATCTTGAATTGTAGTTCCCATAATCCCCACATGTCATGGGAGGAACCCATTGGGAGGTGATTGAATCATGTGTGTCGTTACCCCCATGTTGTTTTCATGATAGGGAGTGAGTTCTCACGAGATTTGATGGTTTTATAAGGGGCTTTTCCCCCTTTGCTCGGCACCTCTCCTTCCTGCTACCATTTGAAGAAGGACATGTTTGCTTCCCCTTCCGCCATGAGTGTAAGTTTCCTGAGACCTCTGCAACCATGCTAAACTGTGAGTCAGTTAAATCTCTTTGCTTTATAAATTACTGAGGCTCGCTATGTCTTTATTAGCAGCATGAGAACAGACTAATGCAGTCAGGGATGCTGCAGAACATCCCAAAACACACAGGAGTCCCACCCTCTACCTCCGCCCCACCAACAAAGAATCATTCAACCCAAAACGGCAGTAGTGACCTTGTTGAGAAACGCTGTTCAAGCTACACATCGCCATTGGAAGGTTGCCAAACTCTGCTTTGCACACACATGCTGTCTGTATGCCTTGTATTTTTTTCTTTGCTTACTCCTGCTCATCCTCCCTGAACACCTCAGACATCATATCTTTTTAAGAAACTCTGACTGAGTCCCATAATGTTCTGGGGCAACTTCTGTCTGCCCCTTTCCCTCTGGCAGACTCCTTGACCAAACCTTAGCTCGACTCCTCAGAGCCCACTTCTCAACTAGGCCTTGGCCTTGCTCCTCTTTCCTTGCTGAATCTTCATAGTCCAGTCTTTGCAAGAGTCATTCTAAGTCAGTTTAGAGAGAATCCCTTCACCCTTCGTGTCTGATCACCTTTGCCTGCCTTCAGCAAGAATCCTGCTAAGTTGATTAGGTTGGAATACTCCTACCCTTGTGGTTCCTTGTAGTAATTTTTCATCCATTGACCCTCCCACCCCCCTGCCACTCTGTTCCTTGGCTGTAACGCCCCAGCTGTCTTTATTATATTTGGAGTTGAGTCCTATTTCTCTCCCATATTGCAGTAGTCTTGACCCCTGTTGAAATAATCCTGCATAAAGTCTTCCTTACCATTTTAACAAATGTCAGGATAACATTTTTTTTTTTTTTGGAGACAGGGTCTCACTCTGTTGCCCAGGCTAGAGTGCAGTGATGCAGTCTTGGCTTACTGCAACCTCTGTCTCCCAGGCTCAAATGATTCTCCTATCTCAGCCTCCTGAGTAGCTGGGATTACAGGTGCACGCCACTATGCCCAGCCAATTTTTGTATTTTTAGTAGAGATGGGGTTTCACCATGTTGGCCAGGCTGGTCTCGATCTCCTGACCTCAAATGATCCATCCATTTTGGGCTCCCAGTGTTGGCATTATAGGTGTGAGCCACTGAGCCCAGCCAGGATAACTTTTTAACAACCTACCCTCCACACTGCCAACTTTTTGAGGGTCAGGACCATGTGTTGTCTAGGGCCAGATATAGTGCACATGGTGAACACATAAATAATGTTTGTTAGCCAGGTGTGGTGGCTCACACCTGTAACTCAAGCACTCTGGAAGGCTGAGTTGCAAGCATTGCTTGAGCTGAATTGTTTAAGACCAGCCTGGGCAACAGAGTGAGACCCCGTCTCTACAAAAAATGAACAAACTTAGCTGGGTATGGGGGCATTCACCTGTAGTCCTAGCTACTTGGGAAGCTGAGATGGGAGGATTGCTCGAGCCCCGGAGGTCAAGGTGGCAGTGAGCCATGATTGTGCCACTGTACTCCAGCCTGGGCGACAGAATGAGACCCTGTCTGAAAATTTTTAAAAAAAGAAGAAATGTTTGTTGAATGAAGATGTGAAAGCATTTGGTGGAAGTAGGGCACATACATGAATATATTCATAGTTGCAAACTCAAAAGGATACTCCCAACCTGGTTCTTTGTCTTGTCCCTCCATCTGGGCACTTTCTAGTCACATCCTGGAAGCATGTATGAATAAACTACTACGATTAAGTCCCTGAATTATTTAAGCACTGACAGTGATTCTGTATAAACCATACAGTAAAATGAATTGCATATGCGTATGTTTCAAGAGCTCCAGCAGCCTACCCAGGATGGCTTGATGTTGTCTCTTAGTGCCGCATCGATACCTGGGGGTTTTCAAATATTGCAGGTGGCTGAAGCCTTTCTGTTCAGGTTTCTGTAGTCTTTATCCATTTGTGAAACCAGGCCGCAATCTATATGTCCAATGCCATTCTAGACCCCCTTTGATAATCTCCACTAAGCAGACATACTCGATACATCTTCACTAATGGGTTCTGACTTCATAAAATGTATTAATGACTTTTTTTTTGAAAGTAAGAGTGCTTTGAATACAAGTCATTATTGCTTTAGAAGTTCATAAAAGCAAAAGCACAGTATTTCCCCCGGTGTTTGTGCAATAGGAGAATAGATGTACGCCCAGGGCCTAGAATTTTAGCTGTGCTGCCCTTGTTTGTGATTGCATGTTTCAGACTGCCTGGTAAAAGGAGGTCACTTCTGATTCTAACTTCCATCTGTCTGACTTTGTTGAATTCTTACCTTGCAAAAGGTTTACAATTATTTCATTTTCATCATAGTTTTATCTTATGACAAAGGTGACAGAAAGGAAAACTCCTAAGTCAGCCTACAAGGTGCTTTAGAAAACATCATCTGGCTGGGCATGGTGGTTCACACCAGTGATCTCCACACTTTGAGAGGCCGAAGTAGGCTGAAGTGGGAGGATGGTTTGAGCCTAGGAGTTCGAGACCAGTCTGGGCAACAAAGTGAGATCCCGTCTCTACAAAAAAATTAAAAAATTTTCTGGGTGTAGTGGTGTGCAACTGAAGTCCCAGCCAGTTGGGAGTCTGAGGCAGGGAAATTGCTTGAGCCTAGGAGGTTGAGGGTGCGGTGAACCGTGTTGCTGCCACTGTACTCCAGTCTGGGCAACAGGGCAAGACCCTGTCTCCAAAAGGAAAAAAATAGAAAAGCATTGTCTCCCTCTACTCTTTCAGTATCCCTGTGGGAAAGAGTTACTATTAGCTCCCAGTTTATAGGTAAGTGATATGGCTTGGCTCTGTCCCTACCCAAATCTCAAATTGAATTGTATCTCCCAGAATTCCCACATGTTGTGGGAGGCACCCAGGGGGAGGCAATTGAACCATGGGGCCCAGCCTTTGCCATGCTATTCTCATGATAGTGAATAAGTCTCACGAGATCTGATGGGTGTAACAGGAGTTTGTGCTTTTGCTTCTTCCTCATTTTCTCTTGCCACCGCCATGTAAGAAGTGCCTTTTGCCTGCCACCATGTTTCTGAGGCCTCCCCAGCCGGGTGGAACTGTAAGTCCAGTTAAACCTCTTTTTCTTCCCAGTCTCAGGTATGTCTTTATCAGCGGTGTGAAAACTGACTAATACAGTAAAAAAAAGCCATGTGCTAGGAAGAGAGTGTGGTTGTACTTCAACCTAGGATTGTCTAACTCCTAAGGTTTTGTTAATATATGGTCCATTTCTCTCCATCTAATAGTAAAGGGAAGAGAAGCAAGAACGTTCATTTTCCAATTCCTTTTGAATATTTGAAAGATTTTCTGAAAGGACTTAAAGAAACCAAAACCATAGCTTCCTTACCAGTTCCCAAAGCTTCAGTCCTCACCTAAGTGTCCATTGCCTTTAAGGAGATTTGTTTCCATCAACCCCTCCCCTTTACAAGGAATTACAGAAGAGCAATGCCCACTTCAAAGTGGCTCACACCTGGCTGACATCTGTTCATTAAGAGTGCCTGCCTTTGGGTTCTAAGATGTCCGAGGAGCTCTTATGGGTAACACCTGTAGATTTATAGCTCTTCCTCTCTGACTGTAAGGGCCATATGCCTGAATCTCTCACCCCTATGTTTATAAAACTTAACAATTATGGAAGCAATGAGTTGAAGGACTAGGGTCACCAGTGGAGTCCCTTAAATATGTTGTTTATGATCCCTGTGAAACAAGAAGACCCTCTTAATTTCATGCTTCTTAAACTGGGGTATGAGTGGCCCCAGGTTTCCCTGTTGGGGGTACTGATACCAGAGTTCATTTGAAGTCATAGGAAACCAAGGCATATTTTCTTAAAGAGACAATTGTTTTTGCTGAATAGATCATGTTGTTTATAGTAAAAACAAATGTGAATATTTTGTAATAGAAGATATCCTTTGCATGGTGTTTTAAAGCTAAAACTGGAGTCATTAAACACCCTTCTCTCCCTGGGGATGCCTTATGCTATGGAGGTTGTGTCCACGAAAGAGTTTGAAAGCCCAACCATATGGACATCATATTATTCATTTTTATTTGCGATCCAGAGCTTGCCAGCAACCTTTTAGATCTGTCTCCTTGGAAGGTTCAGCAAGATGCTTGTGAATGTATGTTGCTTTGTTGCAGACAACGTATATTTAAAAAGCAATTATTTGCCCATCTCTTGTTCAACTCAGATACTGACTGCCTTTCTGTACTTGTGGCTGGGCATTGTTTATCTCTATCTCATGGTTTTTACTATGGTTCTGGAGATCCAGCCTACAAAGAATATGCTTCCCATCCCCACCACTATCCACAGGACCCTCTGCATATCTCAGAGGAATTCCTCTGTGTTCCAGTTAATTTTCTCTCTGTTTCCTTTATTACTTCCAAGTTCCATTGCAAAAATATGCTGCCTGCTCTGTCAGCCACCCTATATGCCTATTTAGTCCCAATTTTCCACCTTCTATTTATTTCCAAATAATCCCTAACTGTGATCATACAAACATAACAGAAATAATTATGTTTGTTTAAAATGTGCACGGAAGCAAATAATCGTAGAGTAGTGTTTCAGGTGTGGGGCCCTCCTCTAGGGCAGTGGAGACAGTGTCACTTGTCAGGGGACATTTGGCAATGTCTGGAGACCTTGTTGGTTGTGGTGTGGTGACATAGCTATTGGCATCAAGTAGATGGAGGGCAGGGGTGCTACTCATCGCCCTCCATTGCACAGGGTGGCCTTTACCACAGAGAACTCTGCAGCTCTAAATATGAGCAGCACCAAGGCTGAGAATTATTGATCTAGGGGAAGATGTGATTTCATTCTTCATCCTTGTAAATTATTATTTAAGCTGTGAAAACCATCTCTTTTCACACTGAAGTAGTGGTTGTAAGATTCTCAGAGTTGACTAGACTCATCAACGTTAAAAAAAAAAAAAAAAAAAAAAAAAAAAAAAAAAAAAACAAGATGTAAAAAGGATTTAGAAGTCTGGGTGTGGTGGCTCACGCCTCTAATCCCAGCACTTTAGGAGGTGGAGGCAGGTGGATCACTTGAGGTCAGATGTTCAAGACCAGCCTGGCCAACATGGTGACAACCTGTCTCTACTAAAAATATAAACATTACCTAGGCGTGGTGGTGTGCGCCTATAATCCCAGCTACTCTGTAGGCTGAGGCAGGAGAATCGCTTGAACCCAGGAGGCAGAGGTTGCGGTGAGCTGAGATCGTGCTGCTGCACTCCAGCCTGGGCAGCAGAGAGAGATTCTGTCTCAAAATAGAATAGAATAGAATAGAATAGAATAGTATAGAATAGAATAGAATAGAATAGAATAGAATAGAATAGAATAGAATAGAATAGAATAGAATAGAGTACAGTCAGAGGTTAGAGGTAGTGTCAAAGGGGTTCCCCCAGGGACCTGTGGGAAGGGTGATTCTGTCCACAAGCTGAGACCATGGTCTTTACTGCTTCTGCAAATACTGAACAAAAAGGACTACACTCTTAGCTGGACTTTTCCTCCCTTTCCTGAAACAATGCCCTTCCCATTGTCAAGGCAGAAGCAGCCTCCACTGAGAAGCATCAGACACCACGTCAGTCTTGCTTGCCATTGCTTTGCTCCAGTATCCATTTGAAATTCAGTGCAAACCTATAAATTCCACTTTGCCTCTGGTAGCAGCCTGCATGGTGTGTATATTGAACATTAGAAACACAGTAAATCCAGCCCATTTATTCACATTAACCAGCAAAGGCATTCTGCATGCCCATGTAAATACTGGAAATTACTGACATGGCCTTCTAGACCATGAAAAGACAGAAGCATATGGTAGAATTCATATGTGAACAGATTGCTTTTTCTCATCAGAACGCTTTCTTAGAATATCAACTATTACAGCTTTTTGAAGTTACTCTTCCTGCTCTTGATTTAAGCCCTGAATCACCCTACTACTCTTTTTTTTTTTCCACTGCATTCTGCTATGTATCTTTACACCTACTTCCTGCACTTTCTAAATGGCCTACTTAAACCTTGAGGTAGGTCCTTCAGTTTTCCATAAATTAATAACACATCTATGAATATTTCCCAGCCAGTCTTAGAAGCCCCAGCCTGTTCCAATACCAGGATCGTAAACATGGGGAATAGATACAGCAAGCCGCTTCTTTCAAATGCTCTTCCAATATGAAGCAAAATATTATTAATCTAGACTGCCTGCTACTTTCATTTACCATGTTACTGCTCGTGGGATTACAAGCACAAAGGTTTCATAAATTTCAAATGAAATATGAACATTTGTTGTCAAAGTACTGTTCAGGTATGAAAACCCTGCTAGTATTAGTTCCATTTTGTCATTATTCTATTATTATTATTGTATTTCCATCCACAGGCAATCACATATTTTAGGTTCTGGGGAGCAAAGCAGCTTCCCCTCATTTTTTCTCCCACTCCTTTTTAATCCTCCCTTATGTCCCTTCCTCGTTTTTTAAGCAGGAAACAATGAATGAGGTTTTGCTCCTGTTGCCCTATCTGCTGTGTCTCTTTTCTATGATTCAGGGGCACATTGATGCCCTTCTTTTGGAGCAGAGAAGCTTGTCTTTCACGATAGAGGTAGGTCGTGGGGGAACGGTTAGCTGACTTCATCAGATAGTAGCGTGCAGATCCCACCTGTGAGGCTATGGTCTGGCAAGGAGAGTTCAGCGGGCTGGATCAGAGAGAGCAGAGCCATGCTGGCAAGTCGGAGTCTTTGTGGAAAGCAGCCAAGGTCACAGCTGGAAAGAAAACTGTGTATTCCAAATCAGAGGGGCAATGCAGGAATGGATCAAAGGAATGGGGGATCAAGTTGTCAGCCAAGAGAACCAAGAGCCGGACGCAGGAAACCTGTGACAAAAATGAAAACCAATACAAACATCTATTGGGCATTGACCAGGTGCCAGACATTTTAATGTCGCATGGGTGTGCATCAGGTACGCTGTGGAAGGACGGATGTCATTCCTTAAAGGGGCTGCACTGAGTTAGAGCAGGGGTTCTGAAAGTGGGGTCCCTGGACCGGCAACATCAACATCACCTGGAAACTTGTTAGAGATACAGATCTTGGGCCCTGCCCCAGACCTCCTGAATCACAGTTTGTGGTGGGGAGGGAGAGGAAGAGGGAGCCTGTGGTCTGCAGTTTGTGTTAAGCTCTCTGGGTGATTCTGATACACGGTCAAGTGTGAGATGCAGCAGGAGAGGCAGGGAACGTAGGAGAGAAACCACTAGGGGTGGGAATCAGAAATACGGTCTCCCTGCCTACGTGGGGCTACATTCCTCTGGGCAAGTCTTTTTAACTCTGTATTCCTGGCAACTTCCTTAACAAAGAGTGATACTGGTACCTGTTTCCTGTCTTTCTGACATCACAGAATTTTCTAGAACTGATACTGGTTACAATGATAGCAGGTGAGATTCATGCTGCACCTCAGTACCAGGCAGGGTCCTAAGTGGCTTCAGACTCTATAGACAGTCCCTGACTTAAAATGGTTTGACTTAGAATTTTTCAACTTTGGGATGCTGGGAAAACCATACACATTCAGTAGAAACTGAAGTTTAAATTTTGAGTTTTGATTTTTTTTTTCCCCTGGGCTAGTAATATGTGGTAGGATACTCTCTCACAATGCTAGACCACAGCAGCAAGCTGCAGCTCCCAGTGATCACAAGGGCAAAGAATCAATATTCTACTGTGCACAGTGTTGCCTGATGACCTTGCCCAACTGTAGGCTAATGTAAGTGTTCTTTTATTTATTTATTTTTAAATTTCCACCTGCTTTCGGGAGAACAGGTAGTATTTGGTTACATGAGTAAGTTATTTTCCGGTGATTTGTGAGATTTTGGTGCACCCATCACCCAAGCAGTAAACACTGAATCCAGTTTGTAGTCTTTTATCCCTCACCTTTTTCCCACTCTTTCCCTCCCAGTCCCCAAAGTCCACTGTATCGTTCTTATGCCTTTACATCCTCATAGCTTAGCTCCCATTTATAAGTGAGAACATACAGTGCTTGGTTTTCGATTCCTGAGTTACTTCACTTAGAATAATGGTCTCCAATCCCATCCAGGTTGCTGAAAATGCCATTAATTCATTCCTTTTTATGGCTGAGTAGTATTCCATTGTGTATTTATACCACAGTTTCTTTATCCACTTGTTGATAGATGGCCATTTGGGCTAGTTCCACATTTTTGCAATTATGAATTGTGCTGCTATAAACATGCATATGCAAGTATCTTCTTCGTGTAAGGACTTCTTTTCCTCTGGGTAGATACCCAGTAGTGGGATTGCTGGATCAAATGGTAGTTCTACTTTTAGTTCTTCAAAGACTCTCCACACTGTTTTCCTTAGTGGTTGTACTAGACTACATTCCCACCAGCAGTGTAGAAGTGTTCCCTTTTCACCGCATTCACGCCAGTATCTATTATTTATTGATTTTTTGATAGTGGCCATTCTTGCAGGAGTAAGGCGGTATCGCACATGCAACAGAAACAAAGATAAATAGGTGGGACTTAAATGAATCAGTTTTTGCACAGCAAAAGGAACAGTCAGCAGAGTAAACAGACAACCCACAGAGTGGGAGAAAATCTACACAATCTATTACATCTATACAAGGACTAATATCCAGAATCTACAAGGAACTCAAATTAGCAAGAAAAAAAAGTGAACAGTCCCATCAAAAAGTGGGCTAAGGACATGAACAGACAATTCTCAAAAGAAGACACACAAATGACCAACAAACATGAAAAAATGCTCAACATCACTCATGATCAGGGAAAGGCTAATTTACCTGTTCTGAACACATTTAAGGTAGGCTAGGCTAAGCTATAATGTTGAGTAGGTTAGGTGTGTTAAATGCATTTTCAACTTACGGTACTTTCAACTCAGTATAGGGTTTAATCCCATCCTAAGTTGCGGAGAATCTGTATCTGTTTCGGTCCTGACGATACCCCATGAAGGAGGGGTAATTACCCCTGGCTTAGGGTTCAGGAAACTGAGAGGTTTAGTAATGTGCTTCAGGCCTTGCTACCAATAAGCAAGAATCACTCCAGGTTTTTCTCGTTTCAAAACTCATGTTAACAACTGAGTTGCTATACTGGTTTACTAGATCAAGATATACTATGTGTTTCAAAGGGCTTATAAATTATAAATGCTACATAAAATGACATAAAGTGATACTGTTGTCATCATGTATAGATTTTTAACTCTCTCATTGGCATCTTTCTTTGAGGTTTCTCTTCTATGAAATTCTTTGCCCTAGGATGGTGCCCTTTGTCAAAGGGAGTCACATTCTGAACTGGGTCAAACAACACAGATGGAGTCTGGATTCAGGCACTGGTGACAGTGAAGACTCAGATGAGGTTCTTGAGTACTTTCAGTTAGGTTTACCACTGACCCCCTAAGATGCAGACGAACGGAGATGAGTGATACAGATTGTTAATGGGATGTTTGGGATCTCTTCTAGCCTTTTTGAGCACAGAGGTTTCGCTACATTTTGAAAATTAAAATTCATTTCATTCACATTACAGATTTGAAATCCTCGCTCCTCTTTAAGCTTTTAATTCCAACTTGCAGTTCTTATTATTCTGTTTACAAGCCAGACAAATTTTAGCAGTCGTTTTGAGGAGATCTAGAATAATGTTTCATCTCACTTTTGAATTTAGGTACAGACCTTAAACATATTAAGCTACGTTTCTAATATTAATATTTTGCTTTCTTATTGAGCTAGTTTTCCTGACAAACTTCCCAAGAATGTAATTTTGTTATATCCATATGATAAACCTTAAGTACTCTTAAGCCAGGTGCAGCGGAACGCACCTGTAGTCGCATCTACTAAGGAGACTGAGGCAGGAAGATTGCTTGAGGCCTGGAGATCAAGGCTGATATGAGCTATGTTTATACCTGTGACTAGCTACTGCGCTCCAGCTGGGCACCATGGTGAGACCCTGTCTCTAAAAACAAACAAACCTTAAGTTTTCTTAATGTTCTGACACTTTTATAAATGTAGTATTTCAACTTAAAGTCGCCATTCTGTAATGATTACCATCTATACGTTTAAAATAGAAACTGTTAGTCTAATGTGTTATTCTATAACAGGACTTGACAAACTTCTTTTTAAATAAAATGCCAGATAGTATTTCTAGCTTTGCAGTTCAGATGGTGTATGTCACAACTGTTCAGCTCTAACTTTTTTGAAAGTAGCCATAGGCAGTACACAAATCAATGCATCATCTGTGTTCCAATAAAACTTTATTTATAAAAACAAGTCATGAGCCACATTTGGCCCATCATCCATAGTTTGCCAACCTCTGCTTTAGAAGGCCTAACTCAGTTAAACATTACAAGTTCATGTGGCAGGGTCTGGTGGCTCATGCCTGTGATCCTAGCACTTTGGGAGGCTGATGTGGGTGGATCGCCTGAGCTCAGGAGTTTGAGACTGGCCTGGGCAACGTGTTTCAACCCTGTTTCTACAAAAAATACAGAAAAAAAAAAAAGAAAATTAGCCAGGCGCGGTAGCTTGTGCCTGTACTCTCAGCTATTTGGGATCCTGAAGAGGGAAGATATCCTGAGCCCAGGAGGCAGAGGTTGCAGTGAGCTGAGATCATGCCACTGTATTCCAGCATGGGTGACAGAGTGAGACCCTGTCTCAAAAAACCAATAAAACAAAAGAAAAACAAGTTCGTGATATACCACGTATGTGAATATATGCTAACACAGCAGCATTATTTTTTGGCTAATCAATGCTTACCATTGCTTCTGTGGTTTTAAAAAGGATAGTCAGCTGTTCTCTCCTCTGCCCACTGACATCTACACCCTCTACCAGATGGTACCTCACTTAATCGAGGTTTGTCTTTTTCCAGGCTCTCGTAGTGATCTTCTGGTCAACTCTAAATCACCTTTAAACCTGATGGAATTTATGCATTCTTGTTAATTTATATCCATTTAATATCAAGGTCTCTGTTTGTAGCTGCATCTTCTAAGACAATGGTTTTTCATGGAGACTGGCATTGTCCCATCCCTATGAGGGGGACATTTGGGAATAGCATTTTTAGTAATCACAAGGTAACCGGGGCACTCTTGGTCTTGGGGACAGGAGGTGGCTGGGAGACAAGACACAGAGGCTCCTGCAGTGGCTGGATCCATACAACATAGAAATGTCCTGGCTCTTGATGCTGGCTACACCCTCAGTAAGAGACACTGTCCTGGGGTCGTTTTTTTCAACCCACACTGGTTACATGGACTGTCTTAGTCCAGACTGCTAAAACAGAATACCATTGTCTGGGTGGCTTAAATATTTTTTTTAAATTTTCTCCCAGTTCTGGAGGCCGGAAGTCAGAGATCAGGGCACTAGCATGGTTGGTTTCTGGTGAGGGCTCTCTTCTGTGGACAGCTGTCTTCTTGCTATGTCCTCACTTAGTAGAGAGAGAGATAGACCATCTCTCTTGTGTGTCTTTCATTCATGAGAACTCCACCTTTGTAACCTTATTACTTCTGAGAGGCCCTACCTCCAAATACCATCTTATTGGGTATTTCAAGTTTAACACATGCATTTGGAAGGGAGAGGAACATTGATTCCACAGCATGAACCAACCACGTGCACAGAGGTGTGCTCCAATTTACAGTCAGTGCAACCTTCACAGGCAAGAAACCTACTAGGTCCAAGGAAGGGGCATTCAACTCTTACCTCCTGTCATAGGACCATTCCTCACTGTGCCATCATATTATACTTCTGTATCGTATGTCTTGTGGCATTCCTGAGCCTGCAGTGAGCCTGTGGCCACCTTATAGTCATGCCTCTAGAACCAGGCATTGGAGGAACAGCCATCACTAGCATGGTGCTTGGCACAGAGCGGGTGCTTAGTGAATATTCACTGCATGATTTCCAACTAATGAAAGAAAGCTGAATAGTGCAACACCCAGAGGATTGAAGTTTATTGAAAACCAACACAAAGGCCTATGGTGAAAATCATCTCAAAAGACAGAGGGCAAGACATTGGTGTTGATTGAAGGTTGTCAGTGGATGTTGTAGGGGGAAGGAAGTACAATGACCTGGAGCCAGGCTGCCTAGGTTTGAATCCAGGGTCTGCCACATGTAGATGTATGACCTTGGGCACATCTTTCAACCTTTCTGTGCTTCATCTTCTCCTCTTTAAAGGTGGGATAGTGATAGTAATCTCACAAGGTAGCTGTGAGAATGAAATAATGATACATAAAGCACTTATAATAGGGCCTGGCATGCAGTGAGTATCACTGGGTATTTGCTGTGATTATTTAGTTACCTACTTTACATGTACATGTAAAGAACTAGGGATGTATGTATTAAGACAGGGTCTTGCTATGTTTCCTGGGCTGATCTCAAACTCCTAAGCTTAAGTGATCATCTTGCCTTGGCCTCCCAAAGTGCTGGGATTTCAGGTTTGAGTCACTGTGCCTAGCCTAGTTACCTTCTTTTTAATCTTCTGAAGTCACCCCCTCCATCTGACAGGTAAGGAGGTTGAAGGTCCGATGGCCACATAGGTGGCAGTGCTGGAATTTGAACCCAGGCCTTCCTCCCTTACCTCTCTCTACCTCTATCTCTTCTCTCTACCTGTCTCTACTCCCTCTACCTACTTTTCTCTTTCCCCCAGCCTCCCCACAGCATACTCAACATACACCTCCCTCTCCCTCCACCCACCTCCCTCCACCACCCTCCTTCTTTCCTTCTCATCTGCAGGGAGAGCTTGGGAATCAAGAGTCCGTGAGCCTGAAGGGAGCACGCAAAGGTGCCAGGCAGGCCCCGAAAGCTGGGAAGCTGCAGTAGGTGTCCTTTGAGACCTGATGAAGCAGTGGGCCATTGCTCTGAGACGCAATCTTCTGAGCTGCCATTTGGGGACACATCTTGAGTTTCTCTCCATGATGGCGCAGCTCTCGGTGTAAAGTGGTCTACGGAGTGAGAAGGGAAAAGGCCCCGGTAATAAAAGGCAAAGGAAGCCTGGTGAAGTGACTCACACCTGTAATCCCAGAACACTGGGAGGCCGAGGTGGGAGGATCATTTGAGCCAAGAAGTTGGAGACTAACCTGGGCTACACAGGAAGACCCCATCTCTACCAAAAAAATTATATAGATACAATATAGTATATATATATATCATAATGCAATAATTATATATATACACACGCATATATATATATACACACGCATATATATATAGTTTTTTTTTTCCCAAGACATAGTGGCATGCACCTGTGGTGTCAGCTACTCAGGAGGCCGAGGCAGGAGAATCACTTGAGACTGGGAGCTCAAGGTGGCGGTAAGCAGTGATCACTCCACTATACTCCTGCCTGGGTGACAGAGTGAGACTTCGTCTCAAAAATAAAATAAAATAAAAAGCAAAGGAAGCAATAGCCAATAGTGCTTTCTTGTAGACAGAGAAGCTGGTGAAATGATGTAACCAGGCTGGGCGTGGTAGCTAACACCTGTAATTCCCAGTACTTTGTGAGGCCGAGGTGGGCGGATCTCATGAGGTCAGGAGTTCGAGACCAGCCTGGCCAACATGATAAAACCCCATCTCTATTAAAAATACAAAAATTAGCGAGGCATGGTGGCTAACATCTGTAATCCCAAATGCTCGCTCGGGAGGCTGAGGCGGGAGAATCACTTGAAACCGAGAGGCGGAGGTTGCAGTGAGCTGAGATTGTACCACAGCACTTCAGCCTGGACAACGAGCAAGACTCTCTAAAAAAAAAAAAAAAAAAAAAAAAAAGGGAAATGATGTAACTGGTAGGGAGAAAGCCAAAGGTAAGAAAGATAAAATGAATTGAGAATGGAAAGCTCAAAGAGGAATCAGATTTTTCTGCACACCTCTCGTATGTGTATTTGGAGATGCTCTGTCTGCTGTGGGTCAAGGGAAACACATACCTAGAGCAACTGTCCTTTTCCCCCCATTGTTAAATCCTGCCTTGCTCACTGCAGGAGAGCACACAGGAGCTTCAGGAAACAGATGCCTTGGGAGCTCTCCTCCTTTTCCAGAACACCCACACCTTCTCTTGTAGACCATCATAGGAGAACTCTCCGCTCCCTTTCCTAAGAGAATTGATTTCAAAAGGAATTATGGAATCCTACAGTGCTTGCTGGGATCAGAGAAGGCTCCTGCAATGATGGGATGTTAGGCAGAGAGGGCTGAAGGGACCTTGCTTTTGGTCAGGAGGAAAATCAAGAACCAGGAGAGGGAGGAGTGGTCGTGAATTTTTATGATGTTCCTTCTCTTCTCCGCCCCTTCCTGACGAAAGTCTGTCTCTTCTCTCTGTGTGTCATAACTACCCACATTCACCCCGGCAGCCCACCTACCTTGTTTCTCTCTTAAGTCAGCTTCTCTCCCATCTTTCCTGTGCGAATTTCTAACAAAACAGGAGTTAAGGCCAGGCGTGGTGGCTCATGCATGTCATTCCAGCATTTTGGGAGGCCGAGGTGGGAGGATTGCATGAGCTCAGGAGTTCAAGACCAGTGTAGGCAACATAGAGACCCTGTCTCTACAATTTTTTTTTTTTTTGAAATTAGCTGGGGATGGTGGCTTGTGGCTGTAGCCCCAGCTACTCAGAGGGAGGATCCCTTGAGTCCAGGAGTTTGAGGCTGTAGTGAACCCTGGTCTCACCAGTACACTTCATCGTGGGCAACAGAGTGAGATGCTGGTGGTTTGTTTTGTTTTGTTTTGTTTTGGCAGGGGCGGAAAGAAAGAATCACCATAAAAAAGACTGGTAACTCAGAAATTTCAAATGCTTGAATTTCTTGGGATGGGAAGAACATCCCAAAATGTGTTTCTAACTACCCCACTGATTTTGACTTCATGGGGGGAATATTTTGATTTTTATGCTCTGAGTTTCTGGCACTGCTGTGGGCACAGAGTTGGGTATGACAGAATATTCTTCTGAACTGTGACACTGATCTTCGCAATCTCAGTGGGAAAGAGTTTTGGAACTTATTATTTTTTAAAATTGTGGTAAAAGATTTATACCATTATATTTATCATTTTAACCATTTCTCAGTGCACAATTCAGTGGCATAAAAGGGCATTCCTGTTGTGCAACCGTCACCCCTATCCATCTCCAAGTGAACTTGATTCTTAAATCTCCCAGCCATCTGTTTCAATTCAGTAGATGCGGTTCCACCCAGCGTGTCATGGTGGAAAGGGGCAGGCTGGGATTTTGTTTTTCTAAACCACCAGCAGCTGTGTTCCCCGTGGCAACTATCTAATCTCTCTGAGCCTCAACATCTGTCTATAAAATGGAAACAGTGCAACCTACCTTAGCATCTGATGATCTAAACTTGGATCACATAGCGGGTATCTCCAAAATTTCCTCATCTTTACTACGTTCTGGCGAAACTTAAGATGTCAGCACGTGACCTACCTCCCTTCCCTTCTCATTCGTCTGCACTTTCACAATGCTAGGTTTTATCTTTTTTACGTATAATGCACAATACAGGTAGTGCCAAGAAGAATTACAGTTTCTGTAAGTACTGTGTGATTGCCCACGTATCTTCAGTAACGCATTAGGCATTGACGGGTTGACATGAGGAGCCACGAGACTTAGTATCTGTCGCGGCTCTCCATACAGTTTACGAAACTCTAATCCATAAAAACCCGTTTGAAATTTCCATTAGGAGATTTGCACAAGTGGTTAAAATTAGTCATGCATTCTTGGTCTAAACTGCAGGAAGGGTATCTTTACTGTGAAAATGATTATGACATGTTAAAACTGTGTAATAGTAAGCAGACAGTTTTCCAAGCTGCTGGGTGAGTTCTGGAAATGCTCTATTCATTTTCTCCCTATTGACTCCTTTCTTTCAGGCAAGACTGCCAGTGCGTTGACTTGGAAAACAACTGAGGCTGAGCAGTTTCAGAGCATTGACATTACGTGGCTTCCTTTGTGGTCCACCCCAACTCTTCTATTTTTTTAATTGCTTCTGCTTCCTCTAAACTACAACATGCATTTTTTTTTTTCTTTTTAAGAGGAGGAGGCCTTAAAAAACAGCAACGGTCTTGGTTTTCTTAACCTGTCCGCCATTTAACGTTTCTAGAAGTGCAACATTGCTTCTAAGGTGAGGGCAATGACAATGACTTTTGCCTGCTGAAAATGAGCTGCCTGGTTTATTTAGTTACTTATTCCTTTTTAGTGCTGCAGTGTTTTCAGTGTTAGAGAAAAGGCTGTGATTTTCTTTGATATTAACAAGCCAACCACTTATATTTTCCAAAGCCATTTGCATTCAGTCTGACGGCCGCTAAAAATGTATGTGGATTTTTCATCTGAGAGGTTTTCTCTATGCATATTGTTTACATTTATCAAATGTTGTCCTGCCCAGTAGTTTATATTCATTGTTGCTTCCAGACCTAGCTGACAACATGGTCTATGTGAAAAACAAAACAAAACAAAGCATAAGAGAGTCAAAGGGACTTCTTTGGGGAGAATATAAAAACAAGCCAAGGCGAAAGTGGCTGTAAAAATGCGTTGCGTTCCCAAGTGGAGCCTCCGTCTTTGTTCTGTCATCAGTTTGTCAGTTGTCAATCAAACCTCCCTTCCCCTCACACGTTTGCTGATGTGAGAAGTGCTGGCTCTGCTCTTAGCCTGCAGTGGTGCAGCTTAAAAATTCTGGGAGGGTTTCATGCTGTAAATACTTAAAATAACAGAAAAAGACTGGGGAAAAGCTGATGTAGCTGTAGGATCACCCATGTAAAACTGTTTTTTATATATAGATATATATTTTTGCTTTTTACTTCCTTTTCTTTGCCTTTGGTGACTTTGTGTAATACCGTATATACCATCAGAGCACGTACTGCTTTTGTGCACACATACATTGAAAACAAAACGAAAAAACAAGAATAAAACAAAAACCCTATTCCTATTCCTACAATTCTGGTACTTTGCCACAAGGTGGTGGTAGTGTATCTTGAGTAAGGAATATGACCTGCTTGATATAAGCATCCATTTATTTACACACTAAAGAATGTTTGCGTGTGGAACATGGTTTAGATGCTGTGCATACAGCGGTGAGTCAGATAGGTTTGTATTCTCAAGAGGCTTCCATTCTAATGACACATATTTTGTCTCCAGTCAGAGTTATGGTAGGTTTTTTGTTTTTTTGTGTTTTTTTTTGACTAAATTCACCCATATTTGATGGCAAGTGTGATCACAGCATGTCTATAAAAATCATTCTTAATTAAGGCATTTCCATCTTATCAAGCTCCCTATTTAATAAGGATATCAAAAAAGAAAACAGTTTTGATGCTTATGTGTACCTTTTTCAATTAACTTTTTCCTTACTTGACCCGTATAAACTTTGTCTCTCTGTGTCTGTCAGTCTCACACACATCCTTCAACACATTTCTTCTTTCTTTCCAGAGCCAGGCTAAAGCACCCTTGCCATCGTCTCTCTCTGCTGTTAAATTAGATGCCTTCTGCAGGAATCTCCACTTTGGGGGCATCCTGAGCCTTCCTGATTCCATCTCACATTTTTTTCTCTCTGTAATCAAGAGCTCCATCTCTCTATCGCTTTCCTGGGGCTCTCCCTCTCCTCTTTTTGAAGCTTTTCATTTCCCTTTCTATTTTTTTCATTCGTCAACTACAAAGAAGCTGCAGGCGGGAATAAGAGAGCTCAGCACCCTTAGTGCAGTCTCTCTGGCTTGATAATTGGTCCCAAGAAATAGTTTTTTTCCAATTATGGCAACGTTGAAAACTTATCCAAGAGAGGAAAGGCTCTTTCAGCTGCTCTTTCTCAATCCTTGCAGTTTCCCTTTTGACCTGTGGGTACACACGGTACTGATGCGGTCGCCACCTTAGATGGTTCTCCCTGACAGCTACCCTTGCAACTGACTCAGGATACAAACTATCTTTTTTTTTTTTTTTTTTTCTTTTTTGAGACAGATCTGACTTTATTGCCCAGTCTGGAGTGTAATTGACACAATGCTACAGCCTAGACCTTCTGGGCCCAAGCAATGCTCTCGCCTCGGCCTCCTAAAGAATTGGGATTACAGGCCTGAGCCGTCATGCCTGGCACAAACTGCCTTTGGAAGTGAATCAGTCAGTTGCCTCGTGGGCCTAAGAAGACCGTGATGCATGTAAACTATTGAATATTTTAAACAGAAAAGAATGTATTCCCCTTCAAGGACAAATTGCTTGCATAATTGACATCCAGGTTGTCACAAAGCCTTCCTATAGTGTTGATTCTGATTACTCAAATAATCTTAGTGTTAAAGGGTTTATTTTTATTTTTCTACCCTCTTTTACCACCCCTTACTCCCATCAGAACACCATCAGTCTTTTGGGAACAAAATAGTTCCTCAGATATATTAAAAAGCTGTAGTAGCAGAAGTTAACGTACGTGCAGAAATCTCTACATTTCTCAACAATTGTGTAACCACTAAATATAGAGAAAGAAGTGTGCTGTATGTAAGACATTGGCCATGCATCCTTGTCTGTGTCACCTCACCAGGAGCATTGCTCCTTTTTATGCGCAAGCACCCAAGGTTCTAAACATATTCTTGGGGTACTTGGTGTAGCTTCCTTCTCAGCTCATTCTGGAAGGTTTGCTTTGGAAAAATCTGTGCATCTGAACCCTCTCTTGCCATATCAGGAAGCCAAGTTAGAAATAAAGGCTGCAGATGCTCTGAATCAGCAGTATTCAATCTTCTTAAGGTCCAGCATGGTGGCTCATGCCTGTAATCGCAGGGCTTTGGGAGACCAAGGCAGGTGGATCACTTGAGGTCAGGCGTTGAAGAGTAGCCTGACCAACATGGTGAAACCCCATCTCTACTAAAAATAGAAACATTAGCCGGGTGTGTTGGTGCACACCTGTAGCCCCAGCTAGTTGGGAGACTGAGGCAGGAGAACTGCACTCCAGCCTGTGCAAGAGAGCAAGACTCCGTCTCAAAAATAAATAAATAAATAAATAAATAAGTATCTGTCCCCAAGTCACAATGCTCTTAGGTTGGTGCAAAAGCAATTGCGGTTTTTGCCATTACTTTTAGTGGAATAGTAAATAACACTTGGGCTTCGGTCTTCTGACCCGAAATCCCATGGCTAGGATTGTCAGATAGAATACAGGACACCTGGCCTGCTACAGTGCCTCACACTTATAATCCCAGCACCTTGGGAGGCAGAGGCAGGAAGATCACTTGAGCCCAGGAATTTGAGGCTGCATTGAGCTGTGACTGCACCATTGCATTCCAGCCAGAGTGACAGAGCAAGACCCTGTATCTTAAAACAAAAACAAAAACAGGACACCTGGTTAAATGTGAATTTCAGGTAAATAACCTACTTTAAAAAAATGTTTCCCATGCAATATTTGGAGCATATACTCTAAACATTTTCTTTGGGATCTACTTCTAATAAATGATTTGTTATTTATGTAAAATTCAAATTTTACTCAGCAGCCTGTGTTTTTATTTGCTAGACATAGCACCTACCTGTGACATATTTTTGTTTCTGCCTTGCTGTGTCACAGCATCTTGGTATCTTTCCTCTTATGATTCAGTCACTACCTTGGGAAATGACTCTATATCAAGGATTTACCATCTGCCGAAAGCTTTGCATACTCTATTGCTTGTCACGATAACTGCCCTGAAAGGTGGGTATAATTGTTACCCTTTTCCAGATTAAAAAGTCTAGAGGTCAGAGAGGTTAAGTAATTTTCTGAAGACCTCACAGTGAATCGAGGTGGACCACTGGGGTTAGAACCCAGTGAGTTCTGTGTCTCTGCCTCCAAGTGCATTTATTATTGTCCGCACTCCAAAATGGCTTTAAAAAATTAAAAAGGAAAATGATGTTGAAATCAGTGACAGAGGTATAAGGCTCCTTGAGGGAAGACACCAGGTGCTGGCCATAAAAAAATTATTTTTCATAGCACCCAGCAAAGGGCTTGTATGCAAAGGACCCTCAGTATATACCTGGTTGCTGACTGATGTGTTTCAAGAGTAAGTCAGAAAAATAAAAAGAAGAGGAGGAAAGAGTTGAAAACTCAGTGTCACTTGTACGTCCATTTTGCCCTAGAAGTGTTTTAAATTCTGTCAGGATCATAAACCGTGTTTTGAAACATGAAGATAAATTGGCCCCCTGACCCCTTATGAAGTGACATAATTCATCTGAAAGGTTTATCGCCCTGCGTGTCATTTTGAAGTTCCCTACTCCCCTTCCCGTTCTCTAACTCCCTGAAAAAAATAGAAATGGGGAGGAAGAACTGGAGAGAGGGGCTCTGTGTCGGTGGAATGTGGTTCTGAAAAGCCCCCAGCCCTCCTGTTAACACAATACTTTTATCCCGTAATCTCTGCCTGCGGGAGACAAAATAACAATTCATCTGGAAAACGAGATTAACTCATTTAAGTTAAGCAGTGATCACAGAGAGAAGCTTGTTGGAGTTGTCTGGCTAAAGGAAAGCCCGCAGATGCTCGGCCATTCCGGTTCAGAGGGCCTGGGTAGTGGGCCCAGCCTGTTGCAAGTAATCGGGCTGTGTCAGAGCAGCCTTGGTGAGATAGGGATATTACCAGGGAATTCTGTTAATCTCTGACATAGCCCCTCTCAATCTGATAAAGACGGTGTGCCTCTTCTCTTCATTAGAACATCTTCCTAAACATTTGCCTGTCTGCACTGCCCTGCTAAGAGGTTCTCAGGAGAGCGTGCTGTGGGCACCTTCACATTTCAGACCTCTTAAGGAATAAAACCAGCTGCCCTGTGATTCCCAGCCTGTTGATGCATATGGAATTGACTTCGTGTTGGGGCCTCTTGTTCCAAAGCAACAGTTTGCTGGGTTTTTTTTTTTCCTTTCTTTCTTTCCTTTTTTTTTTTTTTTTTGAGACAGAGTCTCACTCTGTCGCCCAGGCTGGAGTGCAGTGGCTTGATCTTGGCTCGCTGCAACCTCTGTCTTCCGGGTTCAAGAGATTCTCCTGCCTCAGCCTTCCGAGTAGCTGGGACTATAGGCACCTGCCACCCCACGCCCAGCTAATTTTTGTATTTTTAGTAGAGACGGAGTTTCACCATGTTGGCCAGGATGCTCTCGAACCCCTGATCTCAGGTGATCCACCCTGCTTGACCTCCCACAGTGTTAGGATTACAGGTGTCAGCCACCACCCCCGGCCAACAGTTTGCTTTCTTACCAGCCTGGGCCAGGAGCGGTTGTTTATTTTCTGCTCTTTCATGTGTTTCTTTTTGCTGGCAGTGACTTACTCCTACAGGGACCTCTGCCTTACGCTGACCTGCTTGTGTTTACTGCCCAGAGGCCTGAGAACAGGCTTTCCCCATTCAAATCACCCAGTGGCCTATGCACTTGGGGCCGCTGGGGACTGGTTTCCTGAATGGCATTGAGAGTCATCATCACTTTACACACACAATTAACTGCAGGGAGATTTGTCTCAGGAAGTAGAGTCTTCAAGATATGGGGCAGCTGCTTGTAGCCCTTCCATCCTTCCTTTTCCCAGTGCATGCTAACCCTCCAGAGCCTTCCGCATCTGCTATGCAGCATTGGCCACACCAGTGGGAGGCAAGAATGTATCCCTTCTATTGATGCAATTAAAGCTAACGGACCTCATATATATATATGAATATATAAAAATATATAAATACATAAAAATATATTAAAATTATATATATATATATATATTTTTTTTTTTTTTGAGACAGGGTCTTGCTTTGTCACCCAGGCTGGAGTGCAGTGGCATGATCATGGCTCGCTGTAGCCTCAACCTCCTGGGCTCAACTGATTCTCTCATCTTAGCCTCCTGAGTGGCTGGGACCACAGATGCATGCCACCACGCCCAGCTAATTGTTTAATTTTTTGTAGACATAGGGGCTCTCCCTATGTTGCCCAGGCTGGTCTCAAACTCCTGAGCTCAAGCGATCCTACCCCCTCGGCCTCCCAAAGTGCTGGGATTACAGGTGTGAGCCTCCGTGCCAAAGCCTAAGGGACCTTAGAATTTATTTCTCCTTTCTTTTCACATTTTGTTTTGTGCTTGTTTATTTATTGTCATCTTGACCACAAATAACTTACAGGTCAGATTTCAGGACCTAATGAACACCCAACAGGCATCTTAGAAAGTGGAGGGTGTAAGTTATAAAGAGAGATTACTTAAAAGGCATTTCTTTAAAACTAGCTTGCTAAATTAGGTGAGTCCTTCTGTGTGTCCTCTCTGTTCTTGCTAGTCTGGCCTTTATATAATAGGGAAGCAGATATATCTGGAAACCTCTAATTGTGCATCATGGAAGTTGTTTGAAATGTTCAAAGTGATGTGGATGTGTATATATATATGTTAAAAAAAATCACTTTCCCTTTTGAAGACATTGACCATTTCTGTGGTTTATTCAGCAACAACCTGGCTGAATAATTCTTCAAAAAATAGGAACATGATGCTCCTATCTGGCCACTGTATATGCTTTGGAGGGAATTTGAAGACTAGATGGCTGCAGCCACTCAGAGCCTTGTTGAATATTTAACATTTTTTTTTTTTGTGAATTCATCAACTAAGAAGACTATCAATTTTAGAGCCTACAGCTGTTCTAGAATAATCGTTTGAAAGACCAGCCCCAAAGATCGTGGTGATTAAAGTGTGAACAGATGACGGAATGATAAACCTTAACACTTAAAAATGTGTTTTTATAGTGCCATTCCTATACGACATCGTCTGATAAATGTATTTGAGACCAACAGACCAAATGAAAGAACCTTCCATAAGGGGACGCAGCACAGTTTGAATATAAATGTTCCCTCCAATTCCCATGTTAGTGTTTGACTATTGGTATTGATCAGTGTTAAAGAGTGAGCACACGGGAGCCTTCTCAAAGTCTCCTGCACACACTCTCCCACTGTCAACGTACGAGTATTGATCACAATTATTCCGTAAACACATCTTACAAATTCCCTCAGTGCACGCGCCATCTAAATTAATCCAAATTCAGAACAAAGCTCTCTTGGAAAAGGAAAGAGCATCTCTTTCTGCAGCTTCCGTCTTGTACATTAAATTGTCCATAATCTGTGTTAGCTCGGCAAAGAAGCCTGAACATCCTCCCAATCATAGGGCGCCTGAGCTCTTGGGCTCCTATATCTGATATCCATTATCGATGTCTTATATCCATTCCTATATCCTTTGTGATGTCTTGAGTGAGAAAATGCTCTGAGCAGTAAGCCAGTGTTCAGTTGACTTCAAAATGTTATATGGGATAGGCTCATTCATGGTGGCATGGCCGTAGACAAAATGTTATATGCATCGGCCGGGCGTGGTGGCTCACACCTGTAGTCCCAGCACTTTGGGAGGCCGAGGCGGGCGGATCATGAGGTCAAGAGATCGAGACCATCCTGGCCAACCTGGTGAAACCCTGTCTGTACTAAAAATACAAAAATTAGCCAGGCATAGTGGTGCGTGCCTGTAGGCGTAGTTACTTAGGAGGCTGAAACAGGAGAATCGCTTGAACCCGAGAGGTGGAGGTTGCAGTGAGCCGAGATTGCGCCACTGCACTCCAACCTGGCAACAGAGCGAGACTCCATCTCAACAACAACAACAAAAAGTTATTTTGATTAAAAGAGACGTGAGACACTTAGTACCAAATGGATTGTATGACGCTCATTTTGATTTGGATTTAAAGGAACCTACTATCAAAGACATTTTTCTGAGACAAACAGGGAAGTTTGAATATGGAATAGGTAATAGATAGTATTAAGAAAGTAGCCTTCATTTTTTAAAGCATGATCTTTTTAATTGAGTTTATGTTAGAGATCGATATCGAAAAATCTACAAGTAAGATGGTATGATGACTAAGACTTGCTTTCAAATAATATGGAAAAAAACTGTCGAAGTAGTAAATAATACAAGATTGGAAAATGTTGATATTAAATTATTGTTGACTGACTATGGGTTCATTTAATTAGGTTTAATGTTTTGGCATATGTTGAAAATTTTTCATAATAAAATATTACTCAGAGGTCTCAAGAGGCAGGCTGCGAAGAATAGCAGTTAGTAATTGCTAGTATCAGGCCTAGTGTGGTGGCTCATGCCTGTAATCCCAGCACTTTGGGAGGCCGAGGCAGGAGAATTGCTTGAGCCCAGGAGTTCAAGACCAGCCAGAATAACATAGAGAGAGCCTCATCTCTACACCTAATTAAAAAATTTAGGTGAGCATGCCAGGGATGAACAGGGACAGCTTAAAGGTTAGAAGCAAGATGTTGTCAGTTAGATCTGATCTCTTTCACTGTCATAATTTCCTCAGTTATCATTTTTGCAAAGACAGTTTCACCAGGGCATATAATAAATTCAATAATGTCTTGGCAGAGTTGGCAGCTGTGATTTTCTCCTTCCGTTCCCTACTGTCCTGGCATTGTAGGATCCCCTTAGATTGGTTGGACTAACTCCCCAGAAGGTGTTTAGAAAGTAATTCTTATTAAGTCAATGATGGTAGAACCACAGGACATGTTTTATGCGGACATTGGGAAGGCTGCTCATTAAAAAGTATTTGAACATTAAAAAAAAGAAAAAGAAAAAGAAAAAAAGCCGGATGCGGTGGCTCACGCCTGTAATCCCAGCACTTTGGGAGGCCGAGACAGGCGGATCACGAGGTCAGGAGATTGAGACCATCCTGGCTAACACTGTGAAACCCCATCTCTACTAAAAATACAAAAAAAAAAAAAAAAATTGCCAGGCGTGGTGGCAGGTGCCTGTAGTCTCAGCTACATGGGAGGCTGAGGCAGTAGAATGGCGTGAGCCTGAGAGGCGTAGCTTGCAGTGAGTGGAGATCGTGCTGCTGCACTCCAGCCTGGGTGACAGAGCAAGACTCCGTCTCAAAAAAAAAAAAAAATAGCTGGTAGCACACCCCAAAACTTCTAGACAGGGCATGGTGTGAGCTGGAATAGACAAGTAGTTCCTGGTAACTGGGCCAGCAAAGCTCTGTCTTGAGGCTGTTATTATTTGGTATCTGTTAGGAGCTGAATTATGTGTCCCTCAAATTCATATGATGAAGCCGTAATCCATAGTACCTCATAATGTTACTCTATTTGGAGATACAACCTTTTAAAGGGTAGTTAAGTTAAAATGAGGCTGCTCAGATGGTCCCTAATTCAGTTTAATTTGGGTCCTTATAAGAAGAGGAAATTTGGATGCACAAAGTGACGCCAGGAATGCATATGCATGGAGGAAAGACCACAGTGGCAAAAGCCACAGCGAGGAGGTGGCTGTCTGTAAGCCGAGGCAAGGGGCCTCCAGAGAAACCAAACCTGCTGGCACCTTGGCGTTGGACGTGCAGCCTCCAGAACTGTGAGAAAATCAATTTCTGTTGTTTAAGCCGCCTAGATCTGCTGAGTTTTCTTATGGCAGCCCCCACAGATAATACAGTCTCTTTCTCTGGGGAAACACATACTTCAGCTAGGGTCCTGATTTGAATATGAGTTGGGGTGATAAAACAGAAACACCCAAGGCCTGGCGTTGGGGAACAGGAAACCTTCTGTGGTCCTGGTTCTGTCTCCAACTACGAGGGCTTGTGCGTACTCTAGTTCTGTTTCCATGAGACTGTATTTCAGGGGAAGGAAAGAGAACTGGGGAAAAGAAGACAAAATGATGACTTTAAGAGACTGATGAACCCAAAGCTCTCTTGTGAAGCCCCTTCTAGAATGAGTCCGTCTCACATTACAGTGCTCAGGAAGTGTTAGATGTACTGTCATTTCTTCAACATATATGTCCTGTATTAGTCTGTGGTCACACTGCTAATAAAGACATACCTGAGATCGGGTAATTTATAAAGGAAAAAAGTTTAATGGACTCACAGTCGCACATGGCTAGGGAGGGCACACAATCATGGTGGAAGGCAAAGGAGAAGGAAAGGGGCATCTTACATAGTGGCAGGCAAGAGAGCTTTTGCAGGGGAACTGCCCTTTATAAAACCATCAGATCTTGTGAGACTTACTCACTATCACAAGAACAGTGTGGAAAAGACCTGCCCTCATGATTCAGTTACCTCCCACTGGATCCCTCCCATGATACGTGGGGATGATGGGACCCACAATTCAAGATGAGATTTGGGTGAGGACACAGACACACCATATCATGTCCTGACAGCCCTCTATATTCAAGACACTATTCTAGGTATGACATGAAGGATGACAAAAAGTCAGTTACTCAAAGGTGTGGAAGCGGAGTGTCCCAGGCAGAGGAAACGGTAATTGAGACCTCTGGTAGTAAGAAGCAGTGTGGCATGTTTGAGACACTAAAGTCCAGTGGAACTTGGACAGAGTAAATGAAGGGAAGATTCAAGGTGAAGGCTGAGAGGTGTGCATGGGTCCAATCACACAGAGCCTTGTAAACCATGATGAGGACTTGAGATTTTATTCTAGCTGCAGTGAGGAAGCACTGGGTGGTTTTAAGCCAGAGAGAGATTGATATGATATGGAATGATGTGATGTGATACATGAAATGACATACATTCAAAATGATAGATGGTGTGATTGTGATATAATATGATGCGGCTTAGGACAACACCGTAACTGCTGGGTAGAGAATGGATTGCCATGGCCTGGGTGTGGTGGCTCATGCCTATAATCGCAGCACTTTGAGAGGTCAAAGTGGGATGATTGCTTGAGCCCAGAAATTTGAGACCAACCGGGGCAACATAGTGAGACCCCACGTCTATTAAGAAAAAAAAAAGGAAAAAAACAGAATGGATTGTGATGAATTAGGATTGGAAACACAGAGATCAGTTAGAAGATTTATCAGTGAGAAAGGAGTTCAGTTGCAGGTTAAAGAAAACACAAGTAAAACTAACTTGAACAGACAGAGCTTTGTCTTTTCTTGCTTTATAAGAAGCTGAGAGGGAGGCAGTTGCTGTCACTGGTCCAGCCGGCTCAACAGCTACACATTTGTCAAAGTTGTGCATCCACAGCTTTGTGTTTCTCTAGGTCATTCATTCTTCTGAGGTCTTGGATGGCCACCACACCACCATACATCCCACTCAGGTTCAGTGTGGAAAGAGGGGAAGGAATTGTTACCAGCTGGGTCTGACCCACGCCCCCTACTCTGCCCCCCCTGGCCGTTTTTTGTTTTTATTTTCTAAGATAAAGCCCCACTCTGTCATCCAGGCTGGAGTGCAGTGGTGTGATCTCGACTCATTGCAACCTCCACCTCCTGGGTTCAAGCGATTCTCCTACCTCAGCCGAGTAGCTGGGATTACAGGCACATGCCTGTAATCAAAACACACACACACACACACACACAACACACACACACACAAATACAAAAAAATACCCGGCTTTTTGTATTTTTAATAGAGAAAAGATTTCACTATGTTGGCCAGGCTGGTCTCAAACTCCTGACTTCAGGTGATCCACCCACCTTGGCCTCCCAAAGTGCTGGGATTATAGGCACGAGGCACCGTGCCCAGCCGGGTCTGACCGTTTTATCAGGAAAAGCAAAAGCTTTTCTAGAATCTATCAGTTCACTTCTGCATATGTGTATTTGGCATGGGCTGTATCACATGACCCCTGAGCTGCAAGGTATGCTGGGATACTACGGAAGCCTGCCAGAGGTAGAGCTCTGGGAAGGGCTGATAGGGGCTCCAAGCAAAATGTCCACCACCAGAGGTATTACAGAGGTTTGAGAAAGAAATTATGGTGGTGCCAGGGATGATGCATTCTGATAATCATTATCATGGAGAGGAATGTTTAAAGGAAAGGAAAAGAAAAAAAAAATCAGACAGTGACATTGAAATGAGGTCCTTAAGACAGGCCCTAATCCAATATGCACATAAAGGGGAACTTTGGGCACAGAGAGAGAGACAGAGCAATAGAGGGAAGATGATGTGAAGCAAAACAGAGCACCGTGTAGAGGCAGAGGCAGAGATTGGAATTGTGCTGTCATGAACGGAGGAATGTCTAGGGCTACCAGAATCTCATGAAGGCAGGAAGCGTCCTCCCCTCGAGTCTTTGGAAGGAGTGTGGCCCTGCTGACACCTTGATTTCAGACTTCTGGCCTCCACAACTGCAAAGCAGTACATTGCTGTTCGAAGCCACCCAGTGTGCAGTAGCTTTCTGCAGCAGCCCTAGGGATGAATGCTCCTGCTAACTCCTGCCTGCCCTTCAAGATGAGTGTTGCCTGGCAGAGGAAGCTGATGCACTGCTTATGTTAGGGGAGGCCCCCACTGTTGGGTGCCCATGTCACCTGTGTGTACTCCATGCCAATGTCTTCCCAGCTCCTGCCAGCAAGTGCATGTGGTTCTGTGATGACCCTCATCTCTATAGGTTCTGGATAACCCTCCTCTCTCTATGCTGCTCCTTGGGTAACACCACACCCAAGGAGAATCATGGGACCACCTCCAGAGAGATTTTCTTAGAGGTGTGGAACAGAAAAAAGAGCGTGTCTCTTCAAATTGCAGGACCTTCCTTACAGTCCCGGGGAAACGTGGCCCAGCATCGTCTTGGTCCATAGCCTGACCTTACACTCCCAATACAACCACTGCTTGTGCGGCTTCAGACAGTCAGGTTTGCTTTACCTGATCTCACTGGCCTCATGTTTATTCTCTTACTTTCAGTTTCAAAAGGATTTATCTTGCCCCTTTTCCCAAGATCAGGGGATAAGGAATGCCTTGATGTTCTCATTTGTAAAATGGGGCTAATAACACCTCCTATAGTTGTCCGTGAGGACCACAGAAAGTAATGTCTTCTCTGAAAAGTGTAAAAGGGTAAATGACTTCGTCACATGATGTTAACAGTGATTATTCCCAGAGATGGCTGTAAGCTCCCTGAGGACAGAGGTGCTCTGTGTAAATCTAGTCTGTCTGCCGAGGCTTAGTGGTCGACATAGACTATACCAAGAGTAAATGTGTTTTTTAAATTAAATTTAAATCAATTCATTAAGCATTGCTAAATTGGAAAACCTTGTGAATATACAGATCCAGTAGTTAAGAGTCTACTGGGAGAGACGGCATTATAATTACAATAAGTGCGGAACTTGAAATAATGTAATTGAAATAATGAAATACAATCCTCCTTAATATTACACTGTATATATTCATTGACTTATAGACTGAGCTCTTTATCTTGTTCATTGCTGTGGCTTTAGCGCCTTTTCAACAGTGGTGCTTGGCTTTTGGTAGATGGTCAACAAATGTGTATTAAGTATATGAATTGATAGAATAGAAGGGTCTGCTGTGAAGAGTGTGATTTGCTCTCTTTGATGGTGGACAAGGAAGGTTTCCTGGTGGAAGAGATAACTTGAGTTGGGTTTTGATGAATGAATAGGAGTTTTCCCAGGCACACGGAGGAGGCAGAATGGAAGGAAAGAGGGGTTTTCCAGGAAGAGGCACCAAAGGGCAAGACCTCATTGCTTCTTTGATACTCCAATGCCGGCTTCCTTTGGGTTGGACTCTGATGGATCTAATTGAGGATTAGGATGGATGGTAGGTGGGAACATATTTAGAAGGATCCCCTCTGGTTTTTCTCCTTCCTCCTATTTATAGTTTCCTCTGTCTTTCCCACCTCTTTGGTGATGAGGAAGGAGCTGTGTCCTGGTTTGAAACCTATTCACAACATAGTGGACCTACCACAAGTGTCTTATTGTAAATGGATTCACTTTTACTGCAGTTACTTTAATGGCGCCTAAATGATAAATGTTAATAAAAAAGCATTTTTGCTTGGGAAAGCACAATGGTGTTAGCCTGCCAGACTGCAAACGTTATTTGCTTTATGGAAGGGGATTTCAAATAAGGGGTTTTGGTGGTTGTATTTTTGCCTCAACAGTTATTTATAGAGAAAGTATGGGCCATTGCATGTTTATAGTATCTCTTTTTTATGGATGCCCAAGTTATTATTTTTTATTGGTTTGGGTACTTATTTTGCACATTTGTAAACAATTATGTAGTTACACAGCTGTTGTACCACAGAGGCCATATGCATTTCCATGTTAAGAGAAAATTCCATGAGGGATTCTCACTGGATACCATCATAAAAGAATTATTGTGGTGCCAAAAAAATTTCAAAAAACGACTAGCTCAGAAGTTATCTTTGGGTTTTTACAGTATTTGGAGTTAAATGAATTTAATGCTTTTTTGCTCACTTCAGAGTTGGAGCCAAGCTTTATCACTGAATAGGAGGGTTCTGTTTCCCACATGTGAGTAGAAAACGTGTTTAACAAAAATGAATTTGCTAGTCAGAAAAATTTATCTTTTAAAAAATTAGTACGCTGAGTCCAGCACGGGTGGTCCATGCCTGTAATCCCAGGTACTCTGGAGGCTGACCTGGGAGGATCCCTTGAGCCCAGGATTTTGAGACTGCACTGAGCTATGATCATACCACAGCACTCCAGCCTGGACAACATAGTGAGACACTATATAGCTAGCTTAGGAGACTTCCAGTGTTTCTGAAGGATTGTTTTTTAAAGGAAGTATTCATTTAGGTGACACATGTTTATTGAGACACTTAATATATGCCAGGAATTATTCTGTTGGTTCCTATGGAGGAGACATGAAGAAAGGCATGGATATGACTGAGAAGGTAAAGGTGAAGAATGGGGGAGGAGTGGATGGAGCTGACTCACGACCTAAAGAAAATGGCATCTGGGGCTCTTTTGAAATAATCTGCACTAATCACTCATTCACATTTTTTTGAGTCTGTAAGATACTAGGCACTCTGGGTAGCAGGGGGGTTAGGTGAGTGAATGGACAAGCTGAACTTATTTCCAACGGAGCTAAAGGGTATTGATGAAGACTATGAGCCTCCCATGAGGCACACCTGGTTTCAAATCTAAGCCCATCATGTATCATCTGTGTGATTGTGGTGATCGCTTTCCTCCCAAAGCCCGTCTTCTTGACTCAACCTGATCACACGGATAGTCAGTGCAGGTAATGTGTTTAGCACACAGCCTGGCACACGGCCTTCCACACAAAATGGGTGACCATGGCTGAACGGTTCCTCTGGGGAGATTTCCCTGTGAAAGCCCCATTAACCATCCCCGCTCGTTCCGCCTGTGAGACCACCATTTGCTAAATCTTCTATCGGGTGATACGGGATCCAAGAAGGAACAAAAATCAAAAGTTTGCCTTAAAGGAATGCACAGTGTTGGGTGGACAGTCGCATGTGCAGTGAAAAAGTCATGAAACAGTATGACGGCTCTCGAAGGAGGAGTGTCTACATGAAATGCCAATAAATGGGAGATGTGTGTATTGTTAATTAAGAAGGAGAAGGGGAATTTTAAGATTATTTTAAAAGGAAAGAGACCCCTCAGTGCTTTGGACAAGCATTTTGAATAAGTTAGTCAGGCAAGTTAGATTGCTCTATCTTATACTGGTTTATGAATTTTCATATATACTTAGTTCCTCTGAAGTATATTAGTTACATTTGTAATTTACCAAATGGAAAATATCACTTAGCTTTAAGCTGCATTAAGTTAAGAATGAATTTGTAACCGGGGGTATTATCTTTTCTCTTATTATAAGAAACACCAGTCAAAAACAAAACAAACAAATAAATGAAGGGAAAGAAAGAAAACCCGGCATTTATTGGCAGTATTTTTCTGCAGAATATTTTTTGTTTCCCTTTGCAGTTTTATTCATTTTAAGCACGTTTTCAGCAGTGTTCTACTCTAAGCTAGTCTCAATTCAATTTAAAGTGAAAGGTTTTTTTCAGTTTAGATAATTTACATATAAAAGCGTTACTGTACATTTTATAAAATGACTGTGTTCAGAAAACAACTATTTCAATTTAATCGTATTGTTATTCTGCAAGTTGAAATGCCTCACTCTTGCTTCTTGGTCTTCCTGACAATATTCCTTCTTGTCCTAATTTTAAATGGTTAGTGTTTGAAAATTGATGTGCTTCTTTTAGACTCCACCAGTAAGACTTAAGGCCCACTGTGATTTGTCTGATAGACTTGAAGATTATGTGTGTGTGTGTGAAACAAGGGAATCTTAATCATCTGAACATGACAGGTATATAGATCTTTCTAAATTATTTTTCCTTCTTCTCACAAGAAATTTTGTTTGCCGATGGTCATATCTGTTAACACGAAATCTGAAAACTTACACATCATTTTATATTTTGAAATTCGGAATTTGCAATGTTATATTTTTTCTTTCTTCTTTTTTTTTTTAATGACACTTTTCTTCTGGAAAAATCCTTAGGAACCAGTTACTGTCTCTCTGGGTTTTATATTATAATGTGTCTTTGGGAGATAGATCCAGATGTTTAGGATTTCACACCACCATATTTGTCCTAGGAAACCTGCCAGTGTTTCAAATTCTTGACCCTTGAATTGAATATGAGGCTCTGACTATATAACAGAAAACACCCAAGTTTTATGGTTCTGAAAGCTTGGTTTACACTATAAATTTCCACAAGTCTCTGCTTGTCTCTTCTAGAATTTAGGGTGATTCTCAAACTCTTATTATACAAGTAGTGCCCAAGTGGCTTCCTCCAAAAGCGCATTAGATAATTTCTTGGGGAGAGAATAAGCAGCTGTTTAAACAGGAGCCACAAAGATGGATTAAAAATAATTTGGTCCTAACCAAAAGTTCCTCCCCCATCCTCAAGACGAAACCAAGAGCTCTTCTCCATCAGCAGGAGAGCCAAGGCAGCGCTAATCAGGACAGTGCCCGGAGGATTGCCTTTCAGCTGGTGAATTTACTGTTGCCAACTCCTGCATCTTATTAGTCTATAAGATTGAGATGGTTTATTGGTGATCACTTGTAGATATATATTTATACAAATATCTTAGCCCAGAAGCTCCATAAAGTGTTCTTCATGATTTGGGTACCACGTGGGATATGTCCCACAATTGGCAAGTGCCGTAAATATATTATAGGCCATTATGCTTTCTAATCCTTAATTTATATGCCCCATGTCTAAGAAAAAAAGTAGTTTTTCATGATGAAGGTGATGAACAATTTCTTTCCATTATTCTATTTCCCCCTTTTCTTCTTCAGGCTTTAAAGATATCATAATATCATTTACATTTACTGTTTAATTTTTAGGTCTGTGTTTCAAAATCTGTGTAGTGACAACAGTTATTATTATCGTATGAAGATATTGCCAGCTGGAGAGTATTCAGCTGTCAGACAAACTGTTCTCTAAAGTGTTCAGCCATCAGACAGAAACTCTATTGGTGGTGGCAGGGCGGGGGCTGGGAGGAACCAGAGTATTTTCTCTTCTTTAAAAGTCACCAGTGGTAAGTCTAGGGCAGCCTGAACCACTTGTGTTAGAAATATTTTTTATAAAGTAGGACATGTGCTTTGAAATCTGATTCCTCCGTCACTGGCTGTGTGACCTTAGAGAAATAAATTGACCTCCCTGAGCCTCTGGAAAATATTGAGTGACCAATAGATCCTCACAGAGTTTCTCTAGGGATCGAATGAAATGAGAGATTATATACACAGGGCTAGGCACACAGCAGGTGCTCCAAAGACACCCCCCAACTTCCTTTCCTACAAATAAAGAGGCCCAACGTTTTGTCCAAATGAATAGGCAAGTAGAGCAAATGCACACGTGCGTAGGAGCTGGAATTGTCGATAACGTCACAGTCTCAGGAAACCCGACTGTGTAAATGTGACTTTCCTTTGCTCCTTTTTGCCCGTTAAGGAGCCTTGTATGTAAAGTATTAAATTAGCATCCAGGCACTTTCTTTTTCCCTAGAAGGTGGTATTTGAATATTAATACTTTTTTTTAATCAAAAAGCTAAGACTTTGACTGTATTATGTTTTGCTTTACATGCCTTGATTACGGTCATGATTATGACATTCCAGTCCCAAAGGAGACCAAGGAAATGACCAGCACATGACTCAGTCCCTGTCTATCCAGTAGAGGATACCAAGGCACAATGACCACAGCTCCTGTAGTAGTTATGGCCACTGACTCCGGGGTCAGATAGACTTGGGGTTCAGTTCTAGCTCTGGCACGTACTAGTTGTCTGATGTGACTCTGGGCAACTTTACTCAAGGCTCTTGGTCTCAGTTTTCTCATCTGTAAAATGGAGATCGTGGTATCTAACTCATGGGAGTGTTTGAAGATTAAATGATGGAGAAAAGAGCTGAAAAGTGACTGTATGAAATAAACAGCAGTTATCAAGTACTTGGCATAGTCCCTGTCACATAGGAAGCATCCAGTAAGTAGTGGCATCTGTTGTGATAATGATTGTATTTTATTTCGTGGACTTCAGTAAGAGTACAAAGTGAGGAGTTTTTTTGCCTCTCCAGTAGCTGCAGTATATGTCTGATGACTATGTGGGCTTATCCCCTGGTAGGTATATTGGAAAGACTAACAAGAGTAGAAGAGGGATGTAACTGGAGCGTGATTTAAAGGAACTATAGTTTGATTGCTTTGTTTTTTCCCTCTAAATAAAGGAATAGAAGATCATGTGAAGTGCTGGGTGTGGTGGCTCATGCCTGTAATCTCAGCACTTTAGGAGGCCAAGGCAGGAGGATTGCTTGAGCCCAGGAGTTTGAGATCAGCCTAGACAACATAGTGAAAACCTTATCTCTGCAAAAAGTATAAAAATTAGCCAGGTGCGGTGGCTCACGCCTGTAGTCCCACCTATTCGGGAGGCTGAGGCAGGAAGATTGCTCGAGCCCAGGAATTTGAGGCTGCAGTGAGCCGTGATCACACTGAGGTACTCCAACCTGGGTGACAGAGCAAGATTCTGTCTCAAAAAGGAAAATGATGTGAGGAAGCCAGGAATGATAAGTACTGGGATTAAACTATGTTAAGGCTTGTTCAGTAAAACTGAAAGACCATCCAGTCAACCGCTGGCCTGCTACTGGTATTCACTAATAGAACATTTCCCTCTGATTGTCAGGCTTCCTTAGCAGCTACAGAACATTTATTTTCTTCTTTATATTGTAAGTTTATGCCACTGCAACATATTAGAATCAACTGGGAAGCTTTTGAAAAGTCCCAGCATCATGAAGCATGGTCACTTGCCTTTGGAGTCAGTGTTTGTCAAAGTGGCTTTTGCTAAAGAGCCTTCCCCTATGAGAAGTGAGGCAGGAGAAGGCGGAGTGACCACAAGATGTCCTGATGGTGCCAGGCTGTTATTATAAGTGAACCGAAGCCACAGTAGAAGTCTGCTTCCTTGTTCTTATCTGCATGTTTCCTTCCAGCCTCATCTTCTTTTCATGCTTCCCCATCCCCAACCCCCACACTACTTCTACCTTGATTCCCACCCTTCTTTTCTACCTCTCAGGGATTTTGAGAACATCCTGTAATGTCAGAAACCTTTCTGCTAATTTGGCCATTGGAGTGCTCTCTGGGTGCGCTCCTGACAGTTGTTTATTGCATTCCCACCTCTGCCAAGGTCACAAATGGAACTTGCTTCTTGTTCTTGTATCACTCAGACTGAGCAGTTGATGTAACAGATAACCCCCAAATTTCAGTGATTTCACATTTAATCTGTAAAAAATGAGGCTTTGTTTATAGCCCCAAAGACAGTCTAGTTTGGGTTCTTTCAGGACCTAGACTTCACCTGCCCAGTGGTTTCACCATCCATCCCCCCGTGGCCTCCATGGTACCCTCTGATTCAGGCTCAGCAGGAGCAGGAGAGGATGCAGAGGGAGAGGATACATGTAGTACATGTTTTCTGGGCCAGAACTGGAAGCAGCATACCTCAGATCCAGCCTCTTTCCCTTGGCAAAAATTCAGGATGTGCAGGATGAGGAGGAAAATGGGAGTAGTGACTGTTTAGCCAGTCTTTGCCACATGCTGGTTCAGATCTCACCCCTTCATTTATAACCTATAATTAAATTATAGTGAGTACCTGTCACTGGTTGAGCAGTCTTCTGGGGCCTCTGGTTACCAGCAATGAAAAAGCCCCATTTGGTAAAATGTAGTAGTTGGATTCATTATCTCTGAGATTAACTTGCGTAAAACAGAGAGAGTTTTCATTGATGTAACTTTTAGCAACACCTCCTAAAATAATTTTTTTCCTTCATTCATGCTTTTCCTTATTCCAGAAGAAGATAAGGTAAATGGTTTTTAGCACATTGCACCCCCGGCTGTAAGCATATTGCATCATCATTATAATAAATGTTTACAGTTACTGATAATATTATAGTTGTTTATTGACATTATTACAGTCCATTATTTACAGTCCTTACATTATTTAGGAGCGGAATTTGGGGACATGGACCCAGTTATGTGAAGTCCTCTAGTGCATTGACAAAAATTCACAGAGCTGGGAAAGCATTTCCATGCAGTTCTCTCTCAGTTTACATCAAAATCATCTCATCACCCTTGAGATTGAAGCTCACACTCTGTAAGCTCTGAATAAATATTAACCATCTCCTGAACTCTCAAGGAGACATTTTCTGGGGAGCAGTGATTTGATGATTTGATGAAGTGTTTTTTGTGTGTGGAGTTTTTCAGACATAGCTCCATCTGATTCTTATCTCTAAGAGTTCCTCAAGGGTAATTGTATTGCTTTGTTTTTCCTTGCATCTCTGGAGGCTGAGCACCTAGTTGTGATTCCAGGTACATAGTAGGTATTTTTACAGGTGCTTGTTGCATTAATGCACTTTATTGGTGATATGTTTTGGCTCTGTCCCCACCCAAATCTTATATTGAATTGTAGCTCCCATAATTCCCATACGTTGTGGGAGGGACCGGGTGGGAGAATATTGAATCATGGGGGGCAGTTTCCCCCATACTGTTCTTGTAGTAGTGAATGAGTCTCATGAGATCTGATGGTTTTATAAGGAGGAAACCCCTTTCACTTGGCTATCATTTTCTTTTGCCTACTGCCATGTAAGACATGCCTTTCCCTTTCCACCATGATTGTGAGGCCTCCCCAGCCATGTGAAATTGTGAGTCCATTCAACTTCTTTTTCTTTATAAATTACCCGGTCTCAGGTATGTCTTTTTTTTTTCTTTTTTCTTTTTTCTTTCTTTTTTTTTTTTTTTTTGAGACGGAATTTCACTCTTGTTGTCTAGGCCGGAGTGCGGTGGCACAATCTCAGCTCGCTGCAACCTCCACCTCCCAGATTTAAGCAATTCTCTTACCTCAGCCTCCCAAGTAGCTGGGATTACAGGCATGTGCCACCACGCCCAGCTAATTTTGTATTTTTAGTATAAACAGGGTTTCACCCTGTTGGTCAAGCTGGTCTCAAACTCCTGACCTCAGGTGATCTGCCCGCCTCAGCCTCCCATAGTTGGGTATGTCTTTATCAGCAGCGTGAAAACAAACTAATAAAATTGGTTTCTTAGGGGTGATGGCTTAAAACAACAGGAATGCATGGTCTCACAGTTCTGAAAGTGAGAAGTCCAAAATCAAGGTGTCGGCAGAGCCATGCTCTGTCTGAAGGCTCCAGGATGATCTGATCCGTGCCTTTGTCTCAGCTTCTGGCATTGCAGGCAGTGCTTGGTGTTCCTTGGCTTGTAGGTGCTGCACTCCAATCTGCCTTTGTCACTGCATGTCATTCACACTGTGTCTCTCTGTCTCTATTCCTTTTCTTTTCTTTTTTCTCCTTTCCTTGTCCTTTCTCCTTTCCTTTTCTTTCCTCTTCCCTTCTTTTCTTTTCTTTCTTCTTCTCTTCCTCCTTCTCCTTCTCCTCCTCCTTCTTCTCCTTCTTCTTCTTCT
Organism: Theropithecus gelada; assembly: GCF_003255815.1. Lineage (NCBI taxonomy): Eukaryota > Metazoa > Chordata > Mammalia > Primates > Cercopithecidae > Theropithecus > Theropithecus gelada. The sequence goes on from NC_037688.1 coordinate 36,410,645, forward strand.
TCTTTCTTCTTTCTTTTACTCCTCCTCCTTTCCCCTCCCTCCTCTCTCTCTCGCTCTCTCTTGCTCTCTCTCTTTCTCTCTTTCTCTCTTTCTTTCTCTCTCTCTCTTTCTGTCTCTCTCTCTTTCTCTCTTTTTCTCTCTCTTTCTCTCTTTCTCTCTCTCTCTCTCCCCCTTTTTTTTTTGGAGACACAGTCTTGCTCTGTCACCCAGGCTGGAGTGAGGTGGCACGATCATGGTTCACTGCAGGCTTAACCTCCTGGGGTCAAGTGATCCTTCCACCTCAGCCTCCCAGGTAGGTGGGACCACAGGTATGCACTACCACACCTGGCTAGTTTTTAAATTATTTGTGGAGATGGGGCGGGGGGTGTCTCCCTGTGTTGGCCAGGCTGGTTTCAAACTCCTCGCCTCAAGGGATTCTCCTGCCTCAGCCTCCCAAAATGTTAAGATTACAGGCGTGAACCACTGCACCCAGCCTATCTTAATTCAATACGCAGTAGTGATTTTTGTTCCCCCATGGGATGGTAGGTAAATTAATGGAGGAAGGGAGCCAGCTAAACAATTTATTTGAGCAAATAAAGCCCTAGGTTGTGTTTTTTGCCAGGACATGCTGTGGTTGAATTTCCCTCTGGTAGGGGTGGCATGGGGCAGTGAGGAGGTAGAGTCCAGAATAGCTCTGTGGAAATAGTGGACTCTCAGTTTCTTCATCTGTAGAGTGGGAGTTGGGGGAAGGTGGGTTGGGAGTTGAAATGGCCACTGGGTATCATTTCCGTGGCTGGCTCTGACCTGTTAGGACTGTCTGCACACAGTGCTGAGCTTTTGTGTTTTTGGTCATCCCGGTGTGCTTTTCCCTTCTCCTAAGAGCAGCCCTCTACATCTTCCATAGTGTAAGCTGCTTTACTCCAGCACGTGGCATCGCCAGTCCCAGTGCCACTGGCAGACCATGCAGATTGCATCTATGGAATATAAAAAACGAGGCTCAGTGGGGCGCGGTGGCTCACACCTATAATCCCAGCACTTTGGGATGCCAAGGTGGGCAGATCACTTGAGGTCAGGAGTTTGAGACCAGCCTGGCCAACATGGTAAAACCCTGTCTCTGTTAGAAATACGAAAAATTAGCTGGGTTCGGTGACACATCCATGTAATCCCAGCTGCTCAGGAGGCTGAGCAGGAGAATCACTTCAACCCGGGAGGCAGAGGTTGCAGTGAGCTGAGATCCAGCCTGGGCAGCAGAGCAAGACTCCACGTCAAAACAAAACAAACCAAGTGAGGCTCCCCATCAGCATGCCTTTGCCATTGTACTCCGGTTTTGGTGATGTGAAGATGTCGCCCCAGAACCGCCAGGGTACATGTTGCCCAGCCCACAGCCAGTCCCAGTGAAAGCAGAGATGAGAGAGAAAGGAGGGACGCTACGTCTGGGTCCTGAGTTCCAGTCTCTGGGAGCCCTGGCACTGCTGCTCTAGTTCATGAAACATTCCCTTCGATTCTGTGAACTCTTTCATATCTTTCCCTAAAATTCTTTTTGGCCTAAGTCAAGCTTCTTTCAATAACAACAGAAAGGTTAATAGTAGTGCTGTGTGGGGAGGACTTTGGACTTGGGACTGGACTCCATGGGAAAGGTCAGCCCCTTGTCTCCCTGGTGGTGAGACAGGGAATGGGAGGGTGTGTCCTACCTGTGTGCCCGCCTTGCTCTACATCAGTGCTCCTCGGATATTTTGGTGTAGGGACTCTAAACTTTTAGTAATTATCCAGGACCCAAAAGAGCATTTGTTTATCTGGGTCGTTTTTACTGATATTTATCATACTAGAAATTAAAATAGAAATAATCAAATTCTTTATTAATTCACTTAAAAATAAGAAACATATTACATGTTAACATAGATAACTCCCTCCCTCCCTCCCTCCCTTCCTCCCTTCCTTTTTTTTTGTTTGAGAAAGGATCTCACTGTCACCCAAGCTGGAGTGCAGTGGCCCAGTCACAGCTCACTGCAGCCTCAGCCTCCTGGGTTCAAGTGATTCTCCTGCTTCAGCCTCCTGAGTAATTGGGACTACAGACACATGCCACTACACCTAGTTGATTTTTGTATTTTGTGTAGAGATGGGGTCCCACTGTGTTGCCCAGGCTGGTCTCATACTGAACTCCTGAGCTCAAGTGATGCTCCCCGCTTGGCCTCCCAAAGTGCTAGGATGATAGGCATGAGCCACCATGCCTGGCCATGAATAACATTTTTATAAAATTTAACCATACTTTCAAACAAAGACAAAAGTGGCGTTGTGCTACATTTCTGTTCCAATGCTTGGCCTCCTAGAAGACAGCCCGATTCTCACTTCTGTTCCTGCATTCAGTCTCTTGTGATATCACACGTCATGTGGCCTCTGAAAAACTCCACTGTCTTGTTGTAAAAGAATACAAGTAAGAAGTCAAGTGACACCTTAGCATTCTGAAGAAAAGAGCTTTGACCTCACAGAGCTTCTGGAAGGGTCTCAGAGACAGCCCTGAGGGTCCCTTGACTGCACTTTGACAACCACAGGTCTACACGGTCTGTACAGCCTTTTCCAGTTTTCACATCCTATGATTCCAAGGGGGAAAACAATCTTCTCTGTAAAGATAGTTAAGTGTCATTGTGTCCTTGTCTACACTCAGCTGCTAATACGCTGTGGGACCTTAGGTATGTCACTTAAACCTTGTATTCCAGTTTCCTCCTTGTTACATGGAGGTCACAAGAATAACAAACCATGCATAGATCACCTAATTTAGTCATTCCAACTGTGTGGAGAGATAGAGGATTATGATGGACTTTATTTCCTATGTGAGAAGCATTGGCTTTAGCCAGAGTGTAGTGGATTGTAGGGTCGTCCACCTAAAGATATCCCACCTCACCAAAGATATCCCTAAAGACATCCTGCTGGGTGCAGTGGCTCATGCCTGCAATCCCAACACTTTGAGAGGCTGAGACAGGTGGATTGCTTGAGCTCGGGAATTCGAGACCAGCCTGGCCAACGTGGTGAAACTCTGTCCCTACAGAAAATAAAAAATTAGTCAGACATGGTGGTGCATGCCTGTTGTCCCAGCTGCTTAGGAGGCTGAGGTGGGAGGATTGCTTAAGCCTGGGAGATTGAGGCTGTAGTGAGCTATGATTGTACCACTGCATTCCAGACTGGGAATGCAGAGCAAGACCCTGCCTCAAAATATATATATATACACACACACACACATATATACATATACATATATATATGCATATCCTAAGTCCTGTAACCTATGGATATGCCCTTCCTTGGAAAAAGTACGTTTGTAGAACGCAAGCATCCTTATGGGAGAAGGTCAGAGGGAGATTTGAGAAAGACAGAAGAGGAGGAGGCCATGCAAAGATAAAGGCAGAGGGTGACGTTATGCAGCCACAAGCTCAGATATGCCTGGAGCCCTCAGGTGCTGGAAGAGACACAGGAAGATCTCTTCCAGGGCCTCTGGAGGAAGCACAGTACTGCTAACTCCTTCATTTGGGACTTCTGGCTTCCGGAACTGGACAAGAACAAGCTTCTGTTGTGTGTCGCCACCCAGTTTGTGGTAATTTGTTACAGCAGACATAGCAAACTAGCGCAAATGGGCTTTGCTCTAAGTCCCTCAGCTGCTAAGGGTCAGAAACAGGATTTGAACCTACAGTTTAGATGCCTGAGTCTGCTGTGCAATGCTTCCTCCCTGATAGTGAAACCACTGTGATCCCAAACCCAGAGGAGTCTATTTAGGTTTAAACAAGACTATGAATGTAAAGAGACACAGTGTGATGCCAGATCCAGAGCAATCCAAGCTCATAGTTTCCTCATCTCTCGAACCTGCCACCGTGCGACATCATGCTTATGTTACTTCCAGTTGTTTCATATGGTAAATAACATAGTGTCCTTGATATATCCATTTTTTAGTTGTCTACATGGCGGTGGTGGCATTTTACTCCTTACTATAAATGCTTAAGGATTCCTTAGCTTTAGGGAATGAAACTACTTGGGCAAGAATATAAAGTTTTGTTCTATTTTATTTTAAAGCTCTGGTTACCTATGGTCAAGTTGCTTTCCAAAAAGTGCCTATGTCAGGATGATCTTATGAACAAGCTTAGTACCTCGATTTTATCCTCCCATCCTTTTTTCCTCCTTCCTTCCCTCCTTCCCTCTCTGCCTCCTTCCTTTTCTTCCCCTTTCCTTCCTTCCAGCATTTTCTTATAAGCCACGTGCTGGGATGTACCAGGCACACCAGCTCTATAACTAAGATGTTTTCTAGGACTCATCATTCACGTGAGTCCAGGAGAAATACATCTTTTGTTTGTCTGTTTGTTTGTTTTTGTGAGACAGGGTCTTGTTCACGCTGGAGTGCAAGGGCAACATCTCGGCTCACTGCAGCCTCAACCCCCTGGGCTCAAATGATCCACCCACCCCAGCCTCCTAAGTAGCTGGGGACCACAGGCACACGCCACCATGCCTGGCAATTTTTTTTTTTTTTTTTTTTTTTTTAGTAGAGACAAGGTCTTGCCATGTTGCCCAGGCTGGTCTCGAACTCCTGGGATCAAGTGATCCTCCCTCCTTATCCTCCCAAAGTGCTGGGATTACAGGTGTAAACCACCAACCCAGCATCAGGAGAAATAAATCTTTTAGGAAAAAAAAGTAACGTAATTTTCTCTTGTGGCTTATCACTTGGAATGTGGAGAGTCATTTCCGTTAGGGAACCACCAGGAATCTTGGCAACTTAGCAGCCACAGGAGATGCAGAAACTGAGTAGTGATTTAAAATTTCAGATCACTTTCTTTGTTCCCCCAGTATAACAAATTATTATAATTCACAAAGTAACTCAACTTGCAGTATCAAATCAACTGCAGAGCAGTTGACATTGGTGTTACCATACTACCCAACACATTATGTTTGGTGTTAATTTAAGAAAATGTTGACTTTATTTGGTGTCATGGGTGGGAAATTGCTTGCTTTTGTTTTTTGAGTAAATCTGGTGTAACTGGGCTGTGTAAGCCATGGGAGTCCTAACCCTTTTTGGGCAGCTGAGACCGTGGCTAACATTTGATTATCTGTATTAAAGATAGGACCTGATATTTGACATGGAAGTGTGATGTGTCCAAGGTTAGACCTGAGGTAAGAATGTAGAGCACAGAGGCAGGCTCACATGAAGCTGCCAATTCCTCTGCTTTTTCAGGTGGAGCCTCAACGATTTCTGTACCTTTTTATAGATTGCTTGACTTCAAAGATGCACACTAATACTACAACTCCTTGGGAAATCTTTCTAGCACTGATCCCTTTGAATCTTCAGTGTTTCAACATAGACTTGTTACAAAGAAAAGGAATATAAGCCTCTGTTCTTTCGTTTTTCCCTTTGTTAATTTCTTTTTCCTTTCATTCCTTCTTATCTATCCCTTTCTTACCTTCCTCCTCGTTTATTTGGACTTTTTCAGTTGTGAAGATCAGTACCTTGAAATTCAGAATAGATGGCATGAAGCACTTCAGCTTTGCATTCAAGAACTCATGTATATGATAAAGCACCGCCATGATCATTATCGAGTGGAAAGGCCGTCAGAAGAGGGAGATGAGGCCAGGGTGCAGACTGGGCAGTAGTTCCCTGCCATGAATCCACTCTGCAGTTGTTCTATAACATGCAACAAAAACTAAAGTCTAATATCACTCCCTAGTGCCTATTTTTTATTTTTTATTTTTTTAGAGACAGGTTCTTGCTTTATAGCCCAAGCTGGAGTGCAGTGGTGCCTTCATAGCTCATTGCAGCCTTGAACTCCTGGGCCCAGTTGATCCTCCTGCCTCAACCATCTGAGTAGTTGGGACAACAGGTATGTACCACCATGCCCAGCGAATTTAAAAAAAAAAAACAACTAATAATAATAAACTTTTTGTAGAGAAAGGGTCTTGCTATGTTGGTGAGGCTAGTCTCAATCTCATGCCCTCAAATGATCCTTCTACTGTGGCCTCCAAAAGTGCTGGGATTACAGGTGTGAACCTGCAACCCCAAAAGTTGAATGTGGGCCTCCCTTACTGTCTTACTTAAAACTAATTAGAATATGGTACAAGTGACGCTGCAGACTCCTGAAGGTAGGTCATAAAAGATGATGCGGCTTCCATCTGGTTGTGTCTCTCAGTCATGGGATGCTACCCTCGGATTTTGGCCATCATGCTAGATTGAGGACGCTCAATCTAGCGTAGGTAGAAAGACCTGAGAGGCCCAAATGGAGAGGAATTGAGGCCACCAGTCATAGTCAGCTTCAGTCATCAGGCAGGAAGTGAACAGCTGAGCCCTCAGATGATTCCAGCTTCTAAACACTGTGAAGCAGAGGCTGACTGTGCCCTTGGTGCCATATTCAAATTCCTGACCCACAGAATTCATGAACAGCACAAGTGGCAGATTTATACTTCAAAGTCTTTGGGTGATTTGATGAAGATATAGTAACTGGACTATGCTCTAATCAATAATGTTAGCTAAGATTTATCAGAAGTTAAACCTGTATACTTAACTAACCACCTCTATAGGTGCAAACATATATGAATTCAACGAAATTTGACTCAACCCCCTGAGTTAATTTAAATAAGGGAGGCCCAAATTCAACTTTTGGGGTTGCAGTGGAAATTGTATACTCCCGTCTGGATTGTTTTCTTATGGTTTTGGAATCTCTGGCAGGTAGAAGTTATTATTTCTGTAACTCTTAGGCAGGGCTTAGGAATTATCTCTCTTAGGTTTGACTTCTTTCTTTCTTGAGAATGAGCGCTGTGTTTTGTAAGAGTAAAGAAGTGGCATTTATTCTATCGTCACGGCATTACTGAGCTTAAGTGGATGGCTCTTTATTTTCTTCTCATCTTTTCTTTTCTAGTCTTTGTCAGGACCTATTCCTTTACCCCTCTTTTCTTTTACAGTTTTCACATTTTCATAATGTAAAAGCATATTTCCCAAACTTTCATGTTTTTCATCCCATTTGCTCTGCTGTTATATCATTCATTTTTAATTATGTTCGAATTTACTTATCTTTTTATGTACAGCTATTTATAAATAAGGTTCTGTAATACTAAAGTGCATAGAAGAGCGATATCATTTGCCATAAATACAAAGTATCCATGAAAATAAATATAATGCCAGCCTGGGCAACATAGTGAGATCACTGTTTCTACAAAAAATAATAAATTAGCTGGGTGCGATGGTGTGTGTCTATAGTCTCAGCTTCTCAGAAGGCCAAGGCGGGAGGATCCCTTGAGCCCAGGAGGTTGAGGCTGCAGTGAGCTATAGTCATACCACTGCACTCCAGCCCAGGCAACAGAGTGAGACCCTGTCTCAAAAAATCACTAACCGGGCATGGTGGCTCATGCCTGTAATCCCAGCACTTTGGGAGGACGCGGTGGGTGGATCACAAGGTCAGGAGATCAAGACCAGCCTGGCCAACATGGTGAAACCGCATCTCTACTAAAAATACAAAAAAAATTAGCTGGGTATGGTGGTGCGTGCCTGTAGTGCCAGCTACTCGGTAGCCTGAGGCTGGAGAATGGCTTGAACCCGGGAGGTAGAGGTTGCAGTGAGCTGAGGTCACGCCACTGCACTCTAGCCTGGGCGACAGAGTGAGGCTCCATCTCAAAAAATAAATAAGTAAATAAAATAACCAACTAGGCTAGGCACAGTGGATCACGCCTGCCATCCCAGCACTTTGGGAGTCCAAAGCAGGAGGATCCCTTGAGCCCAGGAGTTGGAGACCAACCTGGACAATGTACAGAGACCTCATCTCACAAAAAATAAAACAGCTTGGCATAGAGGCACACCTGTGGTCCCAGGTACTTGGGAGGCTGAGGTGGGAGGATCCTCTGCACCCAGGTAGCCAAGGCGCCAGTGAGTTGTGATCATGCCACTGTGCTCTGGCCTGGGTGTTGAAGTAAGATCCCGTCTAAAAAAAAAAGAAAACCTAAATAAATCATCCATCCATCCATCTATTCATACACACATACGTAAAATGAAAACTAAAGCAAAAGAAGAGTAGTATTAAATTCTAGTTAGATACTTCTGATTTGCAGTGACTGAAATTGGAGTGTTAGGTGTTAAAGACAGGCATCAAAATGAGACTCTTGTTTTTTTTAATAAGTACAAGGATTGCAAGATACCTGAAAAGGGAATATTTTTCCCCCATGGGCATCTCAGGAGGGTCGCCTCAGGTATAAGCTTAGGAGTCCTGAATTTGTTATCAATGTTTATATGACTGTTTGGCCCCTAACACCTTGCTCATGATAACCCTAATTGGAATATTATAAATGTTTGTTGCATCCATCAACCTATTTAACCTGTGCGTCCTTAAATCTTAAGGTCCGTGGGTTGACATTTCTAGTGAAGGGAGCCATTTATTTACCTACCTGGGACCTCAGACTGCGGACCTCACTGAACTTCAGGGCAGAGCTGGTTTATGTGTAATTGAACCTGATGGTTAGTTTCCTGTTTCAACTTGATTAGGTCACAGGGTGCCCATAGGTTTGGTCAGACATCACTCTGGTGTCGGAGAGGGTGTTTCTGGATGAGGTGAGCATTTGAATCAGTCGACTGAGTAAAGCAGATTGTTCTCCTTAAGTGCCTGAGCCTCATCTCATCAGCTGAAGGTCTGAATAGAACAAATAGACTGACGCTACTTCAAAGAGAACTCCTTCTGCCTGATGACTCAGGTGGGGACTTCAGTGTTTTTTTTTGTTTTTTTTTTTTTTTGAGATAGAGTCTGGCTCTGTTGCCCAGGCTGGAGTGTAGTGACACAATCTCGGCTCACTGCAACCTCTGCCTCCCAGGTTCAAGCGATTCTTGTGCCTCAGCCTTCCCGAGTAGCTGGGATTACAGGCGCCCACCATCATGCCCAGCTAAGTTTTGTGTTTTTAGTAGAGACGGGGTTTTACCATGTTGACCAGGCTGGTCTCGAACTCCTGACCTCAGGTGATCCACCTGCCTTGGCCTCCCAAAATGCTGGGATTACAGGCGTGAGCCACCACGCCCGGCCTGACATCACTCTTTTCCTGCCTTCAGACTTGAACTGAAGCGTCAACTCTTCTTGGATTTTGATCTTGCTGGAGTTGGACTGAAACTACACATCAGTTTTCCTGGCTCTGTACCTTGCCTACAGCGGATCTTGAGACTTTTTCTTATTTTATCTATCAATCCATTGTTCATCAGGGTTCTCCAGAGAATCAGAACCAATAAGAGATCACACACACACACACACACACACACACACACACACACACAAAATAATATGGTTCTGATTCTCTGGAGAACCCTGACTAATACAAAGGCAAGATCCTGTTTTGACATGCTTCATCTCTAGGACTTATGCCAGTGTTAACTCTGAGTGTTCCTGTTTTATACTTAGCCACACAGATGCTCAGAGCACATCTGCACAAGTCACCTTTTTGTGTCTGCAGGCATGGGCCTGCCCTGTACATGAGGAGAGAGCAGATAGTTCCTTTCCCTGGTGCTGGCCTCTTCATCTTCTCCTGGAGTCGCCATGGCCACCGTGATGCCTGGCTCCAGTACTGGTTCTATGTCATGATGGCACCAATGGTCTCTAACTTTAGAATGTTGTTGACTGAAGGCCCCTGCCCCCTGCCTTGCTTTAGGTGCAGGATCTGGTCAAGGCCCTTTGAATCGTAGGAGGCTCCACACCTTTCTGCTCTCTGGATACAATCTATGCAAATGACTGTCCTGCAACTGGGCCAGGGATCTGAGTCCCTTCTTGTCTACCCAGAAACCCTATACCCACTGTTCTCTTTCTCTCACCTCCGAATAGAGGGGCCTCCCCAGCTTGCCTGTGAGAAAACTAGTGTACCACCTCAAGCGATTCTGGCATCTGTTGACTGTCTGAACTCTGTGTTTTGTTGAGTGGTCCAGACTAGAGACGGAGACAGGGATTTGACTTCGCTTGCTTTATCAAGGGAATGTTCTTGGGACAAACGTGTGACAGGTGAGGAAAACAACATAGGAAAGGAGACAGAAGTCAAGAGAAGATGTGGTCTCAAGTGAAGTCTGGCTTCAGCTTTATCCTTGGGGGGCTCTGGAATAAAAATCACACCTCAAACTTGCCCCACTTGAGGCCAGAAGGCCAGGCTGTGGTACCTTCATGTCGGGCAGTCATAGGCTATCCTCATGGGGGCTGTATCTTGCCAGATGTCTTGGGCAAGGTGGACAAGGATGCCAGCAAAGGGAAATTTTCCAGGGAAGGTCACAAAAGCTAGGAAATGGCACAGCAGCTGCTAAAAGGGGATCTGACCAGGCCACCGACAGCTTCTGCTGCTTCCCAAAGTCACCTGTGCTCTCTCCTGACCACCATTGGTGTCTCATAGTCTCACATGTGACAACAAACATATCATCAAATTCATGAGTATCCATAGCACACAATCTTTTCTCTTTTCTCTTCTCTTCTCTTCTCTTCTCTTCTCTTCTCTTCTCTTCTCTTCTCTTTTCTTTTCTTTGTTTTATTGAGATAGGGTCTGTCTCTTTCACCCAGGCTGCAGGGCAGTGGCGTGATATTAGCTCATTGCAGTCTCAAACTCCTGGGCTGAAGAGATCCTTCCACGTCAACTTCCTGAGTAGGGAGGAGACTACAGGCGCATGCCTCCACATCTGACTAATTTTTAAAAATTTTTGGCTAGGCGCGGTGGCTGACACCTGTAATCCCAGCACTTTGGGAGGCTGAGGCAGGCGGATCACGAGGTCAGGAGATTGAGACCATCCTGGCTAACATGGTGAAACCCCGTCTCTACTGAAAATACAAAAAAAAAAAAAAATTAGCTGGGCATGGTAGCAGGCACCTGTAGTCCCAGCAACTTGGGAGGCTGAGGCAGGAGAATGGTGTGAACCCGGGAGGTGGAGCTTGCAGTGAGTGGAGATCCAGCCACTGCCCTTCAGCCTGGGTGACAGAGTGAGACTCCATCTCAAAAACAAAAAAAAAAATTATTTTTTGTCATCACTGGGTCTCACCATCTTGCCCTGGCTGGTCTCAAACTCCTGGGCTCATACAATTCCCATTTCTGAGCCTCCCAAGTGCTGGGATTATAGGCATGAGCCACTGTGCCCGACCCTCAATGGTTTTCATATAGCTACTGTATATTGCATTATTGCCTTAGTTACAGAAGCCTGTGAAAAACAGATTTCAATGAAGAGACTAGCTTTGCAGAGTGATGAGTGATGCCCTTGAAGTAATTACATTTAGTAGGTTATATGTATGTTTTTTTGGTCCTTCCATGCTCATCTGTCTTTATTTTTACTATTTATTTATTTATTTATTTGAGACAGAGTCTCACTCTTGTCACCCAGGCTGGAATGTGGTGGCGCTATCTTGGCTCACTGCAACCTCCACCTGCCACGTTCAAGCTATTTTCCTGCCTCAGCCTCCTGAGTAGCTGGAATTACAAGCGCCTGTCACCACACTCGGCTAATTTGTGTGTGTGTGTGTGTGTGTGTGTGTGTGTATTTTAGTAGAGAAGGGGTTTCACCATGTTGATCAGGCTGGTGTCAAACTTCTGACCTCAGATGATCTGCCTGCCTCAGACTACCAAAGTGCTGGGATTACAGGTGTGAGCCACCATGCCCAACTATATATATATATGTGTGTGTGTGTGTGTGTGTGTGTGTGTTTGTTTATTAGGTTTGAGAGGAACAGGTGATGTTTGGTTACATGAATAAGTTCTTTAGTGATGAGTTCTGAGATTTTGATGTACCCATCTCCCGGGCAGTGTACACTGTAGGCAGTGTGTAGTCTTTTATTCCTCACCCCACTCCTACCCTTCTCCCTGAGTTCCCAAAATCCATTGTACCATTCTTATGCCTTTGTGCCCTCATAGTTTAGCTCCCAGGTTACAGGGTTATATTAAAAGGAGAAAAGGGGTATAAGAGTGTAGGTATCATAGATGATATCGTGGTCCTTTGCTGAGTCCCATTTTTTTCTTCCTCACCTGATTTCCATCTGGCAGAAACTTCTACGGAGTGTTTGCAGAAGAGAAGCCTGTAAACTCTGGAGTGCGTCCTGGGTGGTTTGTCCCTGGGCCACTCTGTTCCCTCACCAATCCCTTCCAAAGGCCATGAGTTCCCAGTCCATCATTTCCCTATATCAGTATTTATTGTTTTAATCATTTTTCCCCATTCCAAGAGAAAGGAGTCCATGCGTTTTAAACATAACAGGGGCTTCGCTGTCAGAGCCCGGCTGGCTTCTGTGGCCTGAAGCAACTCAAGGTGGGCTTCTAAGTGGCAGCTGCCAACTTCCGAAAGTTAGAGGTTCTAGTTATGTCTTCCTGAAAAACAGTTCTATTAGGTACAAGTGACATTTTTTTAAGCCCTTGTGTGTGTCTGACTCATAAAAGTTCAGCAGGTTGTTACTGAGAGGAGACTGCAGTTATTTTAAGATTTCAGGAGCTGCTGGAGTTGAGTAGATAATTTTTCCCTTTTCTAATATTATGTATTAGGTGTGCTCTTGTCTCTGGGTGAAACAGAGTCATCACGATGATTGCTTTTTCAGTATGGTAATAATTAGACCTCAAATCAGTATTTATGTGTGATATGCCATTTGAAGGTTCTCCCTGTGTATGACGCTGGGTTTTACAGATGAAAAGCTGGCATCAGTTGGCCAATGAAGTGTCACGATATAAAAAGAGAATTTTGAAATAATGAGACTTCCACTGCTTTGGGACTATTGGCATATATTAAAATACAAATATATCTGTATTTTTCTCACTTTTATTAGATGAGTGCATGCTTGCTCAAAACAACGCTGGATTGTCTAGTCCCTGAACAGCCATTCATATTTTTGTTATGCTTGTGGTTTTTAAATCATCCTCATTTCCTTCATTGCATTTGCTTCTCCTGGCTGGGATGTGTAGGAGGTGGGTCAGGGGAGACTCTGCCCATTTGACAGATGTGACTGTGGACAGAGGCTGCAGCTTGTTAGACCAGGGCTGTGCAACCCTAGAGCCAGTGCCCCGACCACAAAGCCACACTCTCCTAGTCCTAATATTAAGAGGTAGGAGGTGGATAAAGATTGTCCCTTAAGCCACGTTCCATTCTTCATATTTTTGTACCCACTGGAGTAGTGATGATTCTTTGCCCTCATTGCTGGGGTCCCCTAAATGCAACCTCTCATGCTGCCAATTTAGTCCTGGCCCTAGGAAGATATAGGTGATGGGATAGAATTCAACAACTAGAAGACATGGTTTCCTGGTTGGATAGACTTCTTCTGCCACCGTAATGAAGTACAGGGTTCCTTACTGTGCTCCATAGCTGCAAAGTCACAGGAAGCTTGCAGCAGGCCAATGGTAAACTCTGAGTGACTTCTGAGTCACACTGTGACCTCCCCAGGGCTAGGACTATGAGTTTTCCTCTGGATTCTTAAGTACCTGGCTGAAATTGTGTTTCCCAAATGAAAGTGTGATCCTGAAGGCCATGTTCTTGGTGGTTCATAGGAGGATGCTTATTCAGCTTGGTCAAAGCAAGATGGTCATACTGGGTTTTGGTGCCCACACCTTCCTAACACTTGCAGCAGAGGGCATTAGGATTATGTTTAGCCAACAATTTTTGAGGCACCCAATGGTGATTGGATGTCATGTGCTTTCAGAAGGCACACTACCTATCTTTGGTTCCTCCCAGCTCTAGGAAAGGGATTGTGGAATTGGGTTGGGTGACAATAGGCCGGTGAGAAGAGGGCTGGGCTGAGTGTAAAGAAATTCCTTGGCTGTGCATGGTGGCTCACGCCTGTAATCCAGGACTTTGGGAGGTTGAGGTAGTTAAGTCACCTGAGGTCAGGACTTCGAGACCAGCCAGGCCAACATGGAGAAACCCCATATCTACGAAAAATACAAAAATTAGCTGGGCTTCATGTTGCATGCCTGTAATCCCAGCTACTCCAGAGGCTGAGGCAGGAGAATTGCTTGAACCTGGGAGGCAGAGGTTGCAGTGAGCTGAGATCGTACCATTGCACTCCAGCCTGGGCAACAGGGAGAGATTCCATCTCAAAAAACAAACAAACAAAAAACCCACAAAACAGATATTCCTTGTTATGGAAGAAAAAGCAGGAAATATGTTTTTGAATCATCTGGGTCGGAGAATTGTGCATTTATCATTCTCAGGATGCATACATGCGTAGAACTCAGTCAACTTACTCTCTCCAAATTATCTCACCCATGGAGACATTGCCTCAGGAGTCAAGCCTCATGGTGTGCCTCCTGCTGTCACCACATCTGACCACCTAACTGACCCCACTGTGGCCACCTTTGCCACCTGCCCTGCTTTAGTCCCTTCTCTGCATTCACCCCCATGCCATCTAGCACTGCTGAGTTTGAAAATAATTGCATCTCCTGAAAACTCCACTTCTTAGAAAGCAAGTCCCAACACCATCAGCCTAAAGTTGAAGAAATGGGGCTCAGGAAGGGCTGGAGTCTTCAGGCGTGCTTACAACGCTGACATGACTCAGATGGCTGCCTGCGCTGTCCTCTGTGCTTCTAAGTGAAATTACCCATCGGGGGACTCCTGAAAGTTAAATCAAGCAGCCTCTCTTGAAGCAGAGCAAATGCCGATGTGATTTGTGAAGATGGCTCTGCTAATAGCGTTGGCAGCGTCCTTTGGCTTGGACCTTTGTACCCTAGCTGGCTGCAGAAGGGAGGGAAGAGACAGCCTTAGAAAACCGATTTCCATTGCCCTCTGACCATGAGAAGACCCCTGTTTAGGAGCCAGAATTCAGAGTTCCAGGTGCAGAGGGGGATTCCACAGTGTGCCGTGTGCAGAGTACACTTGCGTTTCAGGCGTAGGGGCGCCGTTTAATTTCTCTTAGTGCTGGAAGGGGACTTGGTGAAATTGATTTGGCAAAAAGGTTAATGTGTTGTTATGGCTGCCAGTTGGCCGATTGAAGCGCTAGTAATTGGGGCAAGGGAAGCATTCAATTTGACACACCAAATGCAGGTCCACCCTGGTGGATATCTCGGTTACAGCACTCTGTGTGTGTGTGTGCATGCATGTGTGTGTCTTAGAGATGTTTTTGCTCCTTTTGTAACTCCTGTAATGAAAAGAGTTGCCATTATCATCCTTTGTCTACTCACCAGCCCCCACCTGCAACCCTCATAGAAAAAACAAGAGTTTATTTTTTCACTATGTCACATTGTTGGAGAATTGTGCAAATACAAGCCTTTCTCTTACAGGCCATAGGTCTCCTAAGCAGAGTGCACCATGATGATCCACTAGGTCAGTGGCCAGCAAAGTCCCTGTCCAGCCAGCCACTTGTTTTTATAAATAAAGTTTTACTGAAACACAGTCATGCCTGTTTAGGAACTGCGTAGTGCTGCTTCACACTGCAGTGGGAGAGTGAGTAGTTACCACAGAGACCATTTATCTCACAAAGCCTAGAATCTTTATTATAATCCTGTAACAGAAAGCATTTACTGACTCCTTAGCCTTGCCCTGTTTAGCAAATAAAAATGCAAGATACTGGCCAGGCACGGTGGCTCATGCCTGTAATCCCATCATTTTGGGAGGCTGAAGCGGGCTGATTGCTTGAGGTCAGGAGTTCAAGATCAGCCAGGCCAACCTGGTGAGACCCCGTCTCTACTAATAATACAAAAATTGGCTGGCATGGTGGCTCATGCCTGTAATTCCAGTTACTCAGGAGGCTGAGGCAGGAAAATCACTTGAACCTGGGAGGCACAGGTTGAAGTGAGCCAAGATCTCCACTGCACCCCAGCCTGGGCAACAGAGTGAGACTCCATCTCAAAAACGAACAAAAAATCTGGCTGGACATAGTGGCTCATGCCTGTAATCCCAGCACTTTGGGAGGCTGAGGTGGGTGGATCCCTTGAGGTCAGGAGTTCAAGACCAGCCTGACCAACATGGCAAAACCCTGTCTCTACTAAAAATACAAAAATCAATGGGGCATGGTGGCGGGTGTCTGTAGTCTCAGCTACTCAGAAGGCTAAGGGAGGATAATTGCTTGAATCCAGGAGACGGAGATTGCAGTGAGTTGAGACTGTGCCACTGCACTCCAGCCTGGGTGGCAGAGTGAGACTCTGTTTTAAATAAATAAATACATACATACATACATAAAGTAAGATGCTCATGTAAATTTTAATTTGAGATAAATAATGGTTAATTTTTTAGCAAAAGAATGTTCCACATTTAACTGGACATTCTCTCTGTCTCTCTCCCTCCTTCCCTCCCTCCCATTCCCTCTCCCCACCCCCTACAATGTCTATATATAATTTTAACGTGGCAGCCCTATGACCCCAGCACTAGGATATGGATAGAAAACATAGTAGCCCCTATTTACATTTATCTTTTATCTCAACCCATTTAAATGTCTGTTCCTTGGAATGTTTTGTAATATTACATGTAGTAGATGGTATATCCTGTAGATAAATCAGTGTACAAATAATAGGGGTGAGTATGCTCAAAACTTACTTTTACTGATAAAGGTCCATGATCAAGGCAGTTTGGAGACCACTCAGGACAGGGAAAAGGCAGACTCGTGTGACCCATCAGGGCTTCAGGGTGCCCTCTGGTGAAGCGTAGCAGCAGGGCAGAGCCCCACTTCTGGCTCTGGCTCAGGTTAAGTGCTTAAACGCCCTGACTTCTGTGTCTTCACGTGCAAATGGAGATAATAGTCAGTACCTATGCAGGTTACTGTGAAAACAGGTCGGAAATGCTTATCTACAGCGTGGACCAGAGCCTCTGATATGTACTAGGCGCCCTATAAATGTTCTTTCCTTTGACTCAAATGACAATCAGTTTCTAGGGAAAGGAGCGCACAGCGATCCCCAGCACACCACGAGCAAGCTCTCTGCAGCATTGCCCTGGCTGCGCTGGTGACTCACTTGGGGCTAAGACTGTTTATGTCTGTGGAGTCAGAGTATTCTGCCCTGCGGTTTCGGTTCACATGAGGTTGGGCGACACAGTTTTGTTTTCACTTTGGTTTATCGTGTGAGTTTCCATCCATCAACTCTTTTGTATCTGATGTGCTTGCGAAACTTTGCGGGAATTCACTTGAAACTGTCCAGTGAACAGCCATGGCGACTCTCATGGTCAGAGCCGGGGGCTTCGCGGTGTGGGGTCCGGTCAAGGAAATGACCACTTCCTGGGCCTCCCAAAAAGAGGAAGGAGAAGGCCCTGGTTTGTGGGAGAGTAAGAGGGGCCTTGTCAATGGCTCCCAAGCACGGTACCCCCACCTCCCCACATACAGTCCAAACCCTCACTGCAGCCGGGAGGTAGGTGTCTGCCGTGCTCGTGAACAGCAAGTGAACCCTGTCAGCCCCCGAAAGAAACATCCGTCTCTCTCCATGGAGGAGACACTTGAGTGGCTTTCTCTGTGTGCTGCAGCCCTTTGAAAGGCAGACAAGTCACTCCCTGATCGATATCAGTTCCCAAGGCAAGGTTCAGGCTGGCAGAGGAGGCCACTCTTTCTGCACTGGAGAGCAAAAGCCATCTTATCTCTCTGGATGCGAGGTGACACTGAGGAGAACACGGTGTTTGCTGTCATTTGTTTCTTTTTTTTTTTTTTGAGACGGAGTCTCGCTCTGCCGCCCAGGCTGGAGTGCAGTGGCCGGATCTCAGCTCACTGCAAGCTCCGCCTCCCGGGTTCACGCCATTCTCCTGCCTCAGCCTCCTGAGTAGCTGGGACTACAGGCGCCCGCCACCTCGCCCGGCTAGTTTTTTGTATTTTTTAGTAGAGACGGGGTTTCACCGTGTTAGCCAGGATGGTCTCGATCTCCTGACCTCGGGATCCGCCCGTCTCGGCCTCCCAAAGTGCTGGGATTACAGGCTTGAGCCACCGCGCCCGGCCTGTCATTTGTTTCTTACCTCATTGATTCAGAAACTAAATCTTCCCAGGTATCTGCTTCATGCTATATGTTGTACTATGGCCTGAGATGATGAAGATTTGGTGTCTACCCTCAAGAAGCATCATTTAGAGAAGAAATTAGAAAAGTAAGTGAGGCAGGAGAGTGGGGTCTGGAGGCAGGGAACCTAAGGCTGATTCATGCTGACTTTCTAAAACTAAATCAAAAAGAAAACCTCAACTTTCCACACCTAAATTATAAAAGGACCAGAGGCTACTCTCTCTGCAAGCCCTCCCCACTTTTCTGAGTGGCAGATGGAAAATTCAAAATACCCCTGATTGGTTGCTTTTCACGACCAATCAGACATTTGCATAGGAGCCTAACTTTGTAACTTGGCTTCAACCTCTGATTGGTTGCTT
The DNA here is from genome assembly GCF_003255815.1 of Theropithecus gelada. Classification (NCBI taxonomy): domain Eukaryota; kingdom Metazoa; phylum Chordata; class Mammalia; order Primates; family Cercopithecidae; genus Theropithecus; species Theropithecus gelada. The sequence continues at coordinate 36,428,872 of NC_037688.1, forward strand.
TCCACAACCAATCAGACGTTTGCATAGGAGTGTAACTTATTTCCACCGCCAGTCCGACTGATTGTGGGCCATTACTTCATTTGCATGAGGTGTACACCAAGCGGCCAATGGGAAACCTCTAGAGGGTATTTAAACCCCAGAAAATTCTGTAACCAGGCTCTTGAGCCCCTATGCTTGGGCTTCTCCCACCGTTTGGAGTGTACTGTCATTTTCAATAAATCTCTACTTTTGTTGCTTCATTCTTTCCTCGTTTTGTTTGTGCGTTTTGTCCAATTGCTTATTCAAAACGCCAAGAACCTGGACACCCTCCGCCGGTAACATAAGGAATGTCTAGATGTGGTGTGAAGAATATTAGGATACACCACAGCAGCGTGTGCTGTCAGAACCCAGTAAACAGGCATTCGACACAGTTCAGAAGGTCCGTGAAGGTGATATTTGAACTAAGTTTTGAGGGCTGAATAAGAGTTTATGAAAAGGCCGGGCTTAAGGAAGGATATATAGTAAGCTGAAGGCACAGGACTTTAAAAACACATAGGCTGTAACTGCAAAGTGTGTCTCAGAAGGCACATGTGACGTTTGATTTTTTTTTGTTTGCTTATTTAGAGTAACTGCATGATCATTATATGCAGAAGACGCTTGAAGGGGCCAGGTTAGGAAGGGCCTATGGTCCACACTGCTTTTTTTTTTTTTTTTTTTTTTTTTTTGGGATGGAGTCTCGCTTTGTCACCCAGGCTGGAATTCAGTGACAGGGTCTCGGCTCATTGCAACATCCGCCTCCCGGGTTCAAGCAATTCTCCTGCCTCAGCCTCCCGAGTAGCTAGGATTACAGGCACCTGCCACTATGCCTGGCTAATTTTTGTATTTTTAGTAGAGATGGGGTTTCACCATGTTGGCCAGGCTAGTCTCGAACTCCTGACCTTAAGTGATCCACCTGCCTCAGCCTCCCAAAGTGCTGGTATTATAGGAGTGAGCCACTGTGCATTTCTATTACCGGCCCACACTGCATTTCTATTACCTCAAAATGTGGAAAATATTAATTACAAAGGAGATTCAAAAGTAAAACTGGTTTCTTGGCCTGAAGACCCACATGGTGACTTTGCTGAAGTCATTGGTTAAGCAAAGAAGAGTAAAACTCCAGTTTTCCTCAAAGCTTCAACTTTGTCTGTTTCCTGCTACATCAAGTCTTAATTTTCCTACCTGATTCAGGCTGCCCGTAACCTGACTTCCTCCTGACTCCTGGTTTCCCCAGTCCCTGCTCCCCAGCACATACCATTTATTCAGTGTGGGCCAGTGATGCCTGCCATTGCATTTTATTGATGAAGAAACAGAGATCCCAAGAGGTTAAAAAACTGACTGTAGGAGCCAACACTAGTTTAGAGTGGAGGTTGAATTTGAACATGCCTCTCTCTCTGAAAGCCAGGGTCCCTTCAGCCAGGATCTTTCCTGGAAGAACTCAGTATTAAGGCGCTTGATTAGTTCTTCCTGTTGGTGAATTGACTGATTACAGTTGGATCTTTTAGCAAGCTTTTGGCTGAGCTGGGCATCTTCCCCGCCTCCCTCCACCTCTCCCTTCAAAAGCCTGAGTTTCCAAGGCTTTCTGCCATGGGTACTTAGCTTTGAAAAACTGAGCATATTTTTCATTCTTGTTGCCGGCCTCTCCCTGTGTCATGGCTATTATTCCCTTGTCCCTTACCATTGACCTAGGTCAATACACAATGTGGAAGGACCCTATTTTAATGGTTAGCATTTGGGGGTCACTCCACAGAGAGGGGTTTGTGGAAATCCTTTTTTTTTTTTTCTTCTTTCTTTGGATCTGTTTGGAAATGTAACATTTTAAAGCCCTTCTTGGCTGGAGGATTTTTTATGGTAAACATAAAACGTTCATTGAAACATTAAACATTTTACAGCTGTTTTTCAGCACATAAATTTTCATAGACATCCACCCCCTCACTGCCACACCCCCTCATAGATTTCTTCTCCTTTTCCTCCTCCTTCTCCTCCTCCCTCTTCTTCCTCTTTTTTTCATCCCCCTGAAATCATTCCAAGACCAGAGTTGAGGGTGGGTGGGTAGAGGGCTAATTTACAAATAAAATATAATGGTTAGTGTAGATCATCTAGTTTGGAAAAAGCACATTGTATTTTAATACCAGGAACGTGTGCATGCCAGAAACCTGCCAAGGAAAACACTCCCGCTGCTCCTTCCAGCCCTGACTCTAACTGCTGTGAACCGGAACCCTGCACCAAGTCTCAGAAGGCTACTGCGGAGGCCCATAATCTGTCTCTATCCACAAGGGGAGGTGGAGGGGGACTACTCTGAGAAGGCCAAAATGCTCAGGAAAGCCAGAGCTAAGATGGTGCAAACCAGCATGTGATTTGTCCAAGGACATCTTTTTGATATGATGACCCATGGGTGGTTTGGGTACTTGTCAAAGCAGGGTCTGCTGACGTACTTGGGTCTAAAGTACAGCAAGGCTGAGCATGATGGCTCACACCTGTAATCCTAGTGCAGTGGGAGGCCAAGGCAGGAGGATTGCCTGAGGCCAGGAGTTCAAGACCAGCCTTGGCAATATAGCAAGACATTGCCTGTACAAAAAAAAATTTAAAAATTAGCTGGAAATGATGGTGCATGCCTGTAGTCTCAGCTACTTGGGAGACTGAGGCAGGAGGATCACCTGAGCCCAGGAGCTTAAGGCTGCACTGAGCCATGATCATGCCACTACACTCCAGTATACTCCAGCAAGGCTAAAGTCCTCTGTAGTAATACTAGCTATCAGCACCCTTGCCATAGTCTCATGAGCACTGAAATGAACTTTCTTGCTCCTAGATTTTTGGCTCTTGGCCACGTAATTTTTTTTTTTCCTCATGGGATATTGTCAACATGATGTCAGCCGAGTCTTGAGATGTGCTTGCACGACTGGGTTTGTACTCTTGTATTTTTCCCATTGCCGATGCCTCTTCTTCAGCTTAGGCTCCAGAATGAGATAGATGAAACAGACCTGAATCTGACTTACACTTTGGAGCCATGTTCAGCAAACCCAGTCAATATCAGACCAACATCAGCCAATCCATAGACTAGTGAGTGAGGAAAATAAATATTTGATCTTGTGAACTATTGAAATTTTGAGGTTGTTTGTTATGTGGCAGTATTTTGGCAGTAGCTGATGAATACACCACCTCCCATCCCTAGTGGCTTCCTATTCCATTTAGAGTAAAAATCCAGTCTTTTCCACGGTCTACATGTCATGAAGACCTGAACTCTTGCCTGCCTCTCAGAGTTTATTTCCTACCTCAAGTAGCTTTGCTTAATGTCCTGCAACTGCTCTAGTCTTCTTTCTTTTCATGTGACACACAGAGCGTATGTCTGCTTCAAGGCCTTTGCACATGTTGTTTCTTTTGCCTAGGAAGAGTGGTGGCTGGCGCTTTCTTACCCCCCCCCCCTTTTTTTTTCTTTTTTTTTTGCGATGGAGTCTCACTCTTGTCATCCAGGCAGGAGTGCAGTGGCAGGATCTCGGCTCATTGCAACCTCCACCTCCCAGGCTCAAGCGATTCTCTAGCCTTAGCCTCCCAAGTAGCTGGGACTACAGGCATCCACCACCACTAATATCTAATTTCTTATCCTTCTAACACAGTTTAAGTATCACTTTCTCAGAGGCCTACCCTGACCACCCTACCTAAGTAATAATAATAAAATAAAAATAACCATCATTTATGAAGTGCTCATTACATGCCAGTGTTCTTCGCATCTCCCAACAACCCTAGGAGACAGGTGTTACAATCAGCCTTAGTACTGTTCAGATGAGGAAACTGACGGTAAGAGAGCCTTGGCAAGCAGAGTTAGTTAGCTAGCAAATGGTGGAGTTGAATTCAAACCTCCCCTCTCCTCATCCACTATGTTTCTTTTCTTTTGAGGACTTACCACTCTCTGAGTATGTATACATTTGTTTCCTTGGTTACTGTCTGCCTCTTCCCTAGAGCGTCAGCCCATGAGCTTGTCCAGCCTACAGAGGAGATGCTGCAGTCTGGCAGAGCATTGATTGCTCAGCATACCAGAGTTTAGTCCTACCTCTGTCTCCAAGCTGCTCCATGATCAAGGATAAACTACAATCCTTCTGTCTGCCTCGGTTTTTCCACCTGTCAAAGGAGGGGCATGCTCTTGAATGCCTGAGTTTTTCTAAGACTCAGCATCCTGCAGCCGAAATAACCATTTTTCATAGTGGTTCTGTTGTGTAGCAGCCTAAGAAACTACAAGTCCATCCGCGCCAAGCAGTATTGAACTTGGCCAGAGCGCTTGGGATCTGCAGAAGTGTCCCGTGTCTATTAGTTTTTTCACAGACTCTGCTATTTCTCTCCCAGACCTGACCGTCCACTCCTGTATCTAACGTTTATCATTGCACCCTGTGTAATTGCTGAATTCCTGAGCTACAAAGGTGAACAGGCACCAAAGCTAGGGCAGTGTCCACTCAATACATATCTGATGAATGACTGAATGAACTTTGTCTACTACAAGTAGCTCACCACAAATATCCATTTTAATCTACTATAAAATAGCTGAAAAGACTGTATGCAAATAATTACTGTTGCCCAGCGGTGGAGGTGCTTCACTCTTTCTGGAAAGTCTTTCAATCATTTCTACATGCAGCATTTACTGGGCATTTTTCCACGCCAAGCCCCAGGGATACAGAGTTAAATAAAATAGAAGCTTAATCCAGCCATGCTGGCTGTCAAGTTCACCTTTCGGGTCCTTTCTGCCATCTCTTTAGGGTCTTGCCCCATCTTGGCACCAAGCCTGCTTTACCATCGGAGACCTCAGCTCTGATTACAGTACGTCCGCGATCAACATGCCCTAACTGGTTAGCGGATAGCAGCTGCATGAAGTCACTGGGCGCAGATAGGAATCAACAAGGGAGATTAGGTAAAGTGCTTATTTGAGGTGCTGTCAGGGCCCGTGGCAAAGGGTTCCCTCATTCCCTCTGCAGTTATTTTTCATGCACACTCGGATTACACTGCTCGGTGATATTACATCTGCATGCATCTTGCCCTCTGACACGGCAAACACAGATGCTGCCCAAATCCTTGTAAAGCCGTGTATCTTAAGTAGGAAGGAGCATCTTTGCGGGGGAGGTGAATTGATCTGCAAAGCAGCCTGACACATGGTCTCTTATTTCTCTTTGCAATCAAATAATTCATCTTTATGCCCCTAGGGCCATAGTGAAATTCGAACCTGAACAAAACCAACGACTGCAAGGTTTATTTGTAGCAGTGGGATCAGAGAAATTAGCCAAGTGTATTCTAAAATTATCAATTGCTGATCACATGGTCTGGATGTGTTTTACTCCTTAGGGGTGGGTGGACCGAGGCTACGGTGGCATAGCCCTCTGTGACCAAGGGCTGTCTGCATGGGTACGCAGATATAACATACACTTCCATGGGTTGACCTGTGTGCCATACGTCACATGCAGACTACTGTTTAACCACCTGCATCATAGGTAGATCCCGCATTTTACAAATGACGAAGCAGAGCACGAGAGAAGTTCAATCCTGTGCCCTACAGAGAGGAAAGGGGGAAAAAAATGGACTTTTAAGACAGCTGAAATTCAGAACAAAACAATGTTTAAAAATTCAATACAGCCTTTGCATTGAAATTACCATTTTAATAATAATTTAAAAGAGAGAAAGAGACCTAAAATACTCAAACTCAGGTTTTGCGTTCTGGTGACAGAATATTGAATCATAATGAAGCATTTAATGTTTTGTTGTTGTTACAGTTGTTGTTTTACACTAGGGGTATGCAAACTAGTTTAAGGATGTGTTTATTTTAGTGGGGAAAATAAAGGTGGAGGATACACATTTGGAGGATAAGGGAGCATGAATTAGGCTGGAGGAAGTGTTTTCTGGTCGAGCTAAGGAGGAAAAATTATAGACCTTAAAATAGGTGTCATTTATTATATATCTGTGAAAATGGGCCAAATAGATTGCCTCCGTTAAAGCCGTATTGGATGTTCAAATCTCGAGTTACCTGAAATGCAACTGTACTTCCTATATTTAACCAGGCTTTTTATAAACTGTTCCTCTTAACACCTCAAGCTGACAGCCACATCCTGGGTGGTTATTTAATACCGAGTTTGACTTTCTTCGGTTTGAGGGTCCTCAAAATAGAAGGCCAGAGAGAAGACTTTTAAAAATCTTACACTGTTTACAAGTCGGATGCTTTTTGGCAGAGTGACTGTGAGCTCCCCCTAACAATCCCTTTTTGTCGTTCAGTAGTAGATAGACTCTATCAGGGAAAAAGAGGAGAAATAAAATAAGACAGCATTCGGAGGGCATTGCTGAAAGTCTTTTTCACACCTTAAAAACAAGGAAGAAGACGAATGAAAACAACAAAGAGAGCAACACCTCTGCGAAAGTAGAAGTGCTTGTAGAGTTCAGCTGCTGCCTTATTCAAAAACAGGAAGAAAAGCCCACACTGCCCAGGTCAGCTGGTGGGTGATCTCCATTTAACTCCTTTTCAGAGCCTCAGTTTCTCTGCAGGACAGAAATGAGAGGCACAAAATTTCATAGCCGTCCTGCCCCTCCTGTGGTCTGTAAGAACAGGACCAGGACTCCTAGTTGTGAACCCGAAAAGATTCCCATTCAGATCAGGAATCACTCTTTTTAGTAGAGTGATTTATTTTCCTTTGAATGTATACCCACTAATAAGATTGCTAGGTCAAATGGTAATTCTATTTTTAGACCTTTGAGAAATCTCCAATTTATTTTTCATAGGCACAAGGTTGCAGGAAAAGAGAAGAGTGGCGTTTCAAACATTGAAGCCATACCTACTTCCAAAAAGAATTTGACTCAAAAGGGAATAGTACAGTACATATAAAAGACAGATGGATTTGTTTTATGTTTTGAACGACATATCAGAAATTAATTAGAATAAAATATGAGATAAATATACCAGGAACCTTTATGAATTATTTCTTACATCTGGCATTAAATTTAGCTGGGTTTCCTGGGAGTCAAAAGCAAAGAGTTTTCAACCAAAAAAAGAAACAGAGATGTATAGTAACACACCTCTGTCTTGTAACATAGTTCTAAGAATTTATCAGATTTTATATATATATGTGCATATGTTTGTATGTAAATATACGTGTAAAGACCCAAAACTCATATAAAAGACAAGGTGATATGATATTTTAAAATAGAGTTTACTAAAAATAACAAAACATTCTTCTATCAGTCATGAATGCATTATATTTCTGTAGATACAAAAATAGGGTTTGATATTAAACAGTACTTTAAGAAAGCCATTTCTGCAGAGTTAAAAAATATGTAGGTCCAGTTCCTTGTCAACATAGAGACATGTTGAGATGAAAGCAGAAGGAAGGAAGGGAGGGAGGGAGGGAAAAGGGAAAGAGAGAGAAAGAAAGAAAAAAAGAGAAAGAAAGGAAATTCTAGAAAAAGAAAGGAAGGAGGGAGGCAAGGTAAGAAAGAAATTAATTCCCCTCTTAGAGGAAGACTGGAGGCAGAGTAGTCACCCAGATGAAAATGACTTCCTTCTGGTCCCTGCCTGTGGAAGTGGGCTGCCACAGTACTGCTAAACAGAACTGGCATTTTCTTTTAAAAAAGAAGGAAGAAGATGAGGAGAGAGAGGACACAAAATTCACCCACAGAAGTGAACATAAATTCTAACCTTGATTATTTAAAACAAAGACCAAGTTTTAACAATCAGTTGTCTCAGTCCGTAAAAGAAATATCTCTTGTACAATGCCTGCTTTTGAGTAATTCACTTGGACATATACTGAAAATTTGCCTTTAAGTAGTTGAGTGACTTAAAATATCGGTAAATGTTCTTTAATATTTTGTCTGTCAGTGTTAGAGACTAGACTATCAGGTTAAAACAAGGATATTCTTTCTTTCCTTTTTTTTTTTTCTTTTTTTTGATGGAGACTCACACTCTGTCGCCCAGGCTAGAGTACAGTAGTGCGATCTCAGCTCACTGCAACCTCTGCCTTCCGGGTTCAAGTGATTCTCCTGCCTCAGCCTCCCAAGTAGCTGGAATTACAGGCACACGCCACCATACCTGGCTAATTTTTGTATCTTTTGTAGACATGGCATTTCACTCTTTTGGTCAGGCTTGTCTCTAACTCCTGACCTCAGGCTTCCCAAAGTGCTGGGATTACAGGCATGAGCCGCCACGCCTGGCCAAGAATATTCTTTCTAATATAATTTAGCTAACAGGTTCAGCAGATTTTTAAACTCACTTTCAAATCATGATAAAATTCTGTAAGATAAACATTTGTCTTCTGTTTTCCCATGATAATGGTTTAGCATTTATGGAGCCCTGCTTTGTGCTAATGAGTTTATATGCCCTACCTTCTTTAATCTTCACCACAACTTTATGAAATAAGTGGTATCCAATAAATTTAATCACATAATTACTTAAATGGCCTGGCGAGCCACACTACCTAGCTGGCCAGGAATTCCAAGAGTCAGGCTTCCTGATCCAAATCTGTCCTGGTCCCATCTTGGCTTGGTGCCACCAGTAGCAACCGCACACTCCAGCTTAAATATCAATGGGGGTAATTCTAGGCCCTTTGTCTGGCTGGTTCTTCCAGGATAGAGGCAGTGATTTCAGGAATCTCTTAGGGCCAGGCGCGGTGGCTCACGCCTATAATCCCAGCACTTTGGGAGGCTGAGGCGGGTGGATCACCTGAGGTCAGGAGATCGAGACCATCCTGGCTAACATGGTGAAACCCCGTCTCTACTAAAAATACAAAAACAAAATTAGCTGGGCGTGGTGGCAGGCGCCTGTAATCCCAGCTACTTGGGAGGCTGAGCCGGGATAATGGCGTGAACCCAGGAGGCGGAGCTTGCAGCGAGCCAAGATCGCATCACTGCCCTCCAACCTGGGCAACAGACTCCAGCCTGAGCGAGAGAGTGAGACTCCGTCTCAAAAAAAGAAAAGAAAAGAGAAAGAAAGAATCTCTTAGGCAACTCTCATTTCCTCGTCTAGGTACAAAGACGAGCAAGAAGAGTATTGGGGTTGGGAGGACCGGTCACCCCTCTGTCTATACTTCTCAGTTGTCTTTATTGCAGTAAGTATTACTGCAGAGTTTTACTGCTTTATAGCCTTCTTAAATAAAACTTGCCCAGGTGCAGTGGCTCATGCCTGTAATGCCATCACGTTGGGAGGCCAAGGCAGGTGGATTGCTTGAGCCCAGGAGTTTGAGACCAGCCTGGCTAACATCATGAAACCCCATCTTTACAAAACAAACAGAAATTAGCTGGGCGTTGTGGTATGTACCTGTAGTCCCTGCTACTCAGGAGGCTGAGGTGGGAGGATTGCTTGAGCCTGGGAGGTCAAGGCTGCAGTGAGCCAAGATCACACTACTGCACTCAAGCCTGAGTGACAGAGCAAGACCCTATCTCAAAAAAAAAAAAAAAAAAAAAAAAAAAAGATAAGGAAGCATAGAATTGAAGAGACTGTTCCAAGGTCGCATGGCTTTTAAGTGGCAGAAACAGGGGAATTCTGTCTAACACAATCCAATTTATCCATCTCAAGAAGAGAGATATGCCAAAGAGAATGATTATTAAATTATCATTAATGTGAACTCTTGTAATTACTCTCATAATTTTCTTTAGGCTTATCCCATTGGGCATTGCTAAGTATTATTAGATTGTGACTATAAGTCGATTTGGCCAGGCGTTTCTCTTTTGCTCTGTAGCAGCTCTTTCTCTAGAGAACTTGGTCCCTGGGGATGCCATCTTCTCTTTCTTCACTGGCTGGGGATGGACTTTAGGAAGGATCAGTTCTCTTCCTGACATTCTTGCTTCCTTCTTCAGTAAAGGCCACTGATGAGTATTGGATGAGTTTCAGGAAGAAGGCATTCAGGCTGACTTCAGTCAGCCTATAGGTCAGTGTGCAAGTTAGTAAGTACCTGTATCTTATTATTGAGCTAGTGAATGAATGAATGACTAGGTCATTATGAATTTGTAGATCGGAGTTTTGAAGAGGTTGGCACCGGATTTGAAAGCCAATGTTCTCTTAGAAGCTACCACTTTCTTTTCCTTTCCTTGCCTTCCTGGATTTCCTGCTCTTAAGGTTTTTTTTTTTTTTTTTTTTTTTTTTTTTTTCTCTCTCTCTCTTCAAACAAATGGTACTTATTAAAGAAAAATTCATTTTCTTATAGATCAACCAGTTACCGCCTTTGGATGTTTTAATTATATAAAAAAGCATGGAACCCGGGCATTTTAATTAGCAAGTCCAGCCTTGACACAAATAAATGCACTGCGTTGGTTATGCAGTGCTTTTATTTGGTTTTCTTGAAGAAAAAAGACATCTTCTCCTTCATCACCAGAAATGCTGAGCTTGACAATGTGGATGAGATGACCTCTGAGGCGTCTACTTATAAATCTGAACGGTTGAGCCTGGGAGCTGTACTAACTCAGCCGGTGGGTGATAACTGACTCACAGTCTGTGCTGTGTCCCGCACCCATTGCAGGGGTGGTACTGCCGTGCCCAGGGAAGAAAATGCTGTCCACAAAGAGCCAGCCATTTATACTATTAAAGAATACACAGGAGTTGAACAATGAGAACACATGGACGCCGGGAGGGGAACATCGGACACCGGGAGGGGAACATCACACACCGGGACCTGTCTGGGGGTAGGGGGAAGGGGGAGGAAGATCATTAGGACAAATACCTAATGCTTAAGACGTTGATGACAGGTTTATGGGTGCAGGAAGCCACCATGGCACATGTCCACCTATGTAACAAGCCTGCATGTTCTACACATGGATCCCAGAACTGAAAGTGAAAGGAAAAATAAAAAAAAGTCTTATCAAAAAAAAAAAAAAAAAAAGAGAATACACCAGAAAAAGGAGACCCCCTCCTTGAAGGATTTAGTTCCAGGAATTGGAGAAAGTCTTACACATTTGGAGAAGGCAATACAGAAAATGCAGTGGGTGGCCCAGGACTCCTGGTCTGGGTAAAGCAGGCCTTATTGCTATTCCCTTGGACCGTGATCTTACATGTTGGGATGATGGGGTCTTGTGATACTGATTAATTTAAGACTGCATGATGATGGGGGAAGAGCAAAGATGTTCTTGAGTCAGTACTTGCCAGAGTGGCTGTATCCTGGTGTTGTAATATCAAATAGTCCGACATCCTTTAGTAAATAGCCCTGCCTGAAGCCTCTCAGTACCACACAGCCACTGGGATTCCTGGGAGATTCATCACCTGGAGGAATACCACCTGCCTTGGCTGGGGAGATGAAGCCTCAGGACCCTGCACCAGGGCCATGTGACAGATACCCATTCCAATTGTTCAGTGCCCGCTATTAAATATGCTGAATATTATTCCTGAAAAGGGGCATGGGGATAATCACCAAAACATACCTGGTTCCAGCCCCACTTTCACCATTTAATAGCTTTGGGTCTACAAGTGACCACCCCAGATTTTTCTCGTCCTCTATGCACTGGTCATATCAATAATTATTGTAACTTCATAGGATTTTTTTCAGGACTAAGTGATGAGAAGAACACATGCGAAGGAAACAGTTTTCTGGCAAATCAGAGGCCTGTAAGAAGTGGTGGCTTTTTAATTGTATGACCGAGTCTCCTGGAGAGAAGTCCTCATGTATGAACTCTGAAGCATGAGAAGGCTCAGAACTCACCCCATCTCCGGCCTTTTGTTTGAAAAAGGGAAGAATGATGGAAAGGGGAGGAGAGAGTATATAAAATACGAACGGGGATCCCAGAGACTTGAATTTCTAGTATGCACTGCCTCTGGCTAATAGGGATCTTTGACACATACGCTTTTTCTCCCTTTCCAGCCGGCTCTGTTGCTTAAAGTGGCAAAAGTAGATGTCATGTTGGCAGACAGTTTTGTTCACTGTCAAAACTGGGTTTATGTAACGTGGATTTGAAACCAAAAAAAAAAAAAAGAAAAAAATCAATAAAATGAACAGCTTTGGGAGCCAGAGTGAAGGCAGTTGAGAAAGGACAGAACTCCAGAGGACTCTTAAACATTATTCCGGCAGCTCTGAAGCTCCCTCAGTCTGGGATTCTAAAAAAATATTTGTGAGGCAATAGTTTACCTTAGACCATGAGGAGATGGACTTTAGCCAGAACACACTGAAAAACACAAGAGGAAAGCTGGAAGAAGGAATTATTTTTAGTGTTCTGAGAGTGCTTTATTAATATTCCTATGAGCGTTTCATTGGTTACTGACCCTGTGTCCTGACTGGGTAAATTCTAGCATTTTTACAGTCCTTAGTTTCACCTCGCTTGTTCATTCATTCTTCCATTAAACTACAATGAAGCAACTACCATATCTAACTTTAAGGTGGTGGACAAAGAATCAAACGTGAGTTGGGGAATGTGGCCTCTGGTGATTCTCAGTTCAGTTCTTGGTAGCCATGTCTCAGCGTAGTCTTCTCGGACACTGAATACTACTGACCTGTGTAATTGACAGGATATTGCAGACATCAGAGTATGTGACTTATGAGGCTAGACCATAAAAATATTGAGGCTTCTGACTTACCGATGTGGATCACTCACTCTAGAAAAAGCCAGCTGCCATGTTAGGAGGATACTCAAGCATTCCCATGTAGAAGAACTGAGCCTCCTGCCAACAGCCATGTGAGTGAGTCACCTTTGAAGTTGATTCTGCAACCCTAGCTAAGCCTTGAGGTGACTGCAGCCTTCGCTGCAATCTTGACTGGAACTTTATTTGAGCCCCTATCCAGAACCACCAAGCTAAGCTGCTCCCAAGTTTCTAACCCACAGAAATTCTTGTGCGAGATAATAAAAGTTTATTATTGTTTCATCCGGCTTAGTTTTGGAATAATTTGTTACACAACAATGGATAACTGCCCATTCAGAGTCTAAACCATTCACTATTCAGCATTAGGTAAGAAAATGAGTTAATTGTTACTTTCTCACCACCTACACCAGCACCCCAGCACGACCACCATTTAAAGGGAGCTGCGCTTTGGCAAATGTACGTAAGATACTGTCTGTTGCTTCTCTACCTCTTGCCTCATCAGTTTGTGGCGTGATGTGTTTACTGACAAATACCACCTAGGACCCTGGCTGCATGAGCTTGCTGAGACAGCTAAATTTTACAGGTAGTGGGGTTTAACCATTTAACCCAGTTAATTCTTCTAAAAGTCCCATATTAAAGCAGGTGGTGTATGTTGAAAGATATATCTGAATACATTTTTATTTATTTATATAAATAAGTACATTTTCCTATAAGTAATCTTTCTGGTTGACAGATAGCCACCTTCCTGCTATGTCCTTCCACGACGGAGAAGGAGATCCTCTTTTTTAAGCCTCTTCTGACAAGGCCACCAGTCTCATTCATGAGGGTTCCACTCTCTTTGACTTAAGTAGCTCCTAAAGGCTCCACCTCCTAATAATATCACCTTGGAGATTAGGGTTTCAAAATAAGAGTTTGGGGAGACATGTTGATTTCACAACACTGACCTTCTGTCAGCTCAGCCAGGATGCTCTTTAATAAACTTCTGTCAATCTTTCCCCGCCTTCACAGTGTGCCCCTAGTATTGTGAATATTTAAAACATTGAAGATCTAATTAATGTGGAAATTTTTCTTTACATCAATGCATAGATTCGTTAACTTTGTTTTAAAAGGAAATGTTCTGTTTCCGTCATAAAGGGAGGATCAATGTGATTTGTCAAATAACGATGAAGTCAAACCCATATACAAAGAAAATAGAACTATATTAATTCCAAGTAGCCATTATTACCGGAGAATACTCTAAGCCCAATGCTTGTGTTCCCCTTGGGCAAATGGAAGGTTAGCCACTTGTAGAGAGGTTTTTAAAAACAAAAGCAAGATCTTTTCCAATTAGATTAATTGGGCAAGGCAAAAGGAATAATAACTATGTCACCAAAATTATTTCATACAGGGTCTAGGAGCCACCTTAATCATCCATAAATTGCTTAGGCATGTTTATTACTACAGATTGGAAGTAGGCTTCCCCCAGGTGTGTTTCCCTTTGTAATGCCACTGTTGTAATGCCACTATCTATGCTTGTCAACACAATTCCAAGCACTGCCTCTGCATGGCAGAAAATATCAACTGTGGATGGTTTCCTTTTAGCTTGTCCTTCCCATTCTACAGCATGGAGGTTAAGAATTCTGGCTTTGGTTCCCATCCTGTCCCCTTTCCTCCCTGCGTGATTCTTGATTGACTTCTCTGAGCCCTTTGATAAATGGAGATAAAAATGTATACTCATTAGGTTGGAGAGAAGGTCAAGGGCAATGATGTATATAAGACATTAGCGTTTGCTATAAAGAGGATATACCTCAGTTGCCATGTTTGTATCAGTATTTGAAGATTCTGTGTTCAAGATTTGGAAGAGAATCTTCTTCCCAAGTCAGCATTTTATTTTGCATTAAAAACAAACAAACATTAAAAAAACCCTTCACAGACAAAACCCAGGGCATATTTTAGGTATGTTTAATTCCAAGCTCCTGATGTGTAGCAGGAACCTGGAACTTCCCTTTCTAATTTGTGGGTCAATATATTCCCACTTTTGATTTAAGATAGTGCAAGTTGTATATGGTTGCCAACTGGGGATTCCTGGCTGATCTGCGCAGTTTTTCAATGAAGTTATATGTGATGCATAGTGATGACTAAGGGAAGATTGTAGGCAGAAGTGTTAGAACAGGGTGATCAACTGGGAACCCATTTCCAGTGAATGCCAAGATGTTTTGAAGGTGGGCATGGCAGGGAAATAACAGGATGCTGTGCTTGGTGAGAAATGAATTCCTAAATGTGCACTGCCATAAAGAGCCAGGCAAGGCACAGAAAAGTATTCTCCTGTTTCTTTTTCTGTTCTACTCTCTCTCTGCTTTTTCTTGTCTCACTGCTGCTGAAGGTGGAGCCTTGTTGTGTTAAAATAAGCCAATGAAGATTTTGGTGGTGTTTGTCCTTCAAGCCTCTTGACATACAGTGTCATCAAGGAGCAGTGGGTGAGCCTGCCAATGTCTCGGGCACAAACCTAGGTTCTCATTGAATCCTTACAACTAACCCGCTAAAGAATTCTCATTCTGTGGACGAGAAATGGGAACACAGGGATGTTAAGCTGTGTGCCTACAGTCATCCGTTTGGAAGAAGCAGGGCTGGAATTTGAACGTGAGACTGTATGCTCCCTGTTGTAGTTTCCTATGGCTGCTGTAACAAGTTAGCACAAACGCAGAGGCTGAAGACAGCACAAATGTCTTCTCTTATAGTTCTGAAGGTTTCGCTCCATGAGTGAGTTTTATGGAGCGAAAATCAAAATGTTGGCAGGCCTTTCTTCTGCAGGCTTTAGGGGAGAGTCCATTCCTTTCATCTTCCAGTCTCTAGAGGCTTCTGGCATTTTTCAGCTCATGGCCGTAGCACTCCAGTCTCTGCTTTCACTATTGCTTCTTTTTTCTGCAACTCTGACCCTGTTGCTTCCCTCTTACAATTTTCCTTTTAATTGCATTAGGCCCACCAGGCTCATCCAGGATGTATTTGTCCGTTTTCACACTGATGATAAAGACATACCCAAGACTGGGTAATGTATAAAGAAAAAGAGATTTAACGGACTCACAGTTCCATGTGGCTAGGGAGGGTGCTCAATCATGGCGGAAGGCAAAAAGCAAATCTCACATGGCAGCAGACAACAGATAGTGAGAGCCAAGTGAAGGAGTTTCCCCTTATAAAAACATTAGATCTCATGAGACTTATTCACTACCATGAGAACAATATGGGATAAATCGATCCTGTGAGTCAATGATCTCCCACCAGGGTCCTTCCCACAACATGTGGGAATTATGGGAGCTACAATTCAATATGAGATTTGGGTGGGGACACAGCCAAACCATGTCACAGGATAGTTCCCCATGTCAAGATCCTTAACTTAATCACACTTGCAGTTGATTTTATTATGCAAGCTAATATATTCACAGGTGGAATTAGGACTTAGACACCTTCATCAAGAAGCATTATTCAGCCCAACACACTCCTCAAACCTAAGCTTATTCCCAATCACACAGTCAAGAGAGGATGCCCACAATGCACTTGGCGTTTTGTGTCTGTGTCTCCCCTCCAAGAACAGGCCCTTGCCCTTGTCTTTGAAGCTCACAGCCAAGTCCTACAGTCAGCATCAGATGGCTCGTCTCAAGCTCCTAGTTTCCAGGAACAAAGCTGCTGTGGGACATGAGACTCTTTGAGGCAGGAGTCCCCTCATGCCTGGAGAGCATTACAGGCTGCATTTGTCTGTTTTCACGCTGCTGATAAAGACATACCCAAGACTGTGCAATTTACTAAAAGAAAGAGGTTTAATGAACTCACATTTCCACATGTCTGGGGAGGCCTCGCAATCATAATGGAAGGGGAAAGGCACATCTCACGTGGTGGCAGAGAACAGAAGAGAGCTTGTGCAGGGAAACTCCCCTTTATAAAACCATCAGATCTCATGAGACTTATTCGCTATCATGAGCATAGCACAGGAAAGACCCTCCCCCATGATTCAGTTATCTCCTAGCAGGCCCCTCCTGCAACACGTAAGAATGTGGGAGCTACAATTCAAGATGCGATTTGGGTGGGGACCTAGTCAAACCATCTCACAGGCTAATGACAGAGCGGGGCTGTTTCTTGTTTTGTTCTCAGAAGAACTATTACATTTTCTTTTTCTTCCAAGTATAGTTAATGGCTTCATCTTTTCTAGACCGGGTTTGTACTAGACCATAAGCAAAACAGTTCAGAAAGCGCAGCCTCCAAGAAGTCAGATCTGCTTGTCTTTATCAATCTGTTTGGATTTTCTTGGCCCATTTACCCACAAATTTAAAAGACACAGTGAGTTTTCAGGGAGAACTCTTTAGCATTTACATTTTCATTTAGTTTTGTTTACTTCTTCGGTGCTCTCTCGGCTCCCAGACCAGCAAACACACCATTGTCACCGGGGAGAAATTTGTGTTGGCTGAAATCTGTGGTTGGTCTGTCGCTTTTCTTTATCTGCTCAGCTACCCTGATAGTTTCCCTGTGGTTTGTGGTGGGCTCACAGTTCTTGACCTCAGGACTCTCGCTGGTCTACAGGAGACTGGTTTGTGGGGGCGTCTGACATGGTTGGGTTCTTTGTGACATCTGGGCCACCCGGTTGAGTCTGACAAAAAACACTTATTACCTCCTTGGCTTTGAAGCCCTTGTTTGTGGCACTACAAGGTCATCTTCGAAATCCCACATTCTTTTTTGGATTTAGGTATTAACCCCTCGGTGTGAAGAGAAAGATAATTGTCAACACATTTAGGAGAGAAATCATGCAATAAAGCCGACCCGACATGGTCTAACTTAAAACTAACTAGTTCATTAGTGCTAACTTAGTTCATTAGTGCTTTATCTCTGCGTGTGTGTGTGTGTGTGTGTGTGTAATGGGATCAATTATATACATAAGACAAAGACCACCTAGGAAATGTTTCAGACACTGTACAACGAGAATGAATCAACAAGTAAATACCATGAAAATTTCTTAGATTGAAGAAATATTACTCCTATTTGCTGTCAACTCTGGGCTGGCCTTTTCACTGAAGTTCTCTGATTCAACTGCTCACAGTAATCCTGTAAGATATGGCTAATGTTTCTGTTTTATGGATTAGGAAACCAAGGCCAAAAGTGGTGAATTAATTTGACCAAAATCACAGACCCAGGAACTTCCTCAGCCAAGAGTCTGCGGCAACTCTGTCTTAAGACTGTACCCTTTCATCCACCCCCTTGCTACTCAAAGCCTGGTCCATGAAGCAGCAGCTTCAGCATCTGCTGGGAGCTTGCTAGAGATACAGAATCTCAGGCCTGACTGACCCCAGGCCTGCTAAGTCCGAATTTTAACCAGGGTCTCTTGGTGACTCGTATGCACTTTAGAAGGGGAACTGCTCACCGCCCCCAACTCTCAGTGAGTTGAATAGACATTAAGTAAGCCTTCCTTATGTGCTTAGCCTGTGGTGAGGCTGCAGAGACAATACGACGCAGCCCCTGTAATGCAAAACTCAGAGCATGAGGCACCACACCGCTGCCATGAGTCGAGGTAACGCAGTACTAACAGTGGGCACAGGGGGCTCAGGGGGCACAAAGGAGGGGTGCTTCCCAGGGAGACTGCCTGTTGGAGGTTACTCCTAAGCTAAGTAGGAGGCAGGAATCCGTTATGGCTGAGAACAGCAGATCTCAATTTGCACTGTCTGGTTTCAACTCCAAATTCTACTGCATCCCAGCTGTGTATTGCGAGGCAAGTTACTTAACCTCTCTGGCCTCAGTTTCTGTATCTGTAATATGGGGAATCATAAAAGCACCTACTTGTTATGCATATTAAATGCAATGATACTTTGAAGGACTCACAGTAGTTAACATGCAGCTCGATAAATGTTCTTATGGAAGGCTGAGAACAGAACAGCAAACAACAATCCAAACAAAACGCCGGGAAATGTTTTCCTGGCAGGCAGGACCACATGAGCAATACCCCTCCAAATGCAGAGGGGTAACTGAGTACGACTCTGGGACTTACACTGGAACATCCATACTGCAATAAAGCAGATTTTTCCTGAGCACCTACTCTGTGCCAAAGCACTATTCTAGGCTATAGAGATAGGAAGCTGAAGTATTGAAAGCATTACAGTCAAGAGCCAGAAAACCATTGTTCAAGCAATTGGCGTATGGCATGATTTGTGTTTATTACAAAGCAATACTTTTCCTTCTAAGTACTGCTTTACCTGCATCCTGCCAATTTTGGTATGTTGTGTTTTCATTCTCATTAATTCAAAATATGGTCCAATTTCCCATGTGATTTCCTCTTCGACCCTCACAAGCTTATGATACCATTTACTTGTTTCTGTTCATCCAGTACTCGTTGTATACCTGCTATGTACCAGGCAGTGGCCTGGTCACATCTTTTGACCTCAAGGAGTTTATAGTCCAAAGAGGCATTGACTCTTTGGGGGAGAGGTACTTTTGGGCAGGGAAACATGAATGCAACTTTTTATATGGAGTATGAAACTCTTCCAAATCTCTCAAACTCAGGTTCTTTGACTCCTAACCTATTTTTCACTGCTAAGTTGCTGTCACTGAAGCAAAATCTGTCCTGATCACCATTGTATGCCCAGCACCTATCACAGTGCCCTGAACTTATTAGGTACTCATTAAATACTTGTTCCACAAAGTGGTTCTTTGATATTCATGCATTTTGTCTCAATTCATTTTGATTCCTCTTTTCACCCATCTGATGTTGACTTGATTTCTCCAACATTCAGTTAAGACCTATCTGAAGCATAATTGTCAGCATAGTGGAGCTGGCTCTCCTCTTTCTAATTGCCCTGCAGAGTTTTTGGGGAGTCTGTGTGCAGTTGTGTATAGCCCAACACCCCAAAACCCTCTTCTATTTCCTTTACCGCCGTTGAGCTGAAGAAGCCCCACTCTCCCTCTGCCTCCCATCCATTGTGGGCTGGGATACATGTTGGGTCTCTGCCCAGATCATGCTTGGAGTGGCACCAGCTGGGTAGGATATGTGAAATATTTGCTCCAAGAGATCCAGAAGTGTTGATCTGAGTAGGATCAGCTGGTGCTCCCGGATAAAAATCGTGTCACCACTTTTGCTGAAAAGTCACTGTGTTTCTCCCATACTCAGCAGTTTACAGGGTGCCATATTATTTTCAGTCTTCCGGTTCTACCCTGTTTTGAAATGTGGCTGGGTGTTGTTAAATGGCTCCGCCTTCCTGCCAGAATTTCTCCATGGGGAGGAGCTGCCACTCAGTCCAGAGAGCGTTGCCTTTTGGTCAGCATTGCAGAACCTGGCAAGTCCTAATTCCCTGTGAGCTTGACACAGGAGGCCTCCTCCTCCGGGCCCACGTGGAGGCATTCTGTCCTCTTGTTGGAGGGGAAATCAGTATGGTAGGGAGGTACTTCTTTTGGGAGTGAGGTTGTAAGATCAAGACTATTTTCATCCAAATCGGTTACCTGTTTGTCTAGAACCTGTGTTCTCTGCTTTCTGCCTCTCGTGTTGACATTTCTCCTTTGGCGTTCATCTGTGACTCGCCTACATGTGCAGTGCCCCGGGTGGGTTTGGAAGTCAAGCTGCTAAGTTTTGATTCCTGGCTTTCCAACATTACCTTTGATAAGCTTGGACAAGTTGCTGGTGGCTGTCTAAGCCTCAGTTTCCTCATCTGCAAAATTGGTGCAATTCCAGTACCTCCTTCCTAAGGCTGTGAGGATTCAATGAGGTAATGCCTGTAAACTTTCTAGCACAGTGTCTGGAACATGTTAAACAGTTTACCTAGGTCTGATCTCATTTGATATTGCTGCTCACAGCAAAGGTTTGTTGAGTTTACTAGGATATAACAGTTGTTCTTTTTTAAAATAACTTTTAAAAATGCAAGTGTTGAATTATCTGCATTGTGCCTTTAGGCCATACACATCTGCTTACAATAGTCTTTGAGCTCTCAGAAAACTTCAGATTGAGGGATGCAGTTGAGGGATGCAGGAAGGAACAGGAGAAGAACCTAAATCCCCGCCCCACAGGACAGTGGAAGGCAAGTCTCAGAATCTCAGAAATGAGTGCCTGGAGAGCATGGGTGGCGGCTGTGTAGGGAAGTGGTGGCGCGATGGGCCTTGAAGGATGCTGCACATCACAGTCCCAGGTGGGCTTTGGGGAGGGACATGTGGGAACAAAGGCATCCCTGGGTGGGCTTTGGGGAGGGACATGTGGGAACAAAGGCATCCCTGGATGGGCTTTGGGGAGGGACATGTGGGAACAAAGGCATCCCTGAATGGGCTTTGGGGAGGGACATGTGGGAACAAAGGCATCCCTGGCAGAGGATTCAGCACAAGCAAAGGCAGAAAGTCCAGAAAGTGTCAGGAATGAGAAGAGCCCAGTAGAGCATGGACTTAGGGACGGCGATGAGACCTTCTGGCAGAGGCTTTGAACACCTTGGTGAGGGCTTCGCTCTGACTTCGGGAAGCAGGCGAGAGGCCCTGAAATTTCTACATAAAACTTGGGGCCGGGCACGGTGACTCACGCCTATAATCCCAGCACTTTGGGAGGCCGAGGTGGGCGGATCACCTGAGGTCAGGAGTTCAAGACCAGCGTGGCCAACATGGTGAAACCCCGTCTCTACTAAAAATACAAAAATTAGCTGAGTGTGGTGGTGGGCATCTGTAGTGCCAGCTACTCAGGAGGCTGAGGCAGGAGAATTGCTTCACCCTGGGAGGCAGAGGTTGCAGTGAGCCGAGATTGTGCCACTGCACTCCAGCCTGGGTGACACAGTGAGACTCTGTCTCAGAAAAAGAAAAGAAAAGAAAAGAGTTGGATCACAGCAAAGGTGAGCCTTAATTAATTCACTCTGGCAGTTGTGCCAAGGAGGGACTGGCATGGAGAGAAAACAGAGGCAAAAATCACAACCTCTATCAGAGAACTCATTGCACTATTTCTGTCCTGCCCTGGGATGGTGGAGCTGAAGGGAACAGAGAGGACAGAGTGAGTGGGAGAGGCATTGCGGAGGTAGAAATTTACCTGTCTTGCATGCCCATTGGTGTGAGGCGTGAAGGGTGATCAGGGGTCCCAGTGACTTGGAAGTATGACAAAAGTATGACTAGATCCAGGAAATCCAGCTGGAGAGACCCACGTCTGCACAGAAAAGGTTCACGGAGCCCAGGCACACAGATGCCATGAGCAGTTCCAAAGGAGTGGGACAGGGGATGAGTGCTTTGTGGTCAGAGGTGTGGTCACACGTACCGTCCCCTTATAGATTGCAGGATGGATGCCACTGGGTCAGGTTCCATGTGCCGGGGGCAGGAGATTAGACATACTACATGCCTTCGCTTTTTCTGGGCTACTCAAAAAAAGATTCCAGCAGGCACACTTGAGTCACCCAGCACTGGCAGAAAGCCCGGCTCTTCTTCATCTCTCCCATGTATCGCTAACCTTATGAAAATGTGCGGAGGAGGCCGGGCACGGTGGCACACTTGTAATCCCAGCACTTGGGGAGGCTGAGGTGGGAGAATTGCTTGAGACCAGGGCTTCAAAACCAGCCTGGGCAACACAGCAGGACCCCATCTCTTAAAAAAAATTAGCCTGGTGTGTTGTCTCATGAGTGTAGTCCCGGCTATTCAGGAGGCTGAGGTGGGAGGATAGCTTGAGCCCAGGAGGTGAAGGCTGAAGTGAGCTGTGATTGTGCTGCTGCACTCCAGCCTGGGCGACAAAGGGAGAGCTTGTCTCTTTGTCTGTATAAAAGAAAAAAACGCGCAGAGGCCTTGAGAGTTAGCGGTCTCCACATTTTTTAAGACAAGAAATTCAGTTAATCAAGTTTGTAAGACTTGTTTGAATAAAGGGCCTAAACAGGCCCAGAGCAAGGGCTAATCAAGCCCTTCTACAGATTTTAATGCTCAGGTTTTGTGACCTTTGCTTTCTTTATTTTGGCAAAATGTACACACCTTAGTATTTATCATTTTAATTTATAAGTGTAAAATTCATAGTCATTAAGTATATTCATAATGTTGTATAACCATCACCATTACCTACATCTAAAATATTTTCATCATATCCATTAAAAAATAACCGCCCCTTCCTCACTTCCCCAAGCTTGTGGTCCCTGGTAACCCCTACTTTATTTTCTGCATCTATGAAATTGTTTTCATCGTGAATCCATATTGTAGCATATATCAAAATTTCTTTCTTCCTCTCCCTTCCTCTCCTTCCCTCTATCCCTCCCTCCCTACCCTCTCTCCCTTCTTCCCTTCCTTCCTTCTTTCCTTCCTTCCTTCCATTTTTGACAGGGCCTCACTCTGTTGCCCAGACTGGAGTGCAGTGGCACAGTCATGACTCACTGTAGCCTTGACTTCCTGGGCTTCAGCCATCCTCCCACTTCAGCCTCCCAAGTAGCTAGAGATGCATGCTACCGTGCCTGGCTTTTTTTTTTTTTTTTTTTTTAATTTTTAGTAGAGACAGGTTTTTGCCATGTTGTCCAGGCTGATCTTGAACTCCTGTGCTCCAGTGATCCACCCGCCTGGGTTTCTCAAAGTGCTGAGATGACTCCACCACCACACCTGCCACAAAGTTTCTTTCTTATGGCTGAATAATGCTTCTGTGTGAGGGGTGAGTGTGTGTGTATGTGTGTGTGAATAGTACTCCTGTGAACATTGTACAAAATCTATTCAGATCTCTGCTTTAGATTCTTTTTTTAAAAATTTTATTTATTTATTTATTTATTTATTTATTTATTTATTTATTTTTGAGATGGAGTCTGACTCTGTCGCCCAGGCTGGAGTGCAGTGACGCGATCTTGGCTCACTACAGGCTCTGCCTCCTGGGTTCACGCCATTGTCCTGCCTCGGCCTCCCGAGTAGCTGGGACTACAGGCCCCCGCCACCACGCCTGGCTAATGTTTTGTATTTTTTTAGTAGAGACAGGATTTCACCATGTTAGCCAGGATGGTCTCGATCTCCTGACCTCGTGATCTCCCTGCCTCGGCCTCCCAAAGTGTGGGGATCACAGGCGTGAGCCACCGAGCCCAGCCTCTGCTTTCGATTCTTTTGGATATATACCTAGGAGTGAGATTGCTGAGTTATTTGGTAGCTCTATGCTTAACCTTTTGAGAAACTGCCAAGCTGTCTTCAACAGCAGCTGCATCATTTTCCATTCCCACCAGCAGTGCATCAGGATTCTAGTTTCTCCATATCTACCCAATACTTATTTTACTTTAAAAAAAAAAAAAAAATGGCCGGGCGCGGTGGCTCAAGCCTGTAATCCCAGCACTTTGGGAGGCCGAGACGGGCGGATCACGAGGTCAGGAAATCGAGACCATCCTGGCTAACACAGTGAAACCCCGTCTCTACTAAAAAATACAAAAAACTAGCCAGGCGAGGTGGCGGGCGCCTGTAGTCCCGGCTACTCGGGAGGCTGAGGCAGGAGAATGGCGTAAACCCGGGAGGCGGAGTTTGCAGTGAGCTGAGATCCAGCCACTGCACTCCAGCCTGGGCGATAGAGCGAGACTCCGTCTCAAAAAAAAAAAAAAAAAAAAAAAAAGCCATCTGAGTGAAGTGTTACCTCCCTGTAATGTTGGTTCCCATTTCCCTAATGATGTTAAGCGCCCTTTCACGTGCCTACGGGCCATTTGTGTATCTTCTTTGGAGAAAGTTAACATCCATTTTTGATACTCAGATACCTTTTTGGTTCTATTTTTGCTTGCTTTTGGCTAATGATTACCTTCCAGCACCATGAGTTTTGACTGTGCTAATGTCTTCTAGTACTGTTTAGAATTTGAGGTAAAAAGAAAACAGTAATTGAAAGAGACAGTTGTTACTTACATTGGGGAGATTGCTATTGCATCCCCTGTACTCTTTCATTAGCTGTATTATGTTCTTATTATGTGTTTCACTGTGTAATTGTAATTCTTGACTTTGGGATTTTATCCCTTTTTGGGGGTTGGGGAGGTCAGGGGAGGTTATTTTATAAGCCAAGAAGTACAGTCAGTATGAGTCTGAAGCAACTAGGCCACAGTAGAAAATAGATGAAGGAGAGTGAAATTTCTAGCAAGTCAAAAAGTGATAGATGAGTCAAAAAAAAAAAAAAATCCTGGCTGGGCACAGTGGCTCACATCTGTAATCCCAGCACTTTGGGAGACCGAGGTGGGTAGATCATCTGAGGTCAGGAGTTTGAGACCAGACTGGCCAACATGGTGGAACCCGTTCTCTACTAAAAATACAAAAATTAGCCAGGTGTGGTGATGCACACCCGTAATCTCAGCTACTTACGAGGCTGAGACAGGAAAATCACTTGAACTTGGGAGGCGAAGGTTGCAGTGAGTGGAGATGGTGCCACTGCACTCCACAGTCAGACTTCATCTCAAGAAAAAAAAAAAAAAAAGCCTTTAGAGCTTCCTAATTTCTAAATAGTTTTCCTTTATAATTTTCAGAGGTTGTGAAATTAACTCTGTAGATTGGAGTGTAGTTTGTCACTCTGATTGCCGAGCGTTTTAATTATCAGGCGTGTTTTATGCTTTTGTGAAATGCTCATTTCACAGCTTGCTGGTGGGTCTTTTTGTAGAACGAGAAAGTGAATGTTCACACCAGAAATGAGGTACTGACCCTGAAGGGCTTTCCAATCAAAGAGAAAGGAGAGCATAACTCGACACTGCCGTTGTTTGTAAGCAGGAAACTGTTGCTCTGCCATGGTTTAGGGGAGGAGGATGGTTTCCATTCTGTTTCGATCATCAGAATAAAAACAAGCACCAGAAGTTTTGGTTCAAAGATGCTTTCCTTTTTCAGTGTCTGGTCATTTTGTTGTTACTTTTCTTCAAGAGAGTTGGAAGGGGTGGGGAGGCACAGGGGCCACAGGGCCGTCTGTATAAGGCTCTGGCATTTGATAATCAGGTATTTTGGTATTCCAAATAATTGGTGGAAGGATGGAAAGGTTAAATGGAAATTATATAAGGACTGCAAAGAGATTCATATATGACTATTTGATGAGTGCTGACTATATACCAGATGCTGTTACAGCCTGGGTAATGCCACCGGGGAGTTGGGGGGGAGTCACCATCGTCCGTTCGTCTGTCCGTCCATCCATCCATCCATGCATCCATCCTGCTTCCCTCCATCCTTTCTCTTTTCCACAATGTCTCTTCCTCCGCCCCCTCCCTTCCCCTCCTTCCTTCCTATCCTGTGCTTATAACATGTCAAGCATATGTTGTAGCCATTGGGGACATCGTGGTAAACAAAGCAAAGTCCTTGCTTGCATTCTGTGACAGATGGAGATAAAATGGGTAATTAACAAATATAACCCCTTCCATCCACCCCCCTCATTATTTATATATTTATTTATTTATTTATTTATTACCATATCTGTTATTCCATCAGTCAGGATCCAGTTAGGAGACAGAAACTATATAATAATTTTAACAGAGAAGATTTAGTATTAAGAATTATTAGCTACAACAGGGTTTTGCCTACTAAAGGGTAAAGAATCAGGCCGAGCACAGTGGCTCATGCCTGTCTGTAGTCCCAGCACTTTGGGAGGCCAAGGTGGAAGGATCGCTTGCGTCCAGGAGTTCGAGATCAGCCTGGACAACATTGGGAGGCCCTGTCTCTACAAAAATAAATACATAAATAAAAATAAATAATAAAAATAAAAAGTAGCTGGGTGGGTGTGGTGGTGCACATGGGGGTCCCATCTACTTGGCAGGCTGAAGCAGGAGGATCATTTGGGCTCAAGAGGTTGAGGCTGCCGTGAGCTGTTACTACAGCCTGTGTAACAGAGTGAGACCCTGTCTTTAAGTAATAAAATAAAAAAAGAGTAAGTCGGGCATCGTGGCTCATGCATGTAATCCCAGCACTTTGGGAGTACGAGGTGGGCTATTCACTTGGGGTCAGGAGTTCGAGACCAGCCTGGCCAACATGGTGAAACCCTGTCTCTACTAAAAATACAAAGGTTAGCCAGGCTTGGTGACGTGCTCCTGTAGTTCCAGCTACTTGCGAGGCTGAGGCAGGAGAATCGTGTGAACCTGGGAGAAGGAGGTTGCAGTGAGCTGAGATTGCGTCACTGTACTCCAGCCTGGGCAACAGAGTGAGACCCTGCCTCAAAGAAAAGAAAAGTAAAGAACTCTAAAGAATCCAGGAATACAGATTTGGGAGCAGCCAGTACCGTGAGGGCTGGGGCAGTACACCCAAGGAAGGAGAAAATCTAGGGTCCCCAGGGGCCAGGACTGGGATCTGGACCGGGCCATGGCCCATTGGATGGCAGAAAGGTTCTTGCTGAAACCCCCATAAAGGTGGGACTCACTGAGAAACCCCTCTCTGTGGTGCCAGGGAAGGATGTCTATGGGAGGTGCCTACCATGGAAGTCTCTGGAAATCAGCCTGCGGGGGTAGAGTGCCAGGAAACTGCCCCCCCCCCCCCCCCCCCGACCCGGGGTCTGGAGTGAGCCGCCTACAGGGAGATGCACCTGCGGGAGCATCACACCAGAAGCTATCTGCGCCAGTGTCCCTGCAGCGCCCTCTACTGGCGAAGCTGGACGTGCCGGCCACTGGCAAAGGGGAAACTTCCTTCGTCCCAAGCGGAGCAATGCTAACTGGGCTTGGTGCTGAGACGTCATCTGTGGATGGTTGGCACTGATGCTAACCAGTGCTATGGGAAAATAAGCAGAGTGAAGAGCCTAAGAAGTATCATGTGTGCTGTTTGGTAGAGACTCTATAAGGAAGACCTCTCTAAAAAGGTGACATTTGGAGCAGAGACATGAAGGAAGGGATTGCTGGAGGCAGAACATTCTAGGCAGAAGGAAGTGCACGTGCAAAGGCCCTGAGGTCAGAGCCGGCATGGCATGCAAGGAAGCCAGCTGCAACACAGTAGGTGTGGATGAAGGGAAGAGAATTACCATTTGGCCAGAGCACGCATGCTAAGAGATAGAGATCCTTTTGGCTAGTCTTGAACACAGAACTGACCGGAACTGACTTATACTTTAAAAAGATCACTCTGGGTGCTCTGTTGAGTAGATTGGCAAGGGACAGGTGGTGAAGAGAGAAGCAGGGTATCCAATTAGGAAGTTACTGCAGTGATTCAACCCCCAACTTCTGCTGAGGTTGAAGAACATGCATGTCCAACCTAAATATATGTTCAAAGGTGGTTATTATTGTTTGAGGTGATGAAAGAGTTTTGGAGATAGAGGTGATGGTTATACAACATCATGAGTGTAATTAATGCCACAGAACTGTATCTTAAAAATGCTTAAAATGAGCCGGGCGCGGTGACTAATGCCTGTAATCCCAGCACTTTGGGAGGCCGAGGCAGGTGGATCACTCGAGGACAGGAGTTTGAGATCAGCTTGGCCAACATAGTGAAACCCCGTCTCTGCTAGAAATACAACAATTGGCTGGGTGTTGTGGCAGGTGCCTGTAATGCCAGCTACTTGGAAGGCTGAAGTAGGATAATTGCTCAAGCCCAGGAGGCAGAGGTTGCAGTGAGCCGAGATTATGCCACTGCACTCCAGCTTGGGCAACAGAGTAAGACTGTTTCACAAAAAATAAAATAAAATTAAATAAATAAATAAATAAATAAGAGTTGGATCGCAGCAAAGGTGAGCTTTAACGAATTCACTCTGGCTCTCTCAAAAAAAAAAGGTTAAAATGACAAATTTTATGTTATATACATTTTACTGCAATAAAAATCATTTTGTAAAAAAGGATAGTACAAAAATGATACTTCCCTCTCAGTGCATTTTACCAAGGGATCATTAGTATACGTGTGTGTTCTTACTGGAAATGTTAATCGGATGTGTAATTCCTTTTTTTAACTTTTATTTTAGGTTAAGGGGTACATGTGCAGGTTTGCGATATAGGTAACCTCATGTCACAAGGGTTTGTTGAATAGATTATTTCGTCACCCAGGTAATAAGCCTAGTACCCAATAGTTATTTTTCTGATCCTCTCCGTCCTCTCCCCTCCACCCTCAGGTAGGCCCCAGTGTCTGTTGTTCTTTCTTTGTGTCCTTGAGTTTTCATCATTTAGCTTCCACTCATAAGCGAGAACATGCAGTATTTGATTTTCTCTTCCTGCCTTAGTTTGCTGAGGATAATGGCTTCCAGCCCCATCCATGTTCTCGCAAAAGACATGATAACATTCTTTTATATGGCTGCGTAGTACTCGTACTCCATGGTGTATATTTACCACTTTTTAAAAAATCCAGTCTGTCATTGGTGGACATTTAGGTTGATTCCAGTAGACATGTAATTCTCACTGGAAATGTTAATCTTGATCATTTGGTTAATGTGGCGTCTTCTGGGTTCTCCAGTGTGAAGTTATTGTCTTTCCTTTTGTAGGTAACAAATACTTTGGAAGAGATTAAACAGACAAACGAAAAAGTGGTATTGTTATCACCAGCATGGCTACTACTAGCTAATTCTAGGCTTCAAGCCACTGGGACATAGTCGTATTTTTAGCTTATTCCACAGGAGGGGAACAGAGGCTCAAAGAAACTAGATAACTTGGCCAGGCGCAGTGGCTCACACCTGTCATGTCAGCACTTTGGGAGGCTTAGGCAGGAGGATTGCTTGAGCTCAGGAGTTTGAGACCAGCCTGGACAACATAGCGTGACCTTGTCTCTACTTAAAATGAAAATCTAAAAAATAACGGGGTGCAGTGATACATGCCTGTAGTCCCAATTACTCAGGAGGTGGAGGCAGGAGGATCGCTTGGGCCCAGCAGGTTGAGGCTGCAGAGAGCTATCATCATGCCACTGTGCTCCAGCCTGGGCATCAGAGAGAGACCTTGTCTCAAAAAAAAAAAAAAAAGAAAGAAAGAAAGAAAAAAAGAAAAATTATGTAACTTGCTCACTTGCTAGTGAGTGGCTAGATTGTAAACTTCATGAGGGCAGGGGCTTTTGACGATTTTGTTGGTATCCTAAGCACCTAGAATAGTACCTAAACATTTGTTGGACACTTAATATGTATTTGTTCTATTAATAAGTGGAGCCTGAGTGTATTTTCTGATTCCACACCCCATGTTCCTTCCACTACAACTTCTGGCTCTGGCTCCTGGACTGTCAGTCATTAGCACTCCCTATCCCTAAGATTTCAGGAATGTTCAGCTGTTTCCTAGCATGGAACGGACCATCCCCTGGCCCCACCCATGGCTAAGTCATTGGCTGCAGACAGCAGACATTTGGCTCCCCTGGGGACATTTCTCCCTCATTTTAAACAGTGGGGCAGCAGGGTACTTTGTCCCTCGTGTTAGCTGAAGTTGGATGATGCTGTGTTGATGGGAAAACGCTGTTACTATTTTTAGACTAGTGGAGCTCTCAGTTATTCATAGCTCCGCACTCGTGGGTGGAATGAGAAGTTATAATAGAATGCAGGTGCCTCTCATTGTTTTCCGCTACTCACTGGATAGTGTTTATTAAAAATGAAATCACAGTGGTGTGTCTGGAGTTGAAGTCTGAACAAATAACCCAAAATGAGGAGTCCCTGGAAGGTGGGCAGGAGGCGACAAACAAAGAGAAGCAAAAACAAGTTTGAGCTAATTGGGATCAGGCAGTACTTTGCATGTGAATTCTGAAGAGGGGGCTTGGCTGCAAAACGATTATTGTATTCAACCTTTGTTGGCATCATTCGCATACTTTCATGGGAGATCCAGAATTGGAATTTAACACAGTTTTCCCGGGTCCTTCATAGAATCTGAAAATATGACTCTGAAGGCATGTGGCTGAAATGAGACTCTTTTCGCAGTATTTAAAGATGCACATGGATATGTTGGTGTCTACACAACATCAACTTGATATTTTCCTGTTCCTTGAAAGAAGCCTGTCTAGGTCCTTCTGAAAGAAGGGCTGGAGGTTTTAATTAAAAATTAGTACTGGGCCAGGTGCAGTGACTCACACCTGCAATCCCAGCACTTTGGGAGGCCGAGGCAGGCAGATCATGAGGTCAGGAGATGGAGACCATCCTGGACAACATGGTGAAACCCTGACTCTACTCAAAATATAAAAATTAGCTGGGCATGGTGGCAGGCACCTGTATTCCCAGCTACTCGGGAGGCTGAGGCAGGAGAGTCGCTTGAACCAGGGAGTCGGAGGTTGCAGTGAGCCGAGATCGCACCACTGCACTCCAGCCTGGTGACAGAGAGAGACAGTGTCTCAAAAAAAAAAAAAAAAAAAAGAGTTCTGAATGATGATAGGTGTTGGAATCCACGTTGGTGTGTCTCATGTCGGGTTTTCGGGCAGTTTATTGAAAGACCCATTGTGTGTGTGTGCTCGTGTGCACCTGTACATGTCTCCCCCCCACACACACACATACACGTACGTGCACATACGATAGCATAAGGCAGTTCCTGGTACATGGCGTTGTTCTGAGTTGTGAGGTAATCCCAGACTTCGGGCAGTTCCTTGAAAGACCCATTGTGTGTGTGTGTGTGTGTGTGTGTGTGTGTGTGCGCGCGCGCCTGTGCCTCTACATGCCCCCCCCGCCACCGCCGACACACACATGTGCACATATAGCATAAGGCAATTCCTGGCACATGACATTGTTCTCAAGTGTGAGGTGCTCCCAGGAGACCCCGTGCTTCTTATCACATGCACATTCTGCAAATCCGTCCCCTTATTGAGCAGATGTTTATCGCAGAGCACGAAGACAAATGAAACGTCACCCTTGCCGGTAGCACTCATGGACAGCCTTCGATCCCCCTGTAGCGGATATATGTGGTGTGTGCTTGGAGAGGGGCTGCAGGTAGGACTAGAAAGGTAGGAAAGTTGGGCAGATGGTGAGAGGCATCACAGCCCTCACTCCTGAGGGTGGGGAGTCATCTCAGGCTCAGGAGAGGAGGAGTGACACAGTCACCAACTCACTCCGTCAAATGTGGCTGTATTTTTAGAAGTGTCTGGTTCCTGAAATACCTCAATTCCTTTTGCCTCCCTGACTCCTCTCCTCTCTCCTGCCTGTTCATCGAACTGAAAGATGATCAGGACTGTATTCAGCCTGGCCAGTAATATCACAAAACAAAAATATCTTGTGGGTTTGAAATTTATGAGTGTTTTGACTGTTCACAGCAACGCCTTTGAGAATCACAGTGTGTAATCCCCTCTCCACCCCCGCCCCGCCCCCCCCCCACCACTGTGTAGTTTTTGGGCAGCTTTTCGATGAGTAAAACAGGGCCTGACTTTTACCCCAAAGTAATGTTCTTTTGTGGCTTGTCTGCTCCAAGAACTGAGATACCCAGACTCATTCCTCATCTCTTGTTGAAACAGAGAAGTCACTGTAGCACCCTCCGAGGGAGTGGGATGTCAAGAGAGAGTATGGGCTTTGAAATTGCTCAGCCCGTCTGCAACCTTGAAGGGCATGGTGTTTCACTCCTCCACGTCTCCCCGCAACTCCACCATGCTCCAGTGAGGATGAAAATGTGTTTCTTAGAGGTGGGCCTTAGTAATATGGTGCGAGCAATGGCTCACCTAGGGGGCAGGTGTTCGTTCAGTGGTGGGTATTATTGTAATAATCATTAGCATCATTACTAGTGATTTTATTTTTCCTTTAGCCAATGGAGCAGTGGCTTTTGGTCCACTACTTTCTACTGAATCCATGAGTGGATATGGTCTTCCCTTTTAACCCTGTCTTATTGGACTTTGGTAAATAGTATATCATGAGCCCCTGCAAGAGCTTGAATTCTTCAAAGACAAGGTCAATCAGTGGCCATCACTACTGTAAACGTAAGACACTGTGATGACTGACACTTACTAGTTTCCTCATTTATGTATTTTTCTCTGCAGGACACAACTGTGTGTTCCAAAGATGGTCTTAAACCTATAGGAGTATAACACCATGGCTAGTTCAGAAAACCTTAATCCAGCTTCCAGACTTAGAAGTTACTGGGAAGTAAAAGGGAGAGAAGGAATGCACAGGTTAGGTTAGAGAAATGATTCCATACTCTGAGAAGGACGTTTTCCAGTCCTTCTTCTAGAAACAACTTTTGTGTCTAAGGATTGTGGGTGAACAGAAGCAGCACAGGCTACATTGGCTTGGCTCTTAGTGGACAGTAAGCACAGTGGTTAGGATGACTTGGCTCTTACTGGGCAGTAAGCACAGTGGTTGGGATGGGACCTTGGCATCTCGGGCAAAGCCCCTCTGCCTTGAGTCCTGCCTCTGACACTTGCTTACTGTGTGACCTGGGTCAACTCATACCTACTATTCCTCAGTTTTCTCACCTGTAAAATGGGGATTCCAGTGGTTTTTATGAGAATTAAATAGGATGATACATAAATAGCGCCTGGAAAATAGTGTTTAGGAAAGCTTGACATAATGACCAGTTTAGCAGCAGTAGTGTGTGCCACACTTATCTCTGTGGAATGAACAGATTTGGAGTCAGCGTGGATGTTTAGCTCACTATATTAGTGTGGTCTCACACTGCTATAAAAAACTGCCTGAGACTGGGAAATTTATAAAGAAAAGAGGTTTAATTGACTCACAGTTCTGCATGGTCGGGGAGGCCTCAGCAAACTTACAGTCATGGCGGAAGGGAAGCAAGTGCACCTTACATGGCAGCAGGCAAGAGCAGGAGGGAGGGAGAGAAAGAGGGAGGGAGGAAACCAACACATATAAAACCATCAGATCTCGTGAGAACTCACTATCACAAGAATAGAATGGGGGAAACCACCCCCATCATCCAATAACCTCCTACCAGTTCTCTCCCCGGACATCTGGGGATTGCAGTTTGTATTACAGTTTCAGATGAGATTTGGGTGGGGACACAGCCAAACCATATCACTCACCAAATCTCATTTTTACAGAGTATGTGTGTTTTCACATTTTGCATGAAATTTTAGGATGAATGTCATAAAAATGAGGAAAATTGGGAATGAAGTTTAGGTCAGGAAAATTTCAGTGATTATTTTTTCAGAATCATTATTTCTTGGTTTCTAGGGTCCATGATGCCATTGTTCAAATGAGGCTGTATTTTTTTTTCCCTCTCGTCCTTCCTACTTAGAAGACAGTTACACTGACTCTGTGCCTTTCATGTGTCAATGCCATCTCACAGGACTTTGTGCAAAGAAACAGAGGACTTTCTGGAGACGTTGTGCAGGACAGTGGCCCTGTGTAACTACTAAGCACTTAAAACGTGACTAGTATGACCAAGGGGCTGGATTTTTACTTTAATTTTTTGTAATTTAAATAATTTAAGTAGCTGATGTGTCTGGTGGCTGTCATATTGGACAGCACAGAGTAGACATTGCAAATACAGACGTAGACAGACACCACACCTGCTGCTAAGAGGCCCCTGGTCCTACTGAGTGGTCAGCTGTTTACACTGACAATCCCAGCATGGTATAATAAGCATTAACAAAGAGACATGTACAGGGTGCTGAGAAAGCTAATTTTTGCAATAGTCAAAAAAGACCTCAGGGAAGACTCCCCAGCACAGAGTGCCAAGCCTTTACCTAAGAAGAGAATCATTTTTTAAGTACCTTTTATGTGCCAGATACTAGGATAGGCACTTTGCATAGAAACTCACATTTCAGCTGGGTACGGTCGTTCACGCCTGTAATCCCAGCACTTTGGGAGGCTGAGGCAGGCAGATCACGAGGTCAAGAGATCAAGACCATCCTGGCCAGCATGGTGAAACCCTGTCTCTACAAAAAAATATAAAAATGAACTGGCCGTGATGGCACATGCCTGTAGTTCCAACTACTCAGGAGGCTGAGGTAGGATAATCATTTGAACCCGGGAGGCGGAGGTTGCAGTGAGCCGAGATTGCGCCACTGCACTCCATCCTGGGCAACTGACTTGGAGACACTGTCTCAAAAGGAAAGAAAAGAAAAGAAGCTCACATTTTATCTTTACTGTAGCTGTGGTTACCAATCCCAAGGATGGGAAGTCTGAAGTTCAAACTGGTGATGATTCCCCCCAAGTCACACAGTTAGGTTTATAGTTAAATCAGGGCGTGCCTGACTTCCAAGCCATATCAGACAGCCTATTTCTTGAATAACCTCCCATCCCCTCTGTCTCCTTTGTGGGGCTCTTGGCAGTACTCTGGTGATTGGTAACCACTGATACGCCCCCAGCCGTCCACACTCGGCTGGAAGGCAGGTTTCACGTAACCGATTTACCACTTGGTAAAGGAAGGAGGTGACAGCAAGACCACAAACTAATAAATATGCCAGTATTGACATAATGTCGGACTTCAGTATGATTGATGCATGTGTTGTTGACTGGGGATGTCACATGTTCAGGCTCTAATCCTGGTCTCAGTATGACTGTGAGGACGGGGCCAAGTCATTTCACAATTTGGGTGAGTGTTCCAAGCTTCTCAGAAGAGCGACGCAATAGAAATTCAAGGTATGAAATTCAAGGTGTGGTCTCAGAGTCATTTTATCTAACAGCTTCTCTGCTATGTTTTCTTAGTATGTGAAATGGGAACATCACTTACCATCTACTCACCTCCTGTTTGAGTTCAAGGGAAGGTTTGCAGATTGGCCTGAAGGAAGACTTCTCTTGAAAAACTCATATGAAAGAGCACATTGCCGTCCCCAACCCTGAGCCATTTCTGTCCTTTTCAGGGAAAGGGAACTGTGTTCACCGGCTCGTAAAGCCCCGGCGTCTCCTGCTAGAAGAAGCACCCACATTGACCCAGCAGTGTGCATGTTCCCATAAGGTGGTGCTGGACAGGGACAGCATTTCAGCCCTTGGTCACCCCTTGGCAATAATCTGTTTGATTCACTGCAAATCATACTTCAGATCTCCATCTGTTTCAGGGGATGACCGGTCTGAATAAAACCAACGAGCTTAATCTACTTGTGTGGAATGTTATCGCTGGAAGGGATGCATAGAGATCACTTTATCGCCTCAGATTATCTCTTCTGCATATCTCACCATTGGAAAACACAAATGTGGCTCCAACTTGTCTTTTTTATTTGTTTGTTTGTTTTTGAGACAGGGTCTTGCTCTGTTGCCCAGGCTGGAGTGCAGTGGCATGATCCTGGCTCAGTACAACCTCTGCCTCCCTGGCTCAAGGGATCCTCCCACCTCAGCCTCCTGAGTAGCTGGGACTACAGGTGCATGCCACCATACCTGGCTAACTTTTGTTTGTTTTTAGTAGAGAAGGGGTTTTGTTATGTTGCCCAGACTGGTCTTGAGCTCCTGAGCTCAAGAAATCCTTCCACCTAGCTTGGGATTGCAGGCACGAGACACCGTGCCCAGCCCCCTTTCTCCTTTTTTAAAGTCAGATATTAAGGCTCAGAAAGGGGTGTTTCTGCCAATGCAGAGGATTGCTGACATTATTAGTTGTTCGCTCTGTCCAAGGCATTGTGCTAAGCACTTTGTACAGGTTGTTTAACCCTCACAAGTCTATGAATGGAGTATATTACCCACTTTGTTTTAAGTAGGAATTTGAAGCTCAGGGAATTGTAGCAGAGGGCCCCAGTTCACACTGCTCATCATTGATGTGACTGGGATCACCACAGCCTATCTGGTTCAGAAGCTTGTTCTCCTAACCAGGATGTGAGAGACATTCTTGTCCCAGGCAGCACGCTGGTGGCAGAGGTGGGATCTAGACCGAGGCTCTCATTCTGTACTCTCTCTGGTCCCGAGGAAGGAAAGGGGAAGGAGAAGGGCCTTTGGAACTGGGCGAACCTAACAATTTCTGCCAGCTCTACTCTTCCCGCTGTGGATTAAAACAGAAGCTCTCAATTGCATGCACAAAGCAGTAATGAAAAGCCACCACAACAAGCCCTTTCTTGTTTAATGGTGTCTCTTCCATGTCATCTTTGGAACACAGTCAGTGGCAGTACCCAGCAGAAGCCATATGCATACTTTTTCTCAAGTGTTGAAATAAATTAATGGTGTGGCCAGGGTTCTGGTACTTCAGGTCCCTGTCAGTCCCTGGGGTCCTCCACAAGTTGGGGTGATGCTATGGTCACCTGCATCCCCTCCTCTCCAGCCCTCACCTGGTTTTCTTTTCCCCTTCCAAGACAAGACACCCACACCATTCTAATTATCTCTGGAAGCTAGGGGTCAGGAGAGGGGAACCCATAAAGGTCTTGTCTTCCCCAACTCAAGAAGCTTAAGGCTACATTCACTCACTCATTAATTGATTGGTTTATTCATTCACTGGTTGATTAATTCATTCACTCCTTGAGCTGTCATCCTTTGGATGTCATGCAGAGCTGAATGCTGAAATAAAATGGTAAGTCAAAAAAGAAAAGGCCTCTGACTTAACAGGACTTCCATAACAGAAGACAACAGGCAAGTAAGCAAGTAAATATACAAGATAAATAGAAGCTATGAGAGCATTAAACTTGGCCTTGTGGAAGCAACTGCAGGGGAGGAGGAAAGTCAGGGAAGACCATTTTAAGGAGATGATGTTTGAACTCAAGAATCAAAAATAGTGCAAGGGCTGCATGGGGGAGAATGGTCTGGGCAAGGTGAGCAGAAGTACAGAGTCCCTGAGGCAGAAAATAGCTCAGTCTCTTTGTGAGCTAGAACAAGAAAGGGGCCCGTATGGCTGGCATAGCATGGGATAGGGGATCATGGCGGATACCAGCTAGGATTTCACTGTGAAAGAATAAAGGAAGCCACTGAAGGGCTTCAAGCAGGGCAGTGATGTTTTATAAAGATCTGTCTGGCTGCCTTGGTGAGCATGGGTTCAGAGAGCAGCAGCAGAAATGTGCAGGATGACTTGGACCATCACCTTAGGGCCAGCCTGCAGACTGGTCTGGCCAAAGGATTGCCGCGACTGCTCAGGGGCCCCTCCGCATTTGGAAGATACTTTGGCAGCTGCAACCTCCTGAAAACAGAAGGCTCCAAATTACGAGGTAGCGTTCTAGAACCAAACAAATGCTGTTGTTTCTGACAGGTGCATCAAGACAGGGAAATGATGACACATTCACCACAACTGAGGTGTTGATGGGGTGTGTTGCGATCCCTGGCTTGTTCCAAAGCCTATGTGGGTGGGACTTCTTTAATGTCTGCCTGTAACTGGGCACTAGCTATAAATAGAGCTATTTTGGAAATTCTGCATCTCAATTTCAAAAAAGTTGGAAGGACAGGAAAGGGGAGCTGTGTTTGAGATCTCAGAAATCTGCGCCCCACCTTGCTATCCACCAGTGGTATTCTGTCAGTCTTACTACACCCTCCCACCTCTAGCCCACCCTCTACCATCCTCACCAGGAAGGAGGCGGCATTCATTTCAAGAACTGCTTTTCTTTTATCAGCTGGCCTTACTAGGTATAGACATTCTGCCCCTCTGAGGGACGATAGGTGAATACCTGTTGCTTTTGTGTGCTTCCTATTTAAAACATGTTTATCTACTCGCCCACTCCCCAACTTTATCCAAAAGTTATTTGGTGTTTTAGAAAGACATGAATATTGGGCCGGGCTCGGTGGCTCATGCCTCTAATCCCAGCTGAGGCAAGAGAATCGCCTGAACTTGGGAGGTGGGGGATGCAGTGAGCTGAGATGGCACCACTGCACTCCAGTCTGGGCAACAGAGCGAGACTCCATCTCAAATAAAATTAGTCAAAGACATGAATATTGTCTTCTAAGTAAAAGTAGTGATGATGACAGTGGTAGCAATGATATTATGAGCAGGTGACATGCATTGAGCACTTATTTGCTCCATGCAGTGTTCACAGGTCTTTACATGTAAAAACAACCCTGTAAAATAAATAACATTCTCTTCATTCTACAAGTAAACTGAGGCAGAGGATTCCAGCACAAGCAATTTGGTTCTAAAACCTGCCCTTTTAACCTCTAGCAGATATTGGTGAACTCTCTGTCTGTCTTTGGAAGGGTAGGTGGAGGCTGCTGGGAAAAATAGATGAAGCTGTTACATTTGGCAGCAAATGTGAATCACCACCTTCCCTCGCTTTAATTCCCCCCTCCAACCTTCTCGAGCCTTGCCATCACCTTCACCCTGTCCTTCCTCTTTAGGCCACCCACCCCTCCGATTGACCCCACTGGACTTCTCTGCTCCTGGCTTCTGTCTTCCCTCCAGTGACCGCTGTTTTGACCTTTAGCTGCACGAGTTTTCTCAATAACTCCTCTTGCTCCCTCTCCATCCTCTCCATTTTGCTTCTTTTCTTTGGACGCTCTTTGGACACTCTTTTTGCCACAGCTTTGAGGATTTCTGTTTCCTGCAGTCTAAGAGAAAGGTAGAGCTCTCTTTCCCTGGGGCAATGCTTCCAACATTGGTATTCCACAGCACTCCAAGGATTCTAAATACTCTGCCGGAGTAGGGAGGAAAATCATCCAAACTGCTTGGTAATTGAATTCAAGAGTGATGGACCAAAAATTATTAATGCGTTCCCTTCCCTCCACCAGCCAAAGAGGATTCCGTCTTTCTTCTCCTCCCAAATACAGACTCCATTAACCTTTGACGTTTCTTTCTTTGCAGTCTTTCCTTTCTGTATCCTGTTTTGTTTTGTTTTGCATTTTTCCAATTGTGATCATACTATATGTGCAATTTGAGGTATTTTGGACAACATTATTATGTTACTACAAAAGCCTCATATGCTGTATTTTATAAATATGTGAGGCAATCAATCAATGATAAGATGTACTGTTATTTTATGTTTCACCAAGAGTGGGAAGAACATTGTTAATTATATAATGATCCAAAAACGTCTTCTCTCTCAGAATGTATTATTTTATATCTATTACAAAGGCTCTTTTGACTTAGGCATAGATTTATCATACATCAGGCCATGTCTATGCCTTCCTCTGAACACAATGATTTTGAGTTACAATACTGAATCATAATGTGATCTTTCTGAAGTCATTTTAAGTGTCATTTAAATTCAATATAGAAAGCATCAGCAATTCACCTATATCCACAAAAATGGGCAGCTAAGATCAAGTTACCAGGAAAAACCAAACCAAAACAAAAGCACGTCTCCATATGGATAAGAGATGACCCATCATTTAAAATGGCTGCCTGATAATTGGAGATATATGCACCAGACTTGACTTAACCATTCTCTTAGTCATCAGACATTTAGATTTCAACAGGTTCCTGTTAAGCTATCCTTACAGTGTGTGTGGCACTGTGCAGTTGAACGAACCATGCCATGGCCAGTGGAGACAGGCTTGGGCTGATAGAGAGGGCCTATGGGGCCACGCCTTGAAGGGGAGGGAAATTGTTAGCTACACAACCAAGAGAGAGAAGAGAGGAAGGAGTTTGTATCCACAACCCAGCTATATTTTGCATAAGTTCTTTCTGCGAAGGGAATGTAGCTCTGTCTACCAGAGCGAGGACCTCTGACTGAGAGCTGGGAGAGGCCAGAATGGGCCTGTAAGAGGTTGATGTGTATGAGACCTGAAGCCCTAGGCCTTTGGGAAGGAGAGGAAGGACTAATATTTGTGGGGTACCAAGGATGTGCCTAGCATACCCCATATCTTTTACAGAGACATAAATGTCTTCTGAAAGAAAGTTTGATGATGATGATCATGGACGAAGATGAAGATGAGGGTGATGATGTTGATGTTGATGATGATGGTGACGGTGATGATGGTGATGATGGTAGTATGATAATCGTGATGGTGATGAAGACGCGGGTAATGATGTTGATGGTGATGGTGATATGATGATGGTGGTGATGATGGAGGTGGTGGTGATGATGATGGTGATATGACACTGATGATGGTGATGATGGTGATGATAGTGGTGATGACGATGATGATGGTAATGACGATGATAATGGTGATGATGATGGTGGTGGTGATGATGTTGACAATGATGGTGATGATGTTGATAATGATGGTGATGATGATGGTGGTGGTGATGATGATGTTGACAATGATGGTGATGATGTTGATAATGATGGTGATGATGTTGATAATGATGGTGATGATGATGATGGTGATGGTGATGCTGGTGATGATGATGATGATGGTGATAATGGTAATAATGGTGACGGTGGTGATGGTGGGATGATGTTGATATTAATGATAATGATGATAATAGTGATGATGATTTCAACAGATACCATGTATTGAGCACTTACTTTGTACCATGCAGTGCTTATGGCTTTTTAAATGCAATTACACCAAATCTTTATAGCAACCCTGTAAGTCAGTACCATTGCTTTTCCTGTGTTACATGCACATCATTCAATCACTCAACTCTCGTCGTAGGTAGATACTATCATTCTCCTTTTATAGATGAGAAAACTGAGGCTTAGAAGGGATAAGCTCAAGTTTACAGGCAGAAAAGAGACAGCAAGTCAAGTCTTGACTCCTTTTGTGACCCTGATGAGATCACAGGTCTTCATCTGAAGAGTGAAGAATCAGTAATCTGTGACTGTAGCTACTTAGTTTTTCTCCATCCAGGAACCCTCAGGCAGCTGGTGAGTGAAGTTCTCACCCATTTAGGGATTATTAATATAGTAGATAAGAGTATGGTCTCTGGAGCTAGGCTGCCAGGCATGTGACTTTGAGCAAATTATTTATCTCTCTGAGCTCAGTCTCCTCAACTACAAAGGGGGAATTGATAATAGGAACTGTTGCAAAAAACTGTTTTAAGGATTAAATGAGATAATAAAGTACTTAGAAGAGAGTTTGGCATTTGCTAGACTCTCAGTCAGTGTCAGTGGTTCCCATTGTTATTGTTTTAGCTGCCCCCCGTCAGGTGGTTGATGAGGCAGGGAGCCTGGAGGGCAGTCCGGAAGAGAGTGCGGTGACTGCAAGGTCAGTTCCTGACCTTCATAATAAGGACTCACATCTGTCGGTCCCAAGGATCGCCAAGGGATACTCATGGTTGAAGGTGTCTGTGTGTTCTCCTTGGTGTCCAGCGAATCCCTCTTGACAACCTGGGGTCATACTCACAACCTATGACCACATATGAGGAAGCGTGGTGTCCCTTTGCAGCTGTTCCGAAGGTCCCATGGGCAGGAGTAGCCAGAGGAACATGAAACCAGCTCCTAGGTGGTACGTGTGGCAGCAGCGATTATAGCCAAGGAGAAGTTAAATTCTAAAGACTTGGGCTGTCTCCAAGGAATACACTAATTGAGAAATAACACCCATAAAAATAATTCAATACTAGTATGTAAAACTAAAAACAATAACCAAGTGTGACTGGCTGTCTAAGAATTAAGCAAAGTAAGATGAAGTGTCTTTTGCCAGCAGGCACTCTCAGCAAAGGAGATAAGGCTGCAGTAATTCTCTCTCTTCCCATCTTCAGTGGGCAGGTGCAACCTTTGGCTGCAGAAATTCTCACTTCCCAGCACCAGGTTTGAGCACCCTGCTCTGGATGTTTCTTTGGGCAGCAGCGGCTAGGGGAGAAACTCAGTTAAGGCTGTTTAAGGACCCAAGGTGGTCTCACTCTGGAGCCCACAGTTCAGCAGCCGGTGGTCTGCTGGTAAATGGTTAACAAGTGGCCGGGCGCGGTGGCTCACGCCTGTAATCCCAGCACTTTGGGAGGCCGAGACGGGCGGATCACGAGGTCAGGAGATGGAGACCATCCTGACTAACAGGTGAAACGCCGTCTCTACTAAAAATACAAAAATTAGCCGGGCGCGGTGGCGGGAGCCTGTAGTCCCAGCTACTCAGGAGGCTGAGGCAGGAGAACGGCGTGAACCCGGGAGGCGGGGCTTGTAGTGAGCGGAGATCGCGCCATTGCACTCCAGCCTGGGTGACAGAGCGAGACTGGGTCTCAAAAAAAAAAAAAAAAATGGTTCACAACTGGCTCTCTGAAAAACAAACAAACTGTTCACCTATACATATACACACACAGATTATTTATTATTGCTCTGAAATATGCGTAGCATTTACAAATAAGAAGAACAGTATACACGGTACTGTTTCTTATAAAGTTGAGATAGTGAATTTTTACCTAATGCTTCTGCTGATTTTTGCTGCACTATTACATCCATTACAAAACCATTGTTGCAGTATAAAATTGTAGTATGTAGCTGCAACATGAATGTTGGTTGATATTTTCATTTTTATTACGAAGTAAGGCGAAAATGAAACAACTAAGACATGTCAAAACTTCACTTATCTTTCTTTGCTGAATTGGATAATGGTTTTAAAATACTAAAAAATATTTCTTCAATTTTTTTCTGCTATTCAGAATGTAGCATCTGTAGAGCGACACACTTTTGAATTTGAATTAATATTTCTTTTTTATTTCATTTTATTTTTTGAGATGGAGTCTCATTCTGTTGCCCAGGCTGGGCTGCAGTGGTGGGATCTCTGCTCACTACAACCTCCACCTCCTGGGTTCAAGCGATTCTCCTGCCTCAGCCTCCTGAGTAGCTGGGATTACAGGCACCCACCACCACGCCTGGCTAATTTTTTTTTTTTTTTTTTTTAGTAGAGGCAGGATTTCCCTGTGTTGGCCAGGCGGGTTTTGAACTCCTGACCTCAGGTGATCTGTCCGTCTCCACTTCCCAAAGTGCTGGGATTACAGGCGGGAGCCACCACACCCAGCCTGAATTAATGTTTTCTACCCCACTTTCTTAAGTCTAGACAATCAATAAAGCAATAAATCATACCTGGATTTGTAGCGAATGTCTCTTTCCATGGTGTAAATACCGGTACCATGACCAATTTTAAGTTAAAAGTATGAGATCACCGAATGTGGAGTTAGGGAACATGTCATTATATAGTATTTTCACCACACATACATGATTCAGTAAATGACTTCAAGAGCATAGGTAACAGTAAAATGTAGTAAAACAATTTAGAAGTCATGAGTTTTGAGTACTTAATACGTTTTAGTATAATTTATTTAACAGTAA
Source organism: Theropithecus gelada (assembly GCF_003255815.1). Lineage (NCBI taxonomy): Eukaryota > Metazoa > Chordata > Mammalia > Primates > Cercopithecidae > Theropithecus > Theropithecus gelada. The sequence goes on from NC_037688.1 coordinate 36,472,094, forward strand.
TCTTATATAATTTAAATTTTTTCTTTTAATAGTTTTATTGAGATATAATTCATACACTTTGCAGTAAACCCATTTGAAGTGTAACATTCAGTGTTTTTTAGTATCTTCACATGGGTATGTAATTTTCATCAAAATCTAATTTTAGAATATCTTTGTCCCCCTAAAAGTAACTCGGTGCCCATAGTTGTCAATTTGTCACATCACTCCATCACTCTTTCCTTTAAAGAGCTTGTCATTAAAGACAGCAGGCACTTATACATCTCCTACATAACAAGAACTTTTCTAATACATGCTTTATGGATTTTTTAATTGCAGTAAGATTTACATAACGTAAAATTTACCACTTTGGGGCCGGGCATGGTAGCTCACACCTGTAATCCCAGCACTTTGGGAGGCTGAGGTGGGCAGATCACTTGAGGTCAAGAGTTCGAGACGAGCCTGGGCAACATGGTGAAACCCATCTCTACTAAAAATGCAAAAATTAGCCAGCCATGGTGGTGGGCGCCAGTAATCCCAGTACTCGGGAGGCTGAGGCAGGAGAATCGCTTGAGCCTCGGAGGCGGAGGTTGCAGGGAGCCAGTATCGCACCCCTGCACTCCAGCCTGGGTGACAGGGCAAGACTGTGTCTCAAAAACAAACAAACAAAAAAAAAGTTCACCACTTTGACCATTTTAAAGTGTAAAATTCAGTGACTTTTAATACATTCACAATATTGTGCCACAATCAGCACTCCTTTCACAACATTTTTACCATCCCCCCAAAAGAAACACCATATCCATTAAGAGGTCATTCCCCATTTCCTCCTTTCCCCAGTCCCTGATAACCACATCTACTTTGTGTTTCTATCGATTTTACTATTCTGGATGTTTCATATAAATGGAATCACATAATATGTGGCCTTTTGTGTCTGGCTACTTGCTGTTAGCGTGCTTTAAAGGTTCATCCATGTTGTAGAATGTATCAGTACTTCATTCTTTTTATGGTTGAGTGATTGTCAGGCCTCTGAGCCCAAGCTAAGCCATCATATCCCCTGTGACCCACAGTATACATCTAGATGACCTGAAGCAACTGAAGATCCACAAAAGAAGTGAAAATAGCCTTAGCTGATGACATTCCACCATTGTGATTTGCTTGCCCCACCCTTAAGAAGGTTCTTTGTAATTCTCCCCACCCTTGGGAATGTACTTTGTGAGATCCACCCCCTGCCAGCAAAACATTGCTCCTAACTCCACAGCCTATCCCAAAACCTGTAAGAACTCATGATAATCCACCACCCCTTGCTGACGCTCTTTTCTGACTCAGCCCGCCTGCATCCAGGTGAAATAAACAGCCTTGTTGCTCCCACAAACCTGTTGGGTGGTCTCTTCACACGGATGCGTGACACAGTGATATTCTATTACATGTATATACCACGTTTTGTTTATCCATTTGCCAGTGAATAGTCATTGAGTTGTTTCTACTTTTTGGCTATTACGAATTTTGCTGCTATGATCATGCATGTACTGTTTTTTGTTTTCTGCGAACTCCTGTTTTCTGTTCTTCGGCATATTTGGGGAGTGGAATTGCTGGGTCATATGGTAATTTTATATTTAACTTTCAGAGGAGCCACCAAATTGTTTTCCACAGAGGCTGCACCATTTTACATTTCCACCCACAATATATGAAGGTTCCAGTTTCTCCACATCCTTGCGAACACTTGTATTTTCTGTTTTTTTTTTTTTTTACATTATAGCCATCCTAGGAGGTATGAAATTGTATCGTTGTGGTTTTGATTTGCATTTCCCTAATGATTAATGATGTTGAGTATTTTTATGTGGTTATTTGTTATTTGTATTTTTTTTTAAAAATAGAAATATTGATTCAAGTCCTTTGCCCACTTTTTAATTGGGTCATCTGTCTTTTGTTGTTGAGTTGTAAAAGTTGTTTATATATTTTGGATACTAGACCCTTATCATATAAATGATTTGCAAACATTTTCTCTCAATCTGTGGGTAGTCTTTTTACTCCTTTGATGGTGTCTTTTGATGAACAAACATTTTAAATTTTGATGAAGTCCACTTTATCTATTTTGGTTGTTGTTGCTTGTGTTTTTGGTGTTGTATCTAAGAATCCATTACCAAATCCAAGGTCATAAACATTTACTCCTGTCGTGTTATGATACATATAGGGTTCCTGGCTCATAACTCTCATAGTCCTTGTTGCAGTCTTTTGTTACAATGTTGGGTGTGTTAGGCATCAGGAAACAGAATCTCTCCATCTCCTGTCCTTCTGGAGTCTCTGACTTGCTGTTGGTGTCTGGGGGTATGGGGAACAGTCTTGGGAACTAAGCCTCCAACCTCCAACTACAGGTAGACAGTGTCACAATCAAATTGGAGGACACCCAGCTGCTGTCCACTGCTTGGTATGTGGGTAAAGTGGAGTTGTAAAAGTTGTTTATATATTTTGGATACTAGACCCTTATGTAAATGATTTGCAAACATTTTCTCTCATTCTGTGGGTAGTCTTTTTATTCTTTTGATAGTGTCTTGTGATGAATAAAAGTTTTAAATTTTGATGAAATCCAATTTATCTACTTTTTGTTGTTGCTTATGTTTTGGGTGTTGTATCTAAGAATCCATTGTCTAATCCAAGGTCATAAACATTTACTCCTGTGATATTACCCCTCCTCTCACATTTGGTGAGAGGAGTCTTCTGTGTTGATTGTCATGGTGGTGTGAGAGCAGAAGGGAACATGGTTTCAGAAAATAGTATTTCCCTGAAATGAACCCTCTATTTTCTTCTGAGACTTTTATAGTTTTAGCACTTATGTTAAGACTGTTGATCCATTTTATGTTAATTTTTCTATATAGTTTAAGGTAGGCATTCAACTTTGTTCTTTTGAATGTGAATATCCATTTGTTCCAGAAGCATTGATTTGAAAAGATAATTCTTTCTCCATTAAATGGTCTTTGTACCTGTATCAGAGATCAGTTGTTCATAAATGTAAGTATTTCTTTCTGGACTCTGAATTATATCCCGTTGATCTATATGCCTATCCTTATGCCATTGCCACACTGTTTTGATTACCGTAACTCTGTGTAAGTTTTGAAATTTGGAATTGTGAATTCTCCAACTTTGTTCTTTATTTTCAAGATTGTTTTGGGTATTCTGGGTACCTTGTATTTCCATTAGAATTTTAAGATCAATATAATTTAAATTTTAATCATGGCAGTGTTTAATAACTGGCTTGCATATTTTTTGAAAAGTCATCAGCTCTTGTGAGCCAGGGTTGGCCAGCTCCCAAACACCATGACATAAAACTTGCAGGAAAGGCTCTGTTTCCAGTTTTTTTCCCTCTGGCTTTAGGGGACATATTTTTGTTAATTTCTCTGACCATATGGCAGCATGGTTAGAATCTTGGGCTCCCAAATCAGACAGTTGTGAACTTAAATTCCAATTCTGCCACTTAGCCATGTGACTTTGGACAAGTTACTCCACCTCTCCAACCCTCCGTTTCCCTGACTACAAAATGCTGAAAATAGTTGTTCTTACCTTATTGGACACTCAAGAGAATTAAAGATTATTCATGTAAGGCTGTTAGCATAACACCTCACACATAGGAAGCATTAATACATAAAATCAAATACTGTTATTGTTTCAGGATTATTATTATTTTTTAAATTTATTTTCTTTTTTTGAGACAGGGTCTCACTCTGTTGCCTGGGCTGGAGTGCAGTGGTGTGATCTCAGCTCACTGCAACCTCTGCTTCCTCCGGTCAGGTGATTGTCCTGCCTCAGCCTCCCGAGTAGCTGGGATTACAGGTGCACGCCACCACACCTGACTAATTTTTGTATTTTTAGTAGAGATGGGTTTTCATCATGTTGGTCAGGCTGCTCTCAAACTCCTGACATCAAGTGATTCGCTCGCCCCAACCTCCCAAAGTGCTGAGATTACAGGTGTGAGCCACTGTGCCTAGCTCAGGATTATTATTTTTAGTCTAACACAGTGAATGTAAATCTCCTCTAGAAAAGTCAGAAGGTCTATGTACAACTTTAAGAATTCATCCAAAAGAGACCAGTATCCACTACCATGGACAACCCTATTGAACATGAAGGACATAAGCAGAAACAGAAAAGAGGATCCTGTTTTCTCTCTGGCAGATTAATTTTCTTTCTTTCTTCACCCATGCCTTGGACGTGAAACCCAAGTACAAAGGTTCTGAGAAAATCAAAACAAGACTATGTTGTACAGATAAGTAGTATCTCATTGTTGGCTGGGCACAGTGGCTCATGCCTGCAACCCTAGCACTTTGGGAGGCCGAAGTGGGAGGATCACTTAAGCCCAGGAGTTCAAGACCAGCCTGGGCAACGTGGTGAAACCTCATCTCTACAAAAAATACAAAAATTAGCCAGGTGTGTTGGTGTGTGCCTGTGGTCCCAGCTACTCAGGAGGCTGAGGTGGAAGGATCACCTGATCCCAGGGAGATGGGGGTTGCAGTGAGCCAAGATTACACCACTGCACTCCAGCCTGGGTGACAGATCCAGACCCTGTCTCAAAAAAAAACAAAAAAAGGTGAAAAAAAGGGAAAATCTTTGTTGTTCATCAGAAGCCTTCACACAGGGCCCCTAAAGGAAGGGCAGGGAAGGAGGGGGTTGGAGGTCAGTGGGAGGAGTACCTCTCTGACTCAGTGCTGTCCTGACTACCACCTGGATGTGGGCTGCATCTGCGTAAGGTGCCGGGACGGGGTGGCCTCATGAACTCATGGGAAGCAAACACACACCCTCCCTCCCATCCACCAGGCACTTGGGTTTCCTGTGTGTCTGTTGATGTGGTGGGTGTTGTGGATTTGGACTGAAGGGCAGTCTCAGGCGTATGTATTAGGAAGCATTGAGCAGGCAGGAGCAGCCGATCTGAGACTGGCATGGGCAGTGGAGATATCATTCATCTCCTGAAACATATAGTCTGGAGGAGATGGTTCCAGGGCTGGCTGAGTGACTCCTTAATGTCAACATTTTGCCCTGCCGTGGTCTTGGCCCTTCCCTTGTGTTCCCCAGATGGGTTCCACTGCTCTAAGAATCACACCTTCACAGGCCATCTCAAGTTAGTGAATCTGAGGCAAACAGAAAGGCTGGGCACGGTGGCTCATACCTGTAATCCCAGCACTTTGGGATGATGAAATGGGTGGATCACCTGAGGTCAGGAGTTCGAGATGACCCTGGCCAACATGATGAAACACCGTCTCTACTAAAAATACAAAAAATTAGCTGGATGTGGTGACGCCCGCCTATAATCGCAGCTACTTGGAAGGCTGAGGCAGGAGAATCACTTGAACCGGGGAGGCAGGGGTTGCAGTGAGCTGAGATCGTGCCACTGCTCTCCAGCCTGGGTGAGAGTGAAGCTCTGTCTCAAAAACAACAACAACATCAATAATAAACAAACAAACAAGAAACAAAAAAACATAAAAGAGGCCTTCTCTTCACAAGTTTTTGTTACTATTTTTTGTTTCTTTTAGGGGGGAAATTTCTTTCAGAAGCCAGTGGTGAATTTTCCCATATTTCACCTTGAGCTACATCCTATAGTCAGCTTAGACCTGTCCCTGATGCGAGGGAACGGGACTGTTGCCTGTATCCCTTAGCTATTGCCGCAGGCTTGCTGCATCACTAACCACCATTAGACCTCAGTGGCCCGCCGCAATAAACATTCGATTCTCGCCATCTCTGGGTTTGAACTGACCTTTGCTAAGCTCCCCTGCATTGCTCTGCTCACCTTTCTCATGAGTCTGGCATTGGGCTGGGAATGGGCTGATCTAGGCTGGACTTGGCTGGAGTAACGCAGCCCCACCTTGGATCTCTCTCCTCTGCTTCCCACGTGGATCCTTTTCATGGTTAAAGGTAGAAACAGAAAAAACAGGCAGAAACATAAAAAGCTCAGAGATGGCTTCCTATCACTTCTTCATTCTGGGCCAGAGCAAATCATGTGGTCCTACTCCAGGGTGAGGAATTAAGTCCCACTTAGAGACTGAAAAGGCGCTGCAAGTCTGCATGGCAGAGGGCATGGATAAGGGGTTCATAAAAACTTCAGGCCATTTAATACAAATTTGTCATGTTACCCTGGCTTAGACTGATTTTGATTCATTGCTCTCTCGCCCAAACAGAATCACAATTATTTTAGTAAGGAAGGAGGAAGGATATCTTTGGGGCAGGCAATGGATAGAGCTTACCATACAAATCTATGGGGTCATCTTACCTGTAGAAATCTTAAGATGAGGGTTAGCCAAAGCACAGAGTGGTTTGGGATGGGAAAGCCCAGGAAGGCCAGAATCCTCACCAAGATTGCCAGCAGGGAGCTCTGATTGTCCACAGCTCTGCTGTCTGCTCACCCCCGGGGTTTAGCAGTAACAGAATCCACACTGGAAGGACAGAGTGCTGTGCAGACAGAAGGAAAGACCCAAACCTTAATAACCATGGCAGTGCAACAGGAAATCTCTTTATTTGGTTGCTGCTCAAGTGATACCATTAAGTCCCTTAAGATGCAGAATTTCCTTCCCTTCCTTTTCCTTTTCCTTTTCTTTCTTATCTAATCTATCTTATCTATCTATCTATCTATATCTGTATCTATATCTATATCTATATCTATATCTATATCTATATCTATATCTATTTTTGAGACAGGGTCTCACTCTGATGCCCAGGCTGGGGTGAAGTGATGCAATCTCAGCTCACTGCAACTCTGCCTCCTGGGCTCAAGCGATCCTCACACCTCAGCCTCCCAAGTAACTGGGACCTCCATGCCCAGCTAATTTTTGTATTTTTTTAGAGATGGGGTTTTGCCATGTTATACTGGCTGGTCTGGAACTCCTGGGCTCAGGAGATCTGCCTGCCTCGGTCTCCCAGAGTGCTGGGATTCCAGGCATCAGTCACCATGCCAGGCTCCTGCTTCCATTTAAATGCTCAAACTTGGTGTGGAACTGCACAGACTATACGGCTGCTCTCCACTCAAGATTACAAATTGAACATTGACTTTCCTCATTTTTTATCCAATTTTGCTTTCCAGAGACCCAGATATGACTTCATTTTTTAAATGAAATTTTGCAGGTCATTAGCTCATAATGATTAAATGATTCTGGTTATTAGCATAAAACACAGCTGTAGTACATAAAAGGTAACCTTTATTGTTTAAATATTATTCAGTGTGCCCACATAGCACACAGCAAAAGAAGATTTTTTTTTCAGACTATTCAGGCATTACGGAAATAACTTATGATTTCATTCAGAAACGTTGCAAATGCAATTCATCCTTGCACTGGGGTAAACATTGCCTAGAAGGGTTTGAAGAGGAATCCAGGTTAGAAACAATGAAAATTTTTGGCTGGACAAGGTGGCTTATGTCTGTAATCCCAGTATGTTGGGAGGCCGAGGCAGGAGAATCATTTGACGGCAGGAGTTCAAGACCTCCTCATCTCTACAAAAAATAAAATATTTGAAAAAAAAAGTGAAATTTTTGATATGGAAGAGGACGTAGGGCAGCTAGGGCTCAGAAAGACCCATGCCATATAGCAAAGTTCTTAGTAACACAGGCTTTGAGTTACAACAGGCTAGATTCAAATCCCGCTGTGGTCCGAATATCTGTGTCACCCCAGCATTCATTTGTTAGGAGATGGGGACTTTTGGGAGATGATTTGGACATGAGAACAAAGCCTGCTTAATTGGATGAGTGCCCTTATAAAAGTGGCCCCAGAGAGCTACCTTGCTTCTTCCTCCATGTGAGAACCAACAAGAAGGGAATCTATGAGGAGGTGGGAGTCTGGCCAGACATTGAATTTGCTGCTTCCTTGATCTTGGACTTCCCAGCCTCCAGAGCCATGAGAAATAATTTTTTTTTCTTTCAAAGCTCCCCAGGAGTCTCTCTGAGCCTGTTCTGGCTCAGGAAGCTGCCTTATTTACAAAAAAAAAAAAAAACACAAATAAACAAAAAACAAAATAAATAAAAGCTACCCAGCTTATGTTATTTTGTCATAAAAGCCCCAAAAGACTATGACAAATCCTTCTATCTATGTCTCCTTAGGCAAAATACCCAAACTCTCTGAATACCAATTTGCTCATCCAAAAAAATGGGTAACAAAAAATTTAAGAGGTAACAACCCTAATACCTCTTAGTGTTGCTGTGAGAATTAAGTAAAGTACCATCTTCATGTGGTCAGCACAATGGCTGACCCCTAGCAAGACCTTGGTAAGTTATAGCTGTTGCTGTCATTCCTGCAGCTGCTATCTTTGTCATTACGCTTACTGTTATTATTAGCTCTGCTATCAGAGTGATGCTCCAGCCGGAGAAGATGGAGACCCATGTCTTCAGACTGTGAGCATAGGCAGACCCTGTCTAATGCCGAAGGTGCAGACACAGGGCACAGAACTGCCAACTGTGGCTGCTGGAACCTGTCTGCCCTTGAGTGGGTTAGTGACAAAGAAATGACTTTCCTTTTGTATGTTAGCCCTGTGCCTGGCATACTGCAAATATCTGTAGTTGATAAATTAATCTTATCATCACATAAGCATCTTGGGAAGTCTGTAAGTAATGGGAGTTGGAGGCTTCACACTGATCTTTGAGCTGGCAATTTTTCCAGTCAACTCATTTTGGACGTTGGTGCTTAAGCATATCCTGTTTTGGAGGGTGGTGCTGTTAGTGGAGGAGGTGATGGTGATGATATTGATAATGACAGCAAGAATGTCTTACATTTATTGAGTGTTCAAAAGGTGCCACATAATGTGCTAAGTGCTTTGCGGGCATTATGTTATTCACACTTCACAGATACTCTCTTTCTACATGTAAGGAAAAAATGGCATAAATACTTTACATAATTGACCCAAGTTTTTAAGTAGAGGGTAGATTTTAAGTCCAGGCAGTCCAACCGCCTGAAAGCTGGCTCTTTAACACAATATTCTTCTGTCTTCCTGGCTGTTTTGTGAATGAGCAGGATGGAAAGGGGATCCTTGAGTTGGGAAGGTCCCCCATGGACTACAACAAGTAATTGTCTTCAACCTCCATCTAGATGGAGTGCTCACAAGATCCTCTACATCAAACCTGGGGCCTTAGTCCAGTGCTGAGTCTTCCCAATTCTGAAAAAAGGATTCAGGGTATAATTTCTCACACAGATTTCTGGGACAGTGCTTTCTGGGAGCACCATGCCTCACTTACCAGTTGGACACTCATGTATAATTCTGGCTTTTGAATTTTTATTTTTTTTTATTAACAGATACACAATCGGCATTGGGTGTGGCTCTGGAGATTCAATCTACTGGGCAAGTGTCATATTTCTTAACCTCAGTTTTTTCAACTGTAAATGGGGACAATAATGACATCTACCTATTATCCTTGAGGATGGAATGAGATATTGAATATAAAGTATCTAGTAGAGTGGCTAGCATGTAGTGAGTACCCAATACATACAATAAATGTTGGCTCTTATTACTATCAAGTGGAAACAAAAGTATAAAGTTTAAGTAAGTGAACAAAATGGGAGATAATTGAGGAAGAAAAATCAGATGATGTCTAAGATAAGGCAAAGCACATTTTGTGAATGTTTAAATATCCTAAGACCCACTGGGGCAGTTTGTAGCAACATTTGCTCAAGGACAGTGTATATAATAAATATTTTAGGCTGGCTAAGAGAATGGCTCTGAATGTCTACCCAGCTATGACATGTAGAAACGCTCCTTGCCTTCCTTCCACAACTTTCTTCCTTTAATCAGGATCGACTTAGCTGTTAAACAACTCCTAGAACTGTGGTTGATTACTTGCTGTAGTAACAATCAGTATGGACATTCAGCAACTGGCCTTCCATACTGTGATTCAGGGACCCAGACTTTGACTTCTGGGGCTCAGCTATACCCTGGAGCCTGCGAATTCTCTGCTGGATCCTTTAAGTCCAGTCATCTGACAGGGGAAGAAAAAGTACAAGATTCCAAGGAGTTACTATGGGTCAAGCCTAGAAGCAGTGAGATCACTTCCACCTGCTTCCCATTGGCCAGAATTTAGTCACATGATTACAACCAACTGCAAGGGAGTCTGGGAAATGTAGTCTAGTGATGCCTTCAGGAGGCAAGAGAAATGTTTTCAGTGAACACATTGCCTTCTCAGCCTTGCTTTCTATTGTAGATTGTTTACAATATTGCTTTAAAATTGCATGGTCTTGTACAAATGATACGAGTTTTATTTTGCCTTTTGGAAGGAGTTACTGTCCATATTTGTTACAGATATATCTGTTTATCAGCATCATTGCAAAGTATTAGAAAGGGCCCTTGCCTGGGCTAGCAGCCAGAACCATTCTTCAGTTCCCAGCAGCCATCCAGCCACTCATTGCTATGTGAGCTGGGGCTAGTCACTAAGAACCTTTGATTGCATGTTTCTTTATCTTCTTCTTTTTTTTTTTTTTTTTTTTTTTTAAGACAGAGTCTTACTCTGTCGCCCAGGCTGGAGTGCAGTGGCACGGTCTTGGCTCACTGCAAGTTCTGCCTCCCGAGATCAACTGATTCTCCTGCCTCAGCCTTCCAAGTAGCTGGGATTACAGGCATGGGCCGCCATGCCTGGCTAATTTTTGTGTTTTCGGTAGAGATGGGGTTTCACCGTGTTGGCCAGTCTGGTCTCGAACACCTGATCTCAAGTGATCCACCCACCTCAGCCTCCCAAAGTGTTGGGGTTGCAGGCGTGAGCCACTGTGCCGGGCCCCAGCTTTCTTTATCGATAGAATTGGGAAAATTGTACCTGCCTTGCCTGCCTCATTGGGTGTGGGAGAAATGACATAATCCATGAGAGTGCCTTCTGAATGAAGAGTACCTGCTAAAGGGAAAAGCTAATGTCAAGTCAGCTACCTCTGACCCAAATAAGAACACAAAATTACAAGACTGTATTGTATAATCATGCATGACACAAGGTATGCAATTTTAAGGATCAAAGTGGTTAAAAAAAAAAAATTGAAACATCAGATATAAAAAGGCAGCCCCAGCAGGCAGGAGCTTGCAGTCACTTCCCGACATGCCTAAAGTAGACCCATTCCCATTGCTCTCATTTGTAGAGATGGTCTCGAGGCAGCCTGGAGTCAAGACAAGAGTGCCAGGCAGGATTGAGGCACTGTTCCAGTTCCAGTCTGGCTGCTTTTTCAACCTGGGGCTTTAGTCATGTCAATATTCCTGAGCTTCCATTTGCTTATTTGAAAAATAGGAAGATTCGTCCAGTCTCACGGAACTGTGATAAGTAACAAACAATCTCCCAGAAAAATCTCCAGCCAAAAATCCCCTGGAGGCCAGGTGCGTTAGTGCATGCCTGTAATCCCAGCACTTTGGGAGGTCGAGGCAGGAGGATCTCTTGAGGCTAGGAGCTCGAGACCAGTCTGGGCAACATAGCAAGACTCTGTCTCTACAAAAAATACAAAAATTAGCTGTGCATGGTGGCGCATGCCTGTAGTCCTAGCTACTCAAGAGGCTGAGGTGGGAGGATTGCGTGAGCCCGGGAGGTCAAGACTGCAGTGAGTCATGATCACACCACTGCCCTCTACCCTGGGTGACAGGGTGGGACCCCGTCTCTAAAAACAAAAACAAAAAACAAAATCTACTAAAAACTCACTGGAGCTATGAGAAATCTTAGCCCATGGAAACCAGTCTTCTCCCTTTGTTTCTGGAGAAACTGAGGTTCAGAGAGATGGAGCTTGCTCATGTTATATAGGGAGCAAAGGACAGAGCTTGGACCAGAGCACAGAGGTCATGATACCAAATCCAAGGCACCTTCGACACAACGTAAGCAGGATAGGAGAGTCTTGCTATTTTGAATCCAAACTGAAGTTATGCTCTGGGCTTCCAGAATCTGGGTCAAAAAGAGTAGAAGTCAGGCTCAGATTGACTGCTTTTCAAGAGAGAGAGAGAAAAAAAAAATTTGCCTTTCCCTCGCTAGAGGTCAGATGTCAAAAAAGCTAATAACAGAATCCAAGGATGTCATCGACAAATGAAAAAAAAACAGGTGCGATACGGGAACAAAAGCTATCTTATCATTAATATGCCGCTTTTTTGTTATGTACTCATGCCCCAGAAATTATTGTACAGCCTGTACTTGAGTCCTTAGGCAGAAAGCATCTTATCATTCACGAGCTTAGCTATGCGGTATATTCCCCCCTCCCCACAAGGGAGTTGTTGGGGTTTTTTTTTTTTTTTTAAAGAGATTTACAGTGATCTTTCCCTTTAGGTTTTTCTCGAAACATATATATTTTTAATTTCTCGCCATCTCAGGGGTAAATAAATATATTAAAATAAGCTATGGGATGTATAGCAGAGTATAACAATGATAAATGATGTTGTGTGTAATTTTTCTACTATTAACATAAAGTAATATAAACTGAAGGACACTAGTCTATTGAGAGACTTAGAAGCTAATGTTCCATATCAGATGCGGCCAATGTCAGGACTGAATACAGATTAGGCAGTGTCCTTTTCTCCCCAGGGGAATTAAAGTTTGAGACACCACTCGCTGCCAGTGGTTTTACGGCATTTTGTTGGGGCCGGTGGTGCCTTTCTTGGTCTATTAATTCAGGAGCCGTAAATGACAATGTGAGCAAAATGCTTTTCCGGTGGGATGCATTTCATTTATATGTGCTTGTATCGTCTATACCTTGTCAATCCATTTTGTCACAATAAGTGTTTTTAAATTGTGTAGATTACCTCCACTTCATTATGGTTCCTGGCATTTGTGTCTTATGCAAGGCTATTATGTGAAGTTAGGAAATATTTAAAAGTCTGCCTTTCTAAAGAAACAGGGACACGGTGCAGAAAAGTTCATCCGGAGTTAGTCTTCTCTCTTGCTGTCTCTTTAGCGGAGAGTTCATGGGCAGGGTACACTCTGCGAGAAGGAATGAAAACCCCAGGGTAGATGCTTACAAAAATCACTTTCAAAAAATTGATGGTGTCCGTCTGAGTTAACAAACACACGCTCGCACATCTGTGCTTGCTGGATTTTTAAGAACTTACCGGCATTTAAGATTTTCTTAGGAAAATGATTTTCTCACCAGGGATAGAGTCTCAAAGTTGGAGGTATTTTATTTTGTTTTAAATAATGTCATCATCACACGTCATTTCAGACCTCAAAAGTCCACTCCAAATCTCTCCTTATGGAGTTGAGGAGGGGAGAGGCTGTCAGAGGCAGAGGGACTTGGCCAAGGTCACATGGCTTTGGACGACCCCCTCCAAATCTTGAAGCTCATGTTCCATGCCACTTTGTGTACTGACTTTTCTGCTATTTTATGCTACCTGCTCTCTAATGTCATCCAAAAACATTCTCTAAAGAAAGTACACAAAAGGAGAAAGGGGGAATTGGGCGTGCCATTGGGAGAACAAATCTATTTAGATATCTTTGGCTGTGTTGACAGAAGCTGCCCAATTATACCCAGTTACAAATTTTAAATGCATGTTAGTCAAAGTTCCAGTTAGATAGCTTTAGAAAAATGTCTGTGTGAATGACGACTTTTGCCTGAAATGCGTCCTCAATCTCAGGCACTGGTCAGGAACCTCCCTCGCGTCTGGCATTCCAGGTCTGAGGTTCCGATGAACTCTTCTTCTCTCCCTCCCCATTAAAATGGGCAGAAGGGAAGGAACACTTGGGTCTCACCAAGCATGTTGTTATCCTTCGGGTTGGCTCGGAGATGATACGTTTGTCACGGTTCATAAATTTTATCTTTGCACTAAAAACAGGGTTAGAATATCTTCAATGCAATTATAAAAATGTATTAAAACTGGGAAGGAGAAAAAATATGGTGGTAGATGCGATTTTAATGATTGTATAAATGTTCACTGTTCCGTGGCAAAAAAAAAAAAAAAAAAAGTCGGGCTTTTCAGCCACAGTATTTCAGAGGAATGCCCAGGCCTGGTTTTCTGTAAATGTGTACCATGTGCTTTTATCACAAAGACAAATATGTTGCTCTAATATTCTGCTTGGAGCAGAGTGACCAGCTGACATTATATGATATCCACAGGCTTTGATCGTGTAGGTGCCTGTAGTCACTGGCTATGAAAATGGCCCCAAATAAAGTGATATCCATACTTCTTTCTCCTACAAATTGGGAGGTCTAGGAACAGGGGTAAGCCTGTGTAGTCAGAATTAGCCTGCAACACGAATTACTATGCAGAGTCTGTCCCCACTGTGATAGAATTTGCCGTTCGCTTCCTTTGCTAAATGGCTTGCGGTGGCAGCTGACGGCCAAAGGGGAAGCTGAGAACAGCAAAGATTCAACTGCAAACATTTTAGGGGGTTCCTGACTTCAGGCCTCTTTTCAGAATGAGGGAATTGTCTAAAATCTCAAATGCATTCTTGGCTAGGGTCAGGCATGTAGCAGCCACAGCAAACTTCTCTGGAGATAGCATCTCCTCCCCAGCACTCACTTGACAGATAGTGCTCTGTCAACAGACAGTCTGATAGTTTAGCAAGTTTTTGCAAGGCATTCCCCAATATAACCATTAAGCATCAAACTCTCTAATGGAAGTTTCGTAAAATAGAAAAAAAAAAAAGTGAGCATAAATGCAAACTATTACCCCATGTAATAGTTTATTTATTTCATGCTACACTTTTCTGGGCAGTGTTATTGTCATTCTCTCTCTACCTCTTTTTTTTTTTTTCTTAGACAGAGTCTCACTCTGTTGCCCGGGCTGGAGTGCAGTGGTGCAATCTTGGCTCACTGCAGCCTCTGCCTCCGCCTCCGCCTCCCAGGTTCAAGTGACACTCATCTCAAGTGGTTTCTACCTCATTAAAAAAAACAAAACAAACAAACAAAAAAACACTTGCCATTTTTTGACTGGGCGTGCTGGCTCACGCCTGTAATCCCAGTACTTTGGGAGGCCGAGGCATGTAGATCACCTGAGGTCGTGAGTTTGAGACCACCCTGGCCAACATGGTGAAATCCCATCTCTACTAAAAATGCAAAAATTAGCTGGGTGTGGTGGCAAGTGCCTGTAATCCCAGCTACTCAGGAGGCTGAGGCAGGGGAATCACTTGAACCCGGGAGGAAGAGGTTGCAGTAAGCTGGTATCATATCACTGCACTCCAGCCTGTGACAAGGCTAGACCCTATCTCAAAAATAAACAAATGTTTGCCATTTTAGCTGCCAATGAGGATATCTATCCTCTTGGCATTTGAATGCAGCCAAAGTCCTTACTGGGGAAATTTTTGAGCTCTCACCCCTCACTAACAATTTCTCTCCTTTGTTTCTGAATGAAGTTATCCACAGAGTTTTAAAGTGAGTGGTGAGTTGTGGATACCTCTTCCGAGCAGGTGCACCCCCATCCTGCCATTGTCCCTCTCCTTAGCGTATATGGATTAACAACATTTCACTTTCAGACAAAGGGACATTTCAGTTTTTTTAGGAGATTAAAGCTCTGTAAGATGTACAATTTAAACTGGGTGTTGATATTTTATAGATTGTTGAGTCCAATTCCTCTGATCTAAAATGAACTGGTTTTGTTATTTGATGTAAATCGCTTAACCTCTTTCCACGTTTTTTCAGCAAAAAGTGATAAGAACAGAACCTGCCTTGCAGAAAATTAACTGAGATGATACGTGGAAAGGGCCTATCCCAGAGGCTGATGCACCGTGGTGGCTTTTGCTGGCTGGTGCGCCGTGGTGGCTTTTGCCGGCTGGTGCACCGTGGTGGCTTTTGCCGGCTGGTGCACCGTGGTGGCTTTTGCCTGCTGGTGTGCCATGGTGGCTTTTGCCGGTGCTGCTGGTTGTTGTTATTAGCATTCTTGTCTTTGTGAAAGTGACAAGGAATGTGCCTGTGCATGAATCTCACTCTTAGATCAGACATGCTTTTGAAATATCCAGATATATTCAACACAAAGAGCAAAGTTTTTTTGTATTTTGTTTGTTTGGGTTTTTCTTGTTTTTGTTGTTGTTGTTGTTTGCTGGTGTCTACTGAATGCGTGCAAGGCTGAGGAAACAAGTGTATTTAAATAAATAAGGAGTGTATTTAAATAAACAGTGGTTTATGGAAGGCTTTGGAAATCTACTATATTAATCTGGAATTTTATGAAATTTTACCAGAACCTAAGTTATTAATAGTTGAGGACAAAGACCAACCATTTTCCCCAAAACTTAGTCAATAGTTTTGTCCTTAACAAGTAATTAATAAATATCTGTGAATATAGTGAGTGACTAAAGCAATGCATTAATGGTTGAATGGCTGGCCACCGTGCCTCGTGCCTGTAATCCCAGGACTTTGGGAGGCCGAGGCAGGTAGATTACTTGAGGTCAGAAGTTCAAGATCAGCCTGAGCAACATGGTGAAACCCCGTCTCTACTAAAAATAAAAAAATTAGCCAGGTGTGGTGGTGGGTGCCTATAATCCCAGCTACTTGGGAGGCTGAAGCAGGAGAATTGCTTGAACCCAGGAGGGAGAGGTTGCAGTGAGACAAGATGATGCCATTGCACTCCAGCCTGGGTCAAAGAGAAAGACCTAATGTAAAAAAAAAAAAAAAAAAAAGAAAGAAAGAAAAGAAAAAAGGAATGAATGAGTGGCAAGAAAGATGAACTGACTTTTATCACCAGGCCTGCCATGGAATTCATGGCCCCTTGCACTGTAGCCAGTAGGTGCAAGAGTATCTAGTAGGCACTCTATTTTTAAAAAATGTCTTGGAATCAATCATAATTTAATATCAATTATATAAAAATTAGTCTTGCAGGATCCAACAATTCTGATTCATTCCACTCACAGGACAAATCAGTTCTTAACACAAACCCCATAGATTCTTCCTTAAATAAAAAAGTGTGGCTATGAAGAAATAAGACTTCCCCCCCGCCGCCCCCTGATTCCAACCACCACTTGCTCATGTGCGTTATTGTAGTGGCTTTGCAGAGTATTTCTTTGGCCAGAAAGTCTATTGTCAAATTGATCTTCATGCTTAAATATAGGATTTATTTCTCCAGCTCATGCAGAATTCTGTTTTATATGGAGATTTTAAATTCGTGCAGAAAAGTATTACGTGGGTTTCAAAGGTACTCTTTTTACTTTTTTGAGACAGAGTCTCGCTGTGTTGCCCGGGCTGGACTGCAATGGTGCGATCACGGCTTCCTGCAGCATTGACCTTGTGGGCTCAAGCAATCCGCCTGCCTCAGCCTCCCAAGTAGCTTAGAACCACAGGCATATGCCACCATACCTGGACATGTTTTTAAGTTTAATTTTTGTTTTTGTAGAGATGAGGTCTCCGTATGTTGCCCGTGTTGGTCTCAAACTCCTAGGCTCAAGCAGTCTTCCCACCCCGGCCTCCCAAAGTGCAGGGATTGTAGGCGTGACCCCTCTTGCCCAGCCTGAAGAGCTTTCTTGGAAGTAAAACCACGGGATCTGTTGGAAGTGGCATGATGGAGGAATTTTAAAAGAATTGAACAAATAAAGTAGTCAGAAGCAGTCAGAACTCAAAAATACTGCTTCATTTCTCCCAAATCACCATCACCAGACAAACAGGTGTGTGTGTGGATGGGGGAGGTGGGCAGGTGGTACTTCATGGTCTTGGAGGAGGGAAGGTGCTCCTCCTTCTTAGCTGATTGACGATGAGATAGATAGAAACAGCCACATCACTGTGAGATGGAAGCCCTTCTTTCCTTCAGCTGACTTCCCTCTCCTTCATTCCCAACCAGGTTCGACCCTGCCAGAGTGGAGGTTGTGGCAGATGGGTCAGATAGCACGTGTCCTGTCGCTGTCACCACTTTTTAATGAGGGCTGGGGCTCCTCTTGAAGAGCCCAGGAACTGCAGTCCCTCCTCTGTGCCTTCCCCTGAACACAATGCGCCCTCACTAATAAATTCTGAGGGCTGACACTGCCTGAGCCGGCTGGTCTTTGCCCTCAATTTCATTGAGATGGGCCATTGAAAACTCATTACAAGCTGTTTAGACTCTGACTTTGACTTTTGCTCGGCAGCGAACAAAATTAACAGCTCTTGGAGGTAGCAAAAAAGGCACTCAGCCAAATTAAAAAAAAAAAAAAAAAAAAAAGAAGGAAAGAAAGAATTGAAATGATGAGAAAAGACTTTTAATATTAACTCCATTAGTCATGCAAACAAGCGCACATCGGAAGCGCATATGTTCTGCGTGTGGCTCTCATTTGGAGTCTGGTGTGAATTGTGGCTTCTCCCAGTGGAGGGAAATTCATACCCAGGTCTTACACGCAGCTCAAAATTTTTTACATGTCAAGCAATGAGCCTTTGAGTGTAGCAGAATTGCTTCATAAATTTAACTATCACTTTCAAATTTCTGTTTTTTTCTAATTTAGTGCTTGATAGTTTTTTATGTGATAATTTTAAAATGCTGTTTATAGCAAAAGTTACCTTGATAGTACAGGTGTGCAGAGAAAATTCACAGCCATCAATAAAAAGGAAAAAAAAAATCCTGTTTATACCTTAGGCATTCCGTGATCCTGAGGATGTCACCATGGCAGTATTACAGGTTTTAAAAGCAACCCAATTAATCTAAATTTCTTCCAAACTAAAAGCTACTGAAAGATTTAAATATTGCTACCAATATCTACGGATGGTTTCCATTGATATTTGGGAAGTTTTCATTTGTATTTGGGAAGCTTTGCATGAGCAAAATGCCCCTTTCTCCTGATATTTGCAACTCATCTTAAAAGTAAAAGTACTTCTGTGCATGTGGTCTTGTACATGAAATTAAGACTATCACTACCAAAATATCAAAATTTAAGAATTAGATTGTGAAATGTTTAAGGTAGGCAAAGAATGTTTAACCAAGAGAGGAAAAATGTATTTGAGAGAGACCTCATGAGTTCACCACCAACTCTGGAGAATCAAACCCAAAACAGCATAGATTTTTTTTTTGTTTTTTTGAGACGGAGTCTCACGCTTTCGCCCAGGCTCAAGTGCGGTGGTGTGATCTCAGGATCTCGGCTCACTGCAAGCTCTGCCTCCTGGGTTCACACCGTTCTCCTGCCTCAACCTCCTGAGTAGCTGGGACTACAGGCGCCCACCACCACGCCTGGCTAATTTTTTTTTTTTTTTTTTCATTTTTAGTAAGGTTTCATGATGTTAGCCAGGATGGTGTCAATCTCCTGACATCGTGATCCGCCCGCCTCAGCCTCCCAAAGTGCTGGGATTACAGGCGTGAGCCACCACGCCGGGCCAACAGCATAGATTTGAGGCATCTTGAAGGTAGAGGCAAAAGAGTGGGGTCCACTTTGGATTTTTAGGTTATTCACTGTTAAGACCTAAACAGCTTCTCATTTGGGTGAAACATGGGAGTGTCAAAAATAAGTCACTGTCACTCTTTGCCAACTTCCTTTAACTCTTTGTATGGCTGTATCTCCATAGATATCCAGTTTTTTCTTTTCTTTTTTTTTTTTTTCAATTCCTCTCCAAACTGTCATTGACAGTGCCAAGATCTGTGAATATGGACAGATTAAGACTTTTTTCCTGCCTGTTTGGGTCCTCTTTCTAGCATGCCAGGAACATTTTTCTCATCTTTTGAACATTAGGGAATAACACCCAGTGCCACCCTCTAACCTCAAGAGACAGAAGTGGAGGATCCTCTTAAGAAATCTTTGAAAGCCAAAGTAATGAATTAGTCCAAAGCCGGTTGAGGCCCTAGACAGATCTTAGCAGTCAAAGCAATAAATGTATAATCCCATAAATCTAAACTTTGTGGTATATTCATTAGGCTCTCTGTTTTCTTTTCCTTCAAATGTTTCGCTTAATTCCCTGATATAATAAGCCTTCCAAATTCTTGGTGTTTTTCTACAACCAAAACCTTGATCTTTTTCCTCTCAGGATTTCTTTCATGAGAACCCATCTTCTGGCCACTTGGATATCACTGATGAGGGAATTGAAGCATTTCCCTATTCTGTAGAGTTTCATTAAAGGTTGACAATATTCCAGTAACTCTTGTTGCATAACAAACCACCCCCAAATTTAGTGACTTAAAACAACAACATTTATTTTGTTCAGGACTCTGTAGTTTCAGCAGGGCTCTCAGGAACAGCTTGTCTCTGCTCCAATTAGCATCAGCTGAAGCTGCTTGAAAGCCAGAGTCTGAGATCACCTGAAGGTTGTTCACTCATGAGTCTGAGGATTGATGCTGACTGGTGGGTGGGACTCTTGCTGGAGGGGCTATTGGCTGGAACACCTACACATTGTCTCCATGTGTCCTGGGCTTCCTCACAATATGGTGGCTGGGTTTCAAGGGTGAGCATCCCAAAAGAAAGAAGGAAACAGATGCTACATTGCCTTTTATGGCCTTCCATAGAAGTTACATAGCCCTGGTTTTCCTGCATTCTATTTTTTAGACTGTCAGACCCACCCCAATCAGATTTATAGTGAGAGAAAATAGACCCCACCTCTTCTGGAAGAGAATGTGGGACTGGACATATTGCTATGGCCACTTTTGAGAGATTCAGTCTGCCACATAAGCGAACAGTTCATGTCCTACAGCGGGATATTGGGAAAAGAAGTGGTATTTGGGAAGCGGTCAGGAAACCTGGTTTGGAATCCTACCTCTGCCCCTTACTAGCCACATGACTGGGTCTTAGCATGCTCATCTATGAAATGGGGGACACTAATGCTGACCCCACATTTGTGCTGAGGATTATGCAAATAAAATCTGTAATTTGTACAAGTGTCCACCAACTCCCTGGTGCAGACTGGATGCTCAATAAGTCTTTGGTGAGTCAGTTTATTGAATTGGAATCTGCACATTATGGCCATTATTTAGGTTTATTGTGTCCTAATCTATGTCACTGAGTACCTCCTTGCTGTTTTTCATGAGTTTTCCACTGAGTTGCAACATGCCACTGGCCAATGAAGGTCAGGGAGGAAACAGATTAACAACATCTCATACCACAATGTCAAAATACTTAAAAGTGTTTACAGAGCCCGGTGACACCCAGTGAATTTAAAACAAGAGGACCGGAGCAGAAGTAAAACTATTCTTGTTCTTCTAAGCTTGAACACAGGCCTTGATGTTTTATGATTGTTTTAAGGTCCATTAATCGTTGAATCATGAGGCCATGTAACAAAATGACAGCTTTAACATCGAGGGCCCGGGTTTATTTTAAATATTTTTGCTTCTACATGGATTCTAATTAATGACAGTGGCTAAAACCTGATTCAAATGTGGCAAACGTGGAGTGCCATGGGATGAAGCGAGTCAGTTTCCTCTAGGAGCATTTAATGGCTTATGGAAAGAAATATTCCCTTAGATTGAAAGGTGCCAGCGTTTAATGGGCATTAGCTGATTCTCAGAAAGAGGAAACAATGTACTGTTATATAATTGGGGTTTCTTCAAAGTGGCCTGACCAAACTGTAGTGCTGCTTCTTTGTCTGACATGGTAGCCACTAGCCACATGTGGCTATTTAAACTTAAATGAATTAAAGTTATATGACATTTGTAAAAATCACTTCTTCAGTTTCATTAACTAGCCCCATTTCAAGTGCTCAGTAGCTATGTGTCCCTAACACACTGGACAGCAGAGTGACAGAACATTTTCATTTCATCGGACAGTTTAACTGCTTTGGAGACTGGTTCTCCTTTTGCTTTTTCCATGTTCACTCCAGAATTAAAGTCAACCAGCTCAAATGTCCCCTCTTTCCCCACAGATCTTTGTGCTGAAAGGCATCCCCTTCCCCATTTGGAGAATCTTCTAGGGCCTAGGCCCAAGCAGCCAGGACTCCCTGTAGTAAACTCCACTCCTCAATTTTTAGCACCCATGGTATTCCGCCTGAAGGTCAAGGCATCTTTCAACCCCTCTAAATATCCTCCTCCTGTGATACCATAGGGACCCTGAACCTCTAGTCCTCAAGAGTAGTCATTCATCCCTCTGGACTATGGATCCCTTTGCAACCCAGAAGCAACTACTGTATGGCCTCTTCAAACCTGTATATGCTGCAAGTATTGTATTCTAGGTAGGATAAATAACAGGTCTTATAGGTGCAAATAATTTTCAAATATGGGTAAATGCTATTGGGATGTGTAAAGTAGAAATCCATTTTACAGTGTTACTGAATCCATAGTAACATGATCATTACCTACTTACTAATTGATGATTACTAAAAACGTGGATCTTTGTGAATTTCCGATGTCACAGAAGGGTGTTCTTCACTAGAAAAGTCAGTAGCCAACATTCTGGGAAGTAGAAGCCTCTTCCTTGATGCTTCATTGGTTTAAACATAAACTCCAACAGAAAAACATGCCATCATCTTTAATTTCCTGCACCAGCCAAACATTTATTTCATGTGATCCTCACACTAGATTGAGTGGTTCCATATGAATATCCTACGTCAAAGATGAGTAAATTGAGATGCGAAGGTTCTAATTTGCCCGGTGTCCTGGGTGTGTGATCGTGACCACTAGCCTAAACTGCTATTTTATGTCCACCCATCAACCTCCATGGCTGCCCCGCATTTGAACACACATAATATAGTTGTGTGGCTTGGTGGAGCCATCTAAATTCCGTTAGGCCATTAGCCAATGCCGCTATTAGGGGCGAAATGTCACGCACTTGATCTAAATGTACTTAGGAGAATTCTCAGGACCTGATGAATTATGATTGGGAATTTTATGGCCTCATAGGTTGCAGGCGTCATACCAACTGCAGCTAATGAGCTATGGGCCCTGAGAAGCACTGAGGACACACGGCGTTCTGCACACAGAGAGGGCTGTTTCTGTCTGTTCTCCCCCTCCACCCTTCTCAGATGCAATCTCAAGTCATGTGAGAACAGTGCAAATGTTTCTCCTGGATGGTTTCCTTTAGAGCATGTGTCCTATGACTTGAAATGGATGTCTGAGCAGAATGTTTTCAGAAGTTAGATTTTTTTTAGGGGGGAAACAGAAACCAAAGCAAAGCCAATAGAGATCTAAACAAAACAAAACAGAAAATCCACCGTGGTATTCGAGGAAGGAAAAACCATTTTTCGAATGAAAACTTTTCATTATATTTGGTATGTTCTGCTTCCCTTCCCTAGTATGTATGAATGAGATGAAATCACTTCTTAATTTTCATGTTAATATTATAATTGAAGCCCATCCCTGTACCCTAAGGACTCTGCCAGCCTCTGGCAGTATTCCTTTCCAACTTCCACTTGCCCCAGATAGGTGGAAGTTAGCCTTTGTTTTTGGTGTCATCTTTTCTTTCCCTCCTTCCATCAGTTTTTTAGGAACTCCAGAAATTTAACCTAGCATGTAGGGGCCACCCCTGTTTCCAGATGCCTTCTAGAAAGAGGACTGGGGTGTGAATGAGGCCATGTGGCCTCGTTTGTCCCTGCGGTTGTCATGCAGATTTCTCAGAGCTTAGCTGGGACAGGAAGAAGGAAGGAGAGGATAGCAGTGTGTTCAGTGTGTGAGCTCCTAGAAACTCTTGGGTCACTGTTCCCAAGGGATGACGACCCTCTGTGGTAGATCAGTTACATGTGCATTTGAGCTTTGCCTCCTCCCCTGGGTCAGCATTCCACACTCACCTTCTCAAAGCGAAGTCTCCCGTGGGGGACCCTTGGTGTGCTGTTCATCTAGCAAATCTCACAGCACCAATAGAAACACCAAGAGCATGGATTCATCAAAGGAAAAATGTTGAAGTTTCAATTTTTGTGCTTCCTGGTAATCTTTCAGCCCTTGATGGAAATTTCCAGACCTAAACCAGTGAGTTAAGAGTATGGGGAAGGGGAGCCCTCATACAGTTTCATTAAGTGATCCTTTAATATTCTTCTTCAGAGTGACGGGTGCCCATTGCCTATACATTTTCAAAACGACACTGAAAATTTCAAAACATTTCTATCAGAACATAGTCTTATTCTGAGCTGATTTCCAATTTCCACCTGCATCTGTTAAATGGCAGCTTACCTATGAAATATCAGGTTCTGTCCAATCACCTACCCTGCCTCATATGAGCAGCCCGTATATTTATGTGGACACATGCAGCCACGCTTGTTTTTAACATTTGAGAATGACAGCATATTGGCAGTTAATATAAGCTATCAAATACGACACGTCAACTCAGAAAACATCCCTAGGAAGTATTATGGGAACCCATGTATCACTTGAGATTCTTGAATCCATATTTGCTGTTAACAAAATAAATTAATAGTCAACAGCTGATTGAAACATTTCCCTGCTACCATGATTGCCTTGACAAATTCTGCACTGCAGAAGAATTTCACCTCCCACTATTTCTTCTGAGTGACTCTTGCCTGCTGAATAGGGCGTTTGGTTCTAATTGTTAAGCCTGCCTAATCCTGATTGAAGCGGGCCATAATATCAAGTGTGGAAGAAGGTGGGAGTATAAACTAGATTTGCTCCCTTCTGTAGGAATAAGTCTATTAAGACTTTCTTTTTGGAGACAAATCATCTTATGCAGGGGGAAAAAAAACTCCATAAAAAAGACAAATGACAGCACAAGATCCAAAAAGGCAAGTGCTCAGTCATTTTGTCATAATGCCAGAAGAGACAGGAATGCTGTGTGGACTATGCATTCAGACACTTAGAAAATACCGCAGGCAGAGCTGGGGCTTCCATGGCCAGAAGCATATTTGGTGAAGCGAGGATGCATCAAAGGCCTTCTCTGGTCTTCGGTAACTTGCACTGCCTTTCAGAGGTTTATAAAGGGAAGAGACAGGAAAGCAGTGTGCCAGTAAGATGACTCCTCTTCTCGTCTGAACTTTAGAAGAATGCAGTGAACAAATGATGAAAAAGTCTGAAGGGACTTTGGTAATTCAGCATCTGGAAAAATATCAGTGTTTTGTGACATTCTTAGTTGTGATCTACCTTATGTTGTATACACATGGTCACTCGAATACGTAGGTATATTATTCTGCAATTGCTGATTAATTGATGATCCTTCATCCTCTCTGTGATTCATAGGCTCTCTGGGTTGGATAAATCACTTTTGGGAATTATATCTACTAGTACATTTATGTCACTAGAATTCCATTTAGAAGCTGTCATTGTGTACATTCACTGTATCTGTTAACTTTCTTCATCTCTCTCTTCCTCTCCCTCTTCCTCCCTTTCTTCCTTTCCTTTCCCTTTCCCTTATCCTCTCCTGTCCTTTCTCCCTCCCTCCCTGTCTCTTTCTTTTCTTTTCTTTTTTCTTTTTCTCTCTCTCTCTTTCCCCCTTTTTGTATTTCTAGTAGAGACAGGGTTTCGCTATGTTGGCCAGGCTGGTCTCGAGCTCCTGACCTCAGGTGATCCACCTGCGTCAGTCTCCCAAAGTGCTGGAATTACAGGCAGGAGCCATCATGCCCAGCCCCCTTGTCCTCTTCTTATAAGGCTACCAATCCCCTCATGAGGGGCCTCATCCTCAAGACTTCATCTAAACCTAACTACCTCCCTAAGGTCCCATATCCAGATACCATCACACTGATGGTCAAGGCTTTGACATATAAATGAGGGGTAGAGGAACACAAACATTCAGTCCCTAACGCTTGTTCAAGTTACTTAAGCTTGGTAAGCCTCTCTCTTCTTGCTGACTCATGAGGATAATAAAATTTACCTGTTAGGGTTCTTTTGAGGAATAAATGGAATTTTTAAAGAATTGTTTCTGACATGTGATAATTACTTGATTAAACTATAGCTATGATAACACCCTCAAAGCTGTGGTTCTTACCCTCATCATTGTTTACGCTATCACACAATAAGATCTTTGCAAAAAGGATCAGGTTTCATTCTCTTGATCCCCAAAGTCCCCAGCCAGCACAGAGACCAAATACCAATGCATGGCAGTGTATAGGACCTAGGTGTCCTAACTTGGCAATGTATCTGCCAATTTTTTTAAAAGACAAGATGATATCGAAAAGACTGTGGCATATTTAGGATAATGCCCCATTATAGAGGACATCAGCAGCCAGCCACAGACCATCTCTTGGTGCCACTGGGTTTAGAGACACTGGGTTTAAAAGGTGACACCGAGTTAGCACGGCAGGTCTTATGTTCTTATGTAATCTCAAACAACTTCTTGAAAATAATTTGTTAAGAAAACAAATATGGCTGGGCACAGTGGCTCATGCCTGTCATCCTGACACTTTGAGAGGCCGAAGTGGACGGATCACCTGAGGTCAGGAGTTCGAGACCAGCCTAGCCAACATGGCGAAACTCCTTCTCTACTAAAAATAAACAACTTAGCCAAGAGTAGTGGCAGGCACCTGTAATCCCAGCTGCTTGGGAGGCTGAGGCACGAGAATCACGTGAACCCAGGAGGCGGAGGTTTCAGTGAGCCAAGATCATGCCACTGCACTGTAGCCTGGGTGACAGAGTGAGACTCCATCCACCCCCCCCACAAAAACTCTATCCAAAGGCCCTGACTAACGCAGAATCAGCACTAATTAACAAGCCCCATAAACTAAAGGCCCCATGTATGTGTTATAAGTTTTAACATTTTTTTAATAGAAAAGACAGGGGAAAATACTATCATTCCACATCTTCTTAAACACATCTATTTTTAAAAGAGATTTTGACTCACTGGTGAATTTGTCTTAAAATGGAAAAATAAAATCAAATATAAGAATTTTGTTATGAATCTTTGTGGAAACACAATTAGGGAATCTACCAAACCCATGTAATTTCTTATTTCCGTCTAGTTATAGGAAAATACTGAGATGCTTGTGAGGTGTTTTGTTTTTGTTTTTTTTTTTCCAACTTGTATACACGTTGTTCTATAAGCAGTTGATTGTTTTTTAGGAAAAAAAAATATTCAGCATCTCAAATGTACCTTTAATATTGCTTCTGATTTTTGTTGTTTTGCTATCATAGCGTTATCTACCTCACCGAGATATTTTAGGTCCTAAGTATTTTTCATCTGATATTTTCCCCTTAATTTCCTTTTTTCAACCTCCTAAGCTATAAATATACAGCCTTAAAAAAAAAAAAAAAAAAAAAAAAAAAACTCAGACATTTAAGTCCAAGAATCCTGCTTTTCTTCATGTGTTAGATTAATAACTTTTGTAAGGTGATGAGCAGAATGGAGTATACTTGAGCTGAGTTTTGCCAGAGTCCAAGATAATCTATTCTAATTTCTGGAGACACACATTTTATCCTGGTTAGAGAGAGATATAACGATGCCCATCTAATTCTGTGGCGGTCTGGCTTTGATGTATGTATATGTGGGCAGGAATGTGTGTGTGTGTGTGTGTGTGTGTGTGAGCGCCTGTGTGTGTGTTCCTCAAGTATCCACTGTGACTCCAAGGTCTTAACAACAACAAAGGGCCTCTTTGAGATCAATCACATTCATTTGATGTTTGTTTTCTACTACCTGCTACTTGTTGCTTTCTCTTTGTCGCCGTTAATTTTGTTTGTCATATGTCAGACCAGGATGAGTGAGGCACATTCAGATTCAGCTCATTTTATTTATTTTTTTCTCCCTTCCTTAGTCACCACCTTTCCTAATTTCAGGCGGTCAGCACATTTAGCAAGCGTGTAGCTGCTTGCCTGAGCAAGCCATTAATCTAGATTAGAAAATGTGGAGGCCCCAGTGCTGACCTTCCTGAAGCTTGCTTCCCCACCCCCAATTCTATAGGTTCTATTACATCTCCCCTGGTTTAAGTCACCTGCTGTTACTTTTAGGAGTTTTCTTTTCTTTCCTTGCTGAATATCTGCATTTATTAATACTGCCCAGGCACACGGGCTGTGGCTCAAGTTTTCAGCGCAGGACAGTGTGTCATCTCAAGAGAAGACGGAACCCGGCCAGATCCTCCCCCTGCCGGCAAGCGGAGTCAGTTACTGGGAAGCCATAATAATTCTTTCTTCTAGAGAATTTTGGCAAAAATGTGCCTCCTTCTTATGTCAACAATTTTTCATCTTTCTGGAATTCTTATTTCCCCTTCCCCTCTTCTTCCTTTTTATCCTCCTGGTGAAGTCTTTCTTTTTCCCTAAAAAACTGGAAAAAATGCACTTTTCTATGTCAATTCAAATGATATTTAAAAAATACTGTATGTTAAAAAAAATTAAGTTTCTGTAATCCTTATATCCTCTACATACCACTGTCTCATCAAACTACCAAGAAGCCTCTTTTGAAGAAAAAAAAAAAAAAAACCTAAATGAACCTCTACTTGAGAATGTTGGCTTTTCATATATGTGCAGAACGAAAGAGGTTGCAGTGATGGCTTGGATAAAGGCACCTGTGTTCTTTTTCCAACCTATCCAATTTCAAGATGTATCCTTTGTGGATTACATCGGTTTTTTCTATGGAATCATGCACCTTAGACCTGGGAGAAATGAGGGTGACATCCAGGGTCAAGGTTTTCTAATCAGGTATTTTGGGGAAAAATTCCTCCTTCAAATAACAACTAATGTGACATGGCAGTATGTTAGACATTACAGCCAAGGCCTTCTGGTTGAAGTTGGGGAACTGTGGGCATTGTCCCCACTAGGCCCGTCATTTGCGCTTGAAAAACCACCCCTGGGCTCTGTCAGGTGTGGTCTGTGCACCAGCTACCTTTGTGCTCCCCAGATTCTTCCACCTGGCCCGGAAGCTGACAGTAGTTGGCTCTCTTGCCCTTTCTTCTTGTGGTTGGATTTAGCAATTTACTTTTCAGGCTTCTTCCCTTTAGGGTGTCAGTTCACCACTTTCCTCTGCAGAAGGTTTCATCCAGGCCGGGCGCGGTGGCTCACATCTGTAATCCCAGCACTTTGGGAGGCTGAGGCGGGTGGATTACCTGAGGTCAGGAGTTCGAGACCAGCCTGGCCAACATGGTGAAACCCCATCTCTACTAAAAATACAAAAATTAGCCAGGCATGGTGGCACACACCTGTAATCCCAGCTACTTAGGAGGTTGAGGCAGGAGAATTCCTTGAGCCTGGGAGACGGAGGTTGCAGTGAGCCAAGATTGTGCCACTGTACTCCAGCCTGGCCGAGAGAGTGAGACACTGTCTCAAAAAAAAAAAAAAAAAAAAAAAAAAGGAGGTTTCATCCATTTTCATCCATTTGGCTGACAAGGGCAGGAACTGTTCATGCTGTTACTAACTCTAGTACATTGCATGAAACCTTGCTATTTCCTTAAACTCTGCACCGACCTTTACAAACAGTGCCTTTACTGAACACTTCTTACATTACCCGTTTTGAGTGTACCATCTGCTTCTTGCCAGGACCCTGACCAAGAGTTTGAAATCTCAGACCATGATGACCTCCTTGCCCAATGCATAAGCTTTCCTCCAAAACACACATTTATGAGGGCAGAGGCAGTCTCTGGAAGGAAACTTCAGCTGAGCTATGGCTCCTTTTGCTTCCCCTGGGTTTTAATCCTTCCTTCCCTTCCTGTTCTTTTAAGGAAATCTGAAAAGGAGCAAAAGAGCTTTAGAACTGCGCTGCATCTGTCTGAGGCCAAGGGCAGTTGCAAGCAGACCTCTCTGCCCGTGTTTCAATGACCCTCGTCTTGCTCCTTGGCTGCCTGTGAGTCCGTGCTCACATCTGGCTCTGTCTGCCCAAATATAAACTTGAGAGTGACTTCCAAGATACACACGGGGCTCAGAGGTTCTCTCCCTGTCCCACTCACTGGCCCTGCTCTCTCTCGATGTTCCCAAGTCCCCTGGGTGACCTTGTGTGTCCTTCCTGGGAGGTTGCTCAATCACCCTAAAACTGTAAGGCCAAGTGGTCGTAGCCAGAACGTGGCAGAAATACTCATGCTTCTGTTCTGCTTTCCTAGCGTGGAATCCCCTGTGCCTTAATGTGAGTAAATACTCCCCAGAATGAAGGCAGAATCCAGTATCTGTTGTTTTAACTAAATCCCTGACTTGGCCCCCTCTGATAAACCCTCTGATAAAGAATGGATGTAAAATTTGGGACACTGGATAGGACCAGAAGGCGAGAGAAAGAGGGCACCCTTTTCTTTCCTAGCATTTGGGTTCCCAAAGAAGTAAAACTCTGTGAATGTTCACTTCATTTTTTCCTGATATATTGAGGACTCCAGATGTAAGCTCATTGACAGTCTTGGTGTGTTCTTCAGTATTTGTGCTTTTAATAGATATTGCAAGTGTGTTTAATGTGAAAATAGAAACGGAGGGCTTTTAAAAGAGCTTACTCAAAATCCTGCCAATTACTGAAATCTACCAGACAAGAAGGAGCCACTTTTTTTTTTTTTTTTTTTTTTGATACAAGGAGGGGAAATGTTTCCACAAATGCCTGGCCCTTTGTCTTTAAAATTTTTCATCTCTTGGGTACTGAGTTGTAATAGTAAATACAGATGTAGCTGTGTCACATTGAAAGCACGACCAAATTGCTGTACAATGTTCAGGATACCTTTATGTCACTTTAAAATGTAGAGTGTCATCTAAAAATGAGCAATTGCTGTGAAGAAACTGGGGCTGGCTCTGATTTTGTGGCTCCATTTTTTTTTTTTTTTTTTTTTTTTTTTTTTGGTTTCTTGAGAAGATCATCTTTAAGTCACAAGTTATGCAATGCCAAGTACTCATCTGTGTAATCTAGTTCGGCTTCCAAAATTTTTCATCACCTGGTTACAAACATCTGAAGGCAAGAAATAGCCAAGATTCCATTGCAAGTCCCAGAGTAAGTTATTATTAGACAGAAACAAACAAGTAAATACCTTGGACCTGAGCTATTGCCCAAACCAGTCCTGACTTGGCATGGGGTCTGACCAACTGTTTTTGATCCCACAATCTAAAGTACATTTGTGGAAATACAAAGGTCAAAACTTCCCCTAACCCTCTATAGCCCCTGGTGGAACTAAGGAATGAAAAGTTGCTTAAATGTTTTCCTGTTGCCAGTTTTTCTTAAACATTAGCTCTATTCTTCTTTTATTTTTTTTCTTTCCAACCCTGACTCTGATTCACAAAGAATAGGGAAGCTTAGCCAACTGCAATTTCAAAGTATTGCTTCTTAAGCCCAGGCCAAGTGTGTAGACTTGATAGAATTCTGATTAATGCATCTTATTACATTAATTTTAGAAGAAACCCGAAGGCATTTCTCCTATTCCTAGTGCAGGCCAGCCTGCCAGAAGCATTTGTCTCCTTAAAGAGCTAATATCTTCAGCTACCAACAACCATAAAACTGAAAAATCTATCGGAAGAGTTGGCTTCTCTGGATGTGCGTAAGGCACACTACAAAATAGATGTAGAGCTTGGCTGAACTTTGCTTCAAATTTGCCAATCAAAATTCACGAACCCACGCCAAGTTGGCTACAAAACCTCTTGCTTGGAGCCAGCACTAATTATGTCAACAAGTAGTTGAAGTTTAGCCCCTGTTAAGTCCTGCACTCCTGGGTATCGGGGATGAGTCTTCGTGTGGAGGCAAACAGGCCCTGTCTTCGCTTGGCGACCTCCTAAAATTCCCAGGACCTCTTCAGGTCCCAGCCCTTTCTGTTTCCCTGGGGTGTACCTCCTCGCTCTCTGTCTTGGATGGAAAGAGTTCCAAGGCAGTCCAGTCGCCCCAGTGAAGTTTTCTGATGAGGTCAAGCCTTCTTATTGTCATAGGTCATTTTCTTTAGAAATGAGAAACCATCTCCCTGGGCTTTCCAGGAAGTAGGCTCTGAGTGCAGGTGTGTTGCGGAGAACGCATGCCTTGGAATTAACACCTATGGAAGATGGAGTGGGCAGAGGGAGAAGTTGAGCTGAGATGCAGTCCAGCAAGGGTCTCAGTCAACCTCATGGAACTAAGAGGACCCATCAGAGCTAATCCCTATTGCGCTAATGTGGTCAGGCTTTTATAAACCTGCCTTGACTTGTGATTGGGTGGGCTGCCCCAGGAAGGATGTGCCCTTGCATAAGGTAGCTCTCTATGTTCAGGTACTCCCTGGAAAGGCCGATGGCTGAAGGCTACAGGTTACCCTGGAAGGGAGACCTGGGCTGCACATCAGAGCCCATCTCCTTCCCAGCGTGGACATGTTCCAGCTCCTGCCCCAGCCCTGCCACAGCATCACCCTCTCCAGCACACACAGCCCTTCTCTGTTGATTAGGATTGGTTGAGCTATTCTACAGCTTTCGTTGACTCAGGCCTTGAAGTACAATAGAAAACCCTAGGACAAGGCAAGCCCACTTTTGAGGCTAGGCACAGAGGCTCGTGCCTGTAGTCCCAGCACTTCAGGAGGCCAAGGCAAGAGGATCAGTTGAAGCCAGGAGTTTGAGATCAGTCTGGCCAACACAGTGAGACCCAATCTCTACAAAAATTTAAAAATTGACTGGACGTGGTGGTACATGCCTGTAGTCCTAGCTACTCAGGAGACTGAGGCAGGAGATCACTTAAGCCTGGCAGGTCGAGGCTGCAGTGAACTAAGATGCCACAGCACTCTAGCCTGGGCAGTTTTGAGTGCTTCCTCTACCATGTAACTAGCTTGCCAGACAACTCATTAACTATTCGGGACCTTAGTTTCATCTTTCCTGAATTGGAGCCAATATACGTAATTCCAAAGGTTGCTTTTAAGTGTAAGTGAGAATATTGGCAGAAATTCGTTAGCACTGAGAGAGGGAATATAAAGTGGAGGTTAAGTGTACGGCTTAAGAGCAGAGTCGGGAAACCTAGACTTGCATCCTGATTTCTGAATCGAATGTTCCAGGGTAAGCCACTTAATCTCTCTAATCCTCATTGTGCTTAGCTCTAGAATGGAGGCTTGTTGAGAAAATTAAATGGAAATGATAACGGCGAAGCACTTAGCACAGGAGTAGGCCCGTAGTACTCAGGTGTTCATTCCACAGCAAAGCGTTCACTCTTCTGCACTCTTTCCCAGTCAGTTGGCCACTACTGTTCAGTTCACTTCTTTTGGATCTTCTCAGCCCCATCAGGTTACCAGGTGAAATGAGCCCAGGTCAGCAGGCCAGTTGATTGAGCACTCCAGTCAGCCATCAGTTAATTCTGTCATTCAATGTCTTCAGTGACCCCCCAGTGAGGCAGGAGGTGGGACTTGACTATGGAGGCAAGACTTAACTCCATAGATAGGGCAACACACCAGACCAAATTGAGGACTAGCTAAAACGGGGATAGGGTGGGCGCGCCTTTCCATAAGACGTGTCCACCAGTGTGGCATGTCAGTTTACCATTTGCATGGCAACACCTAGAAGTTACTGCCCCTTTCCATGGCAGTGACTCAACAACCTGGAAGTTACCACCCTTTTTCTAGAAATTTCTGCATAATCCACCACTTAATTTGCATATAATTAAAAATGGGTGTAAATGTGATGGCAGAATTGCCTCGGAATTGTCACTCTGGGCACTCTGCCTGTGGGGTAGCCCTGCTTTGCAAGGAGCAGCACTTCTGCTGCTGTTGTACACTGCCCCTTCAATAAAAGTTGCTAACACCACCAGCTTGCCCTTGAATTCTTTCCTGGGCCCTTTTGGGCTAAGCCCCAATTCTGGGGCTCACCTGCCCTGCATCACCAGCACAGTTGAAGGCCACAAACTCCCAGCATTTTCATCCATAAACAAGGCTTAGCAATATCTCTGATGTTGGGTAAGAGCTTAGGTGTTTGCACCAGCGAGATTTGCACTCAGCCTTTTTTGAGTGAGACTTGAACTTGATTCTGAGTCTGCTCCCTCCTAGATAGACTCATTATTTACTTATTTATGTATTTACTCATCCATTCATTAATTTATACTCTTAGTTTGATTTCAACACCTGTAAAATGGGGGTGGTAATGTGGTGATATGGAGGAAAATAAAATAACTCAATTATTGTTCTTACTATTTACCTCTGTATTGTCCTCATTATTATTCCTTTGATAACCATGAGCACCTGTCATGGACCTGGCACTCTAATAGGCTCTCAGGATGCACATTGACCCAGTCCCTGCTTGCTGGAGACATAAGAGAAGCCCCCAGCCACTGACATCTGGGTGCTGTAATAAAGCAAGACTAGTCATGGATACTGCTAAGTTTTGATGCCAAAGAGCCAAATTTGTAGTACCAGAATGTCCTTTACATGTGTGACCCAAAGTTTTGGCTACTGAAGAGGTTGCATGCCCTACAACAGTGGAAGTGGTGCCCTGAATATGCCAGAAATAATGGTGGAGTCAACTAAGACCTCGAAGTATTGTTTGGAGACATCTCAGTATTCCTAAATCATTTTCCCATCCTTAAATAAAAATCTTCCTTACTGATGATCTGAGAACTTCCAGTCAGCTTCATTTCCATTAGTAGAGTTGGCCATTGCCTGCTAAGAAACTTTAGGTGGTTTTTCTTGGGATCAGTGGACAGACTTAGGATTAGTGGGTCCCCTCCTTGAGGTATAATAACAACCTTCGTGAAAGTAAGACCACAGGGCCTCTCTTCAGGCAAGTGCCTTGCATTTTAATACCAACCATGCCACATGCATGTGTTTCCTGGGCTTGCAATAACAAATTACCGCAAACTGGGTGGACTGAGAATTATTCATTGTCTCATGGTTTTGGAGGCTAGAAGTTCAAAATCAAGGCTTTGGTGGGGTTGGTTCCTTCTGGAAGCTACAAGGGAGAAACCATGCCATGCCTGTTTCCTGGTTTCTGGTGACTGCTGGCAATTCTTGGTGTCCCTTGGCTTGGAAACACCACATTCCAACCTCTACTTCCATCCTTACATCACCTTCTTCTCTGACTTTGTGTCCTTTCCATCTCTTATAAGGACACCAGTCATTGGACTTAGGACCCACCTAATTGAGTAAGATCTCATCTCAGTCCTTATCTTAATTACATCTGCAAAGACCCTGTTTCCAAATAAAGTCACATTCGTTGGTTCTGAGTGAACATGTTTCTCGGTGGACCCTATTTAACCCACTGCACTGCATCAAACGTATGGGTGTACT
Organism: Theropithecus gelada; assembly: GCF_003255815.1. Classification (NCBI taxonomy): domain Eukaryota; kingdom Metazoa; phylum Chordata; class Mammalia; order Primates; family Cercopithecidae; genus Theropithecus; species Theropithecus gelada. The sequence continues at coordinate 36,506,800 of NC_037688.1, forward strand.
TTCTCTTGGCCTTTCTCCTATTTGCCTTCTCTGTGTTGGGAATTGTGGCTTTACACCCATCTACTTATCCCTGCATGTTAAGCATCGTCTCTTACCTGATAAGCAGAAGGATGATAAAAGTGAGGAAACTGAGGCACAGGCTTGCCCCAGGTTATACAGCTAGTAATGACGGAGGATGGATTGAAAGCCAAGCTTCTCCCATCCTCCACTCCACAACAGCTGTAAGGCCTCTGGTCTATCCTTCTTCTCCCCCGCCCACCACATGGCTTCTTATTTTGAAAACCCAATGGCTAATAAAGTAGATGAGTTTCAGGATTGCAAAATATTGTGGTCCTGGCCTTTGCCCGTTGTGTAATCTTCACAGTGACCAGAGTGTTTGCAGTTCCTAGGAAGTTCACCCATTCCCAACAGTGTCCCAGGGTCAAGCTCAGGTGACCTGTGGTATTTTTATACCCATATATGTGTCAATGTTTATAACTTTTAAAGTTGTTGTCAGGAAGCACCGAGGCATGTGGTCGTTCGCAGATGACAAAGACAGAGGCTCAGGGAACTCAGTTGCTTGCTGAGCTTTAAACCCAAGTCTATTTCTAAGGCTGCACTGAGTCTTTGAGAAAATGCAGAGTAACCTAGCACAGTGTCAGACACAAAATAGTCCGCAAATGCCCTCATAGATCCAGGCTTCTGAGTCCAAAGCAATAAATTCTCATCTCCAATTCCCATCTTCAAATATTAACATAAACTCTTTTTTTTTCTTTTTTGGCGGGGGCGGGGGAACAGAGTCTCGCTGTGTTGCCCAGGCTGGAGTGCAGTGGCATGATCTCAGCTCACTGCAAGCTCTGCCTCCCGGGTTCACACCATTCTCCTGCCTCAGCCTCCTGAGTAGCTGGGACTACAGGCGCCCACCCCCACACCCGGCTAATTTTTTGTATTTTTAGTGGAGACGGGGTTTCAATGTGTCAGCCAGGATGGTCTTGATCTCCTGACCTTGTGATCCACCCACCTCGTCCTCCCAAAGTGCTGGGATTACAGGCGTGAGCCACCGTGCCTTGGCCAAAATAAACTCTTTTTTTTAAGAGACAGAATCTCACTGTGTTGCTCAGGCTAGAGTGTTGTGGCATCTTAGCTCACAGCAGCGTCGACCTACCAGGCTCAAGCGATCCTCCTGCCACAGTCTCCTGAGTAGCTAGGACTACAGGTGTGTACCACCATGCCCAGCTATTTTTAAAATTTCCTGTAGAGATGGGGTCTCACTGCATTGGCCAGAGTGACCTAAACTCCTGGCTACAAGTGATCCTTTTGCCTTGGCCTCCCAAAGTGTTAGGATTATAGTTGTGAGCCACCATGCCCAGCCTAAAATAAACTCTTTAGTGTCAAAAAATCTACTTGAGGCCAGGTGTGATGGCTCACCCCTGTAATCCCAGCACTTTAGGAGGCCGAGGTAGGTGGGTCACCTGAGGTCAGGAGTTCAAGACCAGCCTGGGCAACATGACGAAACCCCGTCTCTACTAAAAACACAAAAATTAGCTAGGTGTGGTGGCATGCACCTGTAATCCTAACTACTCGGGAGGCTGAGGCAGGAGAATGGCTTGAACCCACGAGGCAGAGGTTGCAGTCAGCTGAGATTGTGCCACTGTACTCCAGCCTGAGAGACAGAGTGAGACTCTGTCTCAAAAAACAAAACAAAACAAAAAAAAACAAAAATCTACTTGAACCAACTAAAATTCCCGTCCCCACCCAGAGTTCTAAATATTTTATGAATAAAGCCTTCAGAGCCTAAGCATTCACTAAAACCAAGTGGCCCCGCGTTCCTAATGGGTGGAATATTATTTTGAATCTTTCCATCACCTTTTCTTAATGAGAGTTACATTGCTGGGTGAAAGCTTTTTATGCAACCCCATCATTGTTGAACAAACAGATGCTTAGCGTATTTAGGTTGGAATGCAAGAGAACTAAAGGTATGGGAGAGTCTTAAGGAAGCCTGCTTTCTCTTCAAGAATGCTATAGAATTGAAAGGTAATTCCTAAAGAACAGGCATTTGTAAATTAGGGAGGAAGAACTAAAAAAGATTCCTAGCAAGAAACATCATAAAAGGGCTGGATAAAGCCAAAAAACTAAAAGAAAAAAAAAAAAAAAGGAATTAGAGAAAAGAGGCTTCATGTTGTTTGTAAATTTATGAATAAATCTGTTAAAGAAATACTGGATTCATATTCAACCTGGAAAACAGGGAAAGGTCTTTTATTGCATGCTTAGAAGTTTGAATACACTTTCAGTAGCTCTTCGTTATCTCAAATTAAATCTTAAATTGAGCTTGTGGTTCTGTGAATTAATACTCCGGCCTTTCAGCCCTGCTGCTGAGGTCATTCAAATCTAATGGTGGAAATGGTCACAGGGTCAGGCCTTGGTTGGTGCTGTATAGAAATGCCTTAATGATGCCGGCAGATGTTTGCATTCTGCAGCTGGGGCAGCCAGCTAGTGGGGGGCTGCAGGAAGCGGGGAGTTGATGATCACATTATTGTATCAGCCGCCTGTGTGAACAAGGAAGGATAGACGCCCACCCCATCCCACCATTCCAGGTTCAAAGAGGCAGGTGCTTCCTAAAGCAGAAAAATGTAAGGGAAGTCATCATCGCTTATCACCACCTGAATGTTCACCATGGTGACCACATCTCAGGATGCTGCAAAACGAGAGAGGTCACCTGTCTGTGTAATCACATATAGCATTCTAAAGATGTTCCATTCATTCAACACATGTTTAATAAAGGCTTCATCTGAAGTTTAATGGACACATTGTTTGATAAAACAGACCCAGTCACTGGTGTCAGGGAGTTTATATAGAGGTATGCACATATCTGTGCAAATGTGTGCATTTAAGGCCCGCCGAGCCTCAGCTGATATGCATGTCCTAACTTTGCTGTTTCTCTAAGGGAATGGAAGGATTGGCTACCCTGAGCTTCCTAGACCTTTTTTTTTTTTGACAGACTCTTGTTCTGTCTCCTAGCTAGAGTACAATGGTATGATCATAGCTCACTATAACTTCCAATGCCTGGGTTTAAGTGATCCTCCCGCCACAGCCTCCCAAGTAGCTAGAACTACAGGCGAGAGCTACCATACTGGTCTCATTTTTGTGTTTTATAGAGATGGGGTCTTGCTGTGTTGCCAAGGCTGGTCTCAAACTTCTGGCCTCATAGGAATCCTCCTGCCTTGATAGATGTCTTCATTGTAGGTTTCTAGCCTCTGAATCCAAATTTTATTTTCTAGTACTTTATTTTATTTTACTTTTTATTGATTGAAACCTTGAAATAAAAGTTTTAAAAAATTCATTTGGCCGGGCGCAGTGGCTCACGCCTGTAATCCCAGCACTTTGGGAGGCCGAGACGGGTGGATCACGAGGTCAGGAGATCAAGACCATCCTGGCGAACACGGTGAAACCCCGTCTCTACTAAAAAATGCAAAAAACTAGCCGGGCGAGATGGCGGGCGCCTGTAGTCCCAGCTACTCGGGAGGCTGAGGCAGGAGAATGGCGTGAACCCGGGAGGTGGAGCTTGCAGTGAGCTGAGATCCGGCCACTGCACTCCAGCCTGGGCGGCAGAGCGAGACTCCGTCTCAAAAAAAAAAAAAAAAAAAAAAAATTCATTTGATTTTAAACAACCTTTAGAAATATATAAAGGTTAAAAATAACTGTCATTTTGGTTTTTATAAACAGTCCACTCTTACACATAGAGACATTCAGATGCTTCATTTTGCCTATAGAAAGTTTTTCTAATAATGACCAATGATGGTGAAATTGTTATTGATTTCAAATGTGTGATTGGTTGATTTACTGGATTCAGTCCAAGCTCCTCCCAAAGGTTAGCCCATTGACTCTAGAACTCTGTTTTCCTCATTCATTCATTCATTCTTCATTCATTCCTCTAATCAGTATGTATAGTGCACTTGCTGCACATCAGATACTTTCCTAGGTGCTGGGGAGAAACAAGCCAAGCACTTCAGTGCCTGTATTAGTCTGTTTTCACGCTGCTGATAAAGACATACCCGAGACTGGGAAGAGTAAGATGTTTAATTGGACTTACAGTTCCACATGGCTGGGGAGGCCTCAGAATCATGGCAGGAGGTGAAAGGCACTTCTTACATGGCAGCATCAAGAGAAAATGAGGACGAAGGGAAAGTGAAAACCCCTGATAAGCCCATCTGATCTTGTGAGACTTATTCACTATCACGAGGATAGCGCAGGAAGGACCGGCCCCCGTGATTGAGTTACCTCGCCCTGGGTCCCTCCCACAACATATGGGAATTCTGGGAGATACAATTCAAGTTGAGATTTGGGTGGAGACACACCCAAGCCATATCAGGGTCCTAGGCAACTTTGTGTGGAAACAGAACAGAGAGGAAGCGACACACCTTTCCTTTGGGGGCAATTTTTGGGTTGCTTTTGTTTTTATTTGTTGTTGTTTTCATTCCTGGTAGTAATAGTAGCAGTAGAAAATGGCAGTGCTGTAGCCATAAACAAAGTGCTCTGTGCATTCCCTCTCACGATCCCCTAAACCCTACAAGGCTAGGGGAAAATGGTAATACTCATGAACAACTCCACTTTATAAATGAGGATGCTGGCGCTCAGGGAGGTCACGTGAGTTTCATAAGGTCACAGAGCAACCAAGTGGCAGGGCTGACTCCCACCCAGGTCTGTTACATGGGCAGCCTGTTATTACCGCACTGTCCTGACTTGCTCTAGCAAGATCTAAGAAAGGCACAATCTGCTTTCCTTTTGATGGTGTGTGGCAGCATCATGGCAGCGCGAATTTCCAAGAAGAGGATGTTAGTCGCTGACGGCGTCTTCAAAGCTGAACGTGATCAGTTTCTTACTCAGGAGCTGGCTCAAGATGCTGCTCTGAAGCTCAGATTCAGGTTACACCCATCAGGGCAGAAACCATTATCTTAGCCTCCAGAACACAAAATGTTCTTGGTGAGAACAGCCAGGGATTCTGGCATTGATTGCTGTAGTTCAGAAGAGATCTGGCATCCCAGTGGGTGTTGTAGAGCTTTATGCTGAAAAGATGACCCCAGAGGTCTGCGAGCCATTGCCCAGGCAGAGTCTGCAGTACAAACTCCTAGGAGGGCTTGCCGTGCAGACGGCCTGCGATGGTGGGCTGTGGTTTTAATTTAGATTTTAGGTTTTAGTTTAGGTTTTAGGTGGGCTTTGGCTCCCCTATCATGAATAGAGGGGCCAAAGGCTGCCAAGTTGTGGTTTCTGGGAGACTCTGAGGACAAAGGGTCAAATGCATGAGTTTGTGGATAGCCTGATGATCCCCAGTGGGAACCCTTTTAACTAGTACATTGGTGCTGCCATGTGCCATGTGCTGCTCGGACAGGTGTTCTGGGCATCACGGTGAAGATCATGCTGCCCTGGGACCCAGCTGGTAGGATTGGCTCTAAGAAGCCTCTGCCTGACCACGTGAGCATCATGGAACCCAAAGATGAGATACTGCCTACCACTCCCATCTCAGAACTGAAGGGTGGGAAGCCAGAGCCGCCTGCTGTGCCCCAGCCAGTCCCCATAGCATAACGGGCTCTCCTTGGTGGTTGTATTTGGAGTCTGGATGTTACTTTGTAAAGACATTTAATAAAATATGGTACAGAGACAACCGGGCATGCCTGTAATCCCAGCACTGTGGGAGTCAAGGCAGTCAGATCACTTGAGGTCAAGAGTTCAAGACCAGCCTGGCCAACATGGTGAAACCCCATCTCTACTAAAAATACAAAAATTAGCCAGGCGTGCCCTGTAATCCCAGCTACTTGGGAGACTGAGGCAGGAGAATCGCTTGAACCCAGGAGGCCGAGATTGCAGTGAGCCAAGATCGTGCCATTGCACTCCAGCCTGGGCAACAAGAGTGAAACTCAGTCTCCAAAAAAAAAAAAAAAAATCATCGACGACAGAAATGTATTGTCTCACAGTTCTGGAGGCCAGACATCCAGAATCAAGGCAGTGCTACACTTCTTTCAGAGGCTCTAGCTAAGAATCTGTTCCTGGCATCTTTTGTTTCTGGTGGCTGCTGGTGATTGTGGGCTTGTGAGCATATCACTCCAGTCCCAGACTCTGAGGCCACATGGCCTTCTCCTCTTCTCCTGTGTTCTCCTCTCCTGTGTGCCTCACATCTCCCTCTGCCTTTCTCCTATGAAGACACTTATCTTTGGATTTCGGGTCTTCCTGGCTGATCTCATCTCAAGATCCACAACTTAACTACATCTGCAAAGACCTGATTCCCAATAAACTCGCCTTCACAAGTTGCGGGTATTTGAATATGGAACTGCCTTTTTGGAGGCCACCATTCGACCCATGATAAGAGCACAGTGGTGAGGTATCAGGGGTGGTATGAGGTCACAGTCACAGCCGCCCGTCTCACCAGCTGTGTGACAATTCTGGATTTCCTTGGCTGTCCTCTGCCTCAGTCTCCCTTTCCCTGTAAGTGGAAGTGGTATTCATTGATCACACACTACAGGCCGGACACCAAGCTATTCCATTTTTTGAATATGTTTCTTCCTTCCCTCTTTAGGACTAACCAGCCGGGTTTAGATGATTTCCTCCTCATATGGCTTTCCTGCCCCCACATGGTATAGATGGTGCAAGGGAACCAGAGAGCTTTGATCCCTGGTTTCTCTGGTCACAAACCTGCTGTCCTCTCCAGAACTCCAGGCTGCCTTTCTTTGGGAGCTAAATCAAATTTAGCTGTTCCCCCAACTGCAAAGTACATAGGCATCAAGTGAGAGGGTAAATGAATGAAAACCTGAATGGCTGATCCTCTGACACAGTGAGAGCAGACGTTAATTGCTCACTGGCCAAGTGCTGGGCCCTGTGCTCAGAGCTTCACGCAGATGACATCAAAACACCATGTAGGGGGGAAGCACGATGATCCTGACCATTTTACAGAGGAGGAAAGTAAGGCTCGGTGACATAAACTCACAGAGGAATTGGAGCTGGGGTCTGTGTGGCTCCAGATCAGGTGTGTAATCTCCAAGGCTGTCCTCTGTTCTCCAAGTTTCTCCTTAACACATTTCCAGCCCCATGTTCTGGCAGGAAGACCCCAGGGTTGAAAGGAGCTGGAAGAGTGAGGTCTAAGAGAAAAAGGGGCCAGGTGTGGTGGCTCATGCCTGTAATCCCAGCACTTTGGGAGGCCAAGGTCGGTGGGTCACGTGAGGTCAGGAGTTTGAGACCAACCTGGCCAACATGGTGAAACCCCATCACTACAAAAAAAAAAAAAAAATAGCCAGGCGTGGTGGTGCATGTCTATAATCCCAGCTACTTGGGAGGCTGAGGCAGGAGAATCACTTGAACCTGGGAGGCAGTGGTTGCAGTGAGCCGAGATGGCACCACTGCACTCCAGCCTGGGCGACAAGCAAGATGCCATCTCAGAGAAAAACAGCAACAACAGCTAAAACATATGGATCCAGCAGCCGGTGTTGTTATTTCAGGATGGGAACCAGGCACTGCACCTCCTCAGTAGGAGTCAGAGTAAGGGGACTAGGCTGGGTGACATGACTGGGGACAGAGTTGCTGTGGAAATTGTCAGGTTATGAAAGGAAGTTAGCTGCTGGGTGTCAAGAGGTGCAAATTACCGCAGGCATTGGCAGCTGGGAGCCCTGGTGTGTCTAATAGCTCCTCGAGCCAGGAGGCCTTAATGACACCCCTACCAACACTACAGGAGGCAGCAAGTGATAGTAGGCAAGAGAGAGGCCAGATAATCTAATCTGAATGCCCCATGGGGCCTGGGGGCTGGGGACTCCAAGACCTGGCTTCCGCTGCGTGTCACAGTGGCAAAGACAATGACTGTAAAAGCACAGCCTCCAGAGAGAAGAGCCTTCGATGGACCTGGGTGTTAATCCAGGGGCCAGGTGAAAACTGGGGGATGCAGAATAGGAGGTTGGGCTGGAGGTGAGTGAGAAGAAGGGATACGGTCAGGACCAACATTTAGGCAACACGGCCACGTACAGGATTCTACCACCATCCTCACCATCAGTGTTACTGTTTCCTGCCATGTATCTATGGGGTGTCTATCATTTCAAGTCCAGCACTGCACTGGGCATTTTTAATTGTCATTACTATATAATTATATGTAATAATTTAATTTATAACAATACATCATACTTATTAAGGTCCTACTATGGACCAAATTCTGTCGGACAGATGTCCTAATAATCAACATGATATAATCTATCATTATGTATAAAACGTCACACTCTGCCCTTTCTTAATTATGTGTGTGCCAATTATGTGCAGGAAACTTTTATTCATTCTAGTTACCAATATTGTGTCTAGTCCTCCAACCCTATGAAGTGGGCGCAGTTATTATTTCTCTTTGGTATTGCCCTTTAGCCTCAGCTGGATTGGAAACTGTATAATGGAGACTCTCAGGCCACTGTCATTTGAGCAGCGTTTTCTGCATTCTATTTGCATTCTTGTATGTAATCCTAAAATGCAGAGTAGTTTTCCCCCTTTTACAGATAAGGTAATCAAAACTTATAGTGGTTAAAGGGACTTTCCAAAGTGACAGAGCCATGAATGGCAAAGCTGGGATTTAAACCCTTGGCCTTCTGCTTGCCATTCCGCGCCATCATAAACTCTAAACATCGTAAGTAGAATCATCATAAGTTAGGGTCCCTCTGGAAGATGGATGGGTGAATGGATGGAAAGAGAGAGAGAGACAGATAGGCAGACAGATAGCTAGATAGACAGATAGAGATTTTAGGAACTGTCAAATTGGCTCCCACAATTATGGAAGGCTAGAAGTCCCAAGAAATGTAGCCAGTAATCTGGAGACCCAGAAGGGCCTATGGTAGAAACCTCATCCAAAGGCAGAAGACAGATGTCCCAGGTTGAAGACAGTCAGGCAAAGAGAGAAAATTCTTTCTTACCCAGACTTGTTTTATTTGGGCCTTCAACGGATTAGATGAAAAATCCGCCCCTACAGGGCAGGGCAATCAGTTTTACGCAGTCTACCGATTCAAAGGTTAATCTCATGCAGAAACACACTCAGACACACTCACAGACACACACTCAGAAATAATGGTTAGTCAGATATCTGGGCACCCTGTGGCCCAGTCAAGTTGACACCTACAATTTTTTTTGCCTTCTTTTAATTACTGGTGTTGTCATCCTGTGTCCAAGACACATACAGTCAATCATCACCCCTTTCCCTTAGCCTGTACCAGGTTCTGTGCCAAGGATTTTAGAAAATCATGTCTCGTTCATTTCCCCCAACAGGTCTATGAGTCATTATCCTCCCCAATCTAGGGAAACTGAGACCCAGAGGTTCAGAGTATCGCAGGATCCTATGGGAATTGCAGATTGTAGCCAAAATTGGAACTCCTAATTCCAGAGCTCCTCCTTCCTGCTAGCAGTTTTATTAATGAGAAAAGCTGTTGAGCACCAGAGCAACCCCGCCTCCTCCAAATACCATCTGACATATACGTTCAGCAGAGGAAAAATAACATGAGGTCTGGGGCTTGCTTTAAAATACTCTGGGGCCAGACACAGTGGCTCCCACCTGTAAGCCCAGTGCTTTGGGAGTCTGAAGTGGGAGGATCACTAGAGGTCAGGAGTTCAAGACCGGCCTGGGCAACATACAGAGACCATCATCTCTATAAAAAATTTTAAAAAAAAAAATACTTGTGCAACAGCAGCAGCAAGAGCTGCCGCAATGAAAGAAGAAAGAAGAGGAGGGACGGGATGAAGAAAGGAAAGAAGCAATGTTAACATTCTAGTAATGTTTGCATCTGAATGATAGGTATGTGGGGTTACTATTGTCTTCTATTTGTGTATGTTTAACATTTTCGTAATAAGCGTATTTATATATATACACATATAGCATATATGTACATATTATCATAATGCCTACCTGCTCTTGAGAAAGTGGTGCAGTGTGGCTGGAGGTTTCTCTCACTGGTTTCTATGGCTCTCCCCTCCCCCACTTTTTGTAAGAAATGGTAGTACCTATCTGACTATTTTCATGGCTTCCTGAAGAGGCCTGAAAATTAGAGTAAACAAATTACCCATTACCAGGGAAGCCTCCTTCCCCCCAGCAGATTCCCAGCGTCTTCTTTCACCTCTAGGAGATATTTTCCAAGGTCACTAAATTAAGCCTTCAGACAATCGAAAAATTGAATCTCAGTACATCTATTTTCCTAACAAAATTTCTGCAGCGCCGATTGAGGCTGACAGGTATGGCCATGCAGCTTTCTGGGCTGTTCAGGTCGATTTGGCCAAGCAGGACGGCATCAGCTTGTATTGGAGGGAACATCTGAGCAGCTCGGGGCCCCCTGGGAGTCAGAGAGTTCCTTACCTCCTTGCCACTGTAAATGACTATTTCTGTCGTTTGCAGAGCGTCCTTTCCTTCCTCCTCCTACAGCCCATCCTCACCCACTATAGCCGCCAGGTCAGCTGCCTCTTCTTCAATTATTTATCAAAAGGGCCATTGCAATCATTGCAAACATGTTTAGAAGGATTTGGAAACCATGTTCTTTTTAAGGGCACTAATGATGCAGCAGTAATCACAATGCTAGTGGAAGGGGAGGGACAGAATGTGATGTTTTGGGAGTGAATTGTGTAAGAGAAGAAGGGACTTCATTCCAAGCCCCCCAGACTTTGCAGCTGTCACAGCCTGGCTGTTGGAGAGGTTCGCAGAGCTGAGAACCACTCAGAATTTGGGGGCTGAACACCCTGACCCTCTGAGCACCATCCCTATGACTTTTGAGGTCGTGTTTGCCCTCCAGCCCTCATTTCCCCCTTGCCAAGCTGTGTCTTAGCTAGTGCTTTCAGCAAAGAATACACTTATGATCCTGGAGCATTGATATCCCCTGAAGTAGCCCCTGACCAGTCTCCAAGATGTATCCTAAAAGCTCCTGGGGAAGTTTACATTTCACTCAAAATATCTGTGTTCATGTAAATGTAAAAATGATGTCTTAAGTTGCTTAGCAGTGAATGAAATGGATGCTCTAGGGAGATGCAGTGAGTTTATCCTGTGGCTTTGAGTATACACTGGTACCCTACATGGGAGTCCCCGGTGCCCTTGCCCAGGTGCACAAAGCCAGCATCAGTGACCTACACAGCAGGAGGCAGGCTGTGTGATGGTTAAGTGAAAGTCCTTAGGTGGGTCACTCAGTCTTTCTCTTCTTGAGTTTTTCTCATCTGTGAAAGAGTGATCATAATACTATTTCCATTGTGAGGGGCATTGAGAAGAAGACATAAGATAATTTATGTAAAGCACAAAGCATAATCCCCGATAGTCAATAAGTACTCAGTAAATGCCAGTGAAAATAATGATTACAACTATGACCTCCAGAAACTTTCAATGAGCATCTATCTGTAGCGCTGCATGTCAAGCCGAGCTAGAATGCAGTCTCTTAGGAGATATGGGGGAGGAGAACATCCTTGGCAGGTTTTCATATTGGTGATCTCTGTAATTTTCTCAAATACCCTTCCTCTTTCCTTGCTTTTGGTGGTAGCTACCTGTGTTGCTCTTGTCACTTTTGCCTGTATCCACTAACTCACCACCTAGGTATTTGCAACAGTTATCCATTGCTGCCTAACAAATTACCCCAAAATGTAAGCACTTAGAATCTCATCGTTTCTGTGGGTCAGGAATTAGGGAGTGGCTTAGCTGGGTAGTTCTAGCTCACAGTCTTTTCTGAAGTTGCCAGCAAGCTTTGGCTGGGGCTGCCGTCTCAGAATCCTTGACTGAAGGGGAGGCTTCACGTCCAAGGGGCTCACAGATGTGGCTGTTGGCAGGAGGCCTCAGTTCTTCACCGTGGGGGCCTCTCTGTACAGCTTCTTGAGCAGCCTCACAATATGGCATCTGGCCTCCCACAGAGTGACTGATCTCGGAGAGAGTGTGAGGAAGATGTGGCGTGGCCTTGTAAGCCCCATGCTTAGGCATCATGCACTGTACCTTTAGCTACATTCTATTGATTGGAAGTACACCAGTAAAGACCATACTTAGGAGAGGGGAACCTGGCTCCACCATTGGAAGGGAGGTCTATCAAAGAACTTATGGGCATATCCTAAGACCACCACACTCTGCCACTCCACACACTCTGACTCTCCTAACACCTGCTCACTTCACTGGTTCAGCTATTGGCAGTGGCATGGAGTATGGGAAAATGCATCCCTGTCTCCTTCTTGGATTATAAAAGTCGTCACCCTGCTAGTATGAATCCATGTCCTATGGCGGCCCTCTCAGGAGGGATTGTGATTAGAGAATGGACAACCCAAGGGAATCCTGTGTCATGGTGGAGCATAGAGGCCAGCAGGTGAGTGGAGGAGATGCCTTAGAGTGGGAAGCTCGAGCTTCCTCTGTCATATTCATTAAAGAACTTCACCCAAAGACAGATGACATCCATTTATAATTATTTCAGCAGTGACTTTTGAGCCCAAGCCGTTCTATTTATTTTTCTCTCTGAAAGTAAGAAGCTTTCTTTAAAGGATTGCTGCCATTTGGACAATGTCCTAGGTCCCCATTGGTGTTATCAGTTGGTGGGATATAGAAAAGCAAAGTGGCCAGGCTCAGCCTTTTCTCTTGATCTTTTTTTTTTTTTTTTTTTTTTTTAAGACAGGGTCTTGCTCTTTTTGCCCAGGCTGTAGTGCAGTGGTGCAATCACAGATCACTGCAGCCTCCAACTCCTGGGCTCAAGCGATCCTCCAGCCTCAGCCTCCTGAGTAGCTGGGACTACAGGCATGCACTACTGTGCTTAGTTAATTTTGGCTATTTTTTGTAGAGATGGGGCTTGCTTGCTTTTTTGTCCAGTCTGGTCTTGAACTCCTGGCTTCAAGCAATCCTCTTACTTCATCCTCTCAAAGCACTGGAATGATAAACTCTTTCTTTGTTTATACCATTCCTCAGCTTGCACTCTTTCCTACATACAGCTTGTTTCTCCAATGTGGCTGTTGTTCTCATGTTTACTTAATGGCCTGACCATCTTTTCCTCCTCCTCCTGCCTTCTATTCTCCTTCCTCATCATTGTCCTCTTCTATGAGCTCAGAATATTGGGTTACAATACCTACAACATGCAGTGAGGACACTCTTTTATCATCACCCCTGTAGGCTTATGGTGTTCGTATCTGATTTTTCCTAGTCTTTCGTTTGTTAATTTACTGCACACATGTTCCTTTCTCTTGTACATTACTGACGTGTGTAAGAATCTTGAATATCTGTGTGGTGCTTAGAGATTTCACAGCAGTTTTTTGAATGCTGTTACCTCAATGCATCCTCTGTGAAACTGGGTGTGACTGCATCCATTTTACTGATGAGGAAACTGAGGCATAAGAGAGTTCGGTAAATTACCAGACTCGCACAGCTCACAAGCAAGTGCAGGCTTCCAGCCAAGGTTTGCTGGCTTATGCATTTCATGAGTTTTCTATCGTACCATACAGGCGCTGTGTCTCCCAGTGGAATATAAGTTATTTGAGGCCGAGGATTGTGTCTCATTCTGTGTTATATCCCTTTGGCTTCAGCCTTAGTGTCTTGCATTTGTAAAGCATTTGGAACATTTCAGCTGAATGAGTGAATGAGTGAATGAGTGAAGCCATCAGTCAAATCAGAACACTGCTTACACATGCATCCCAAGTCCAGCTGTTGAACGTCTGGAACTGAGCAGTATGGAGCCTGTTAAGACCAGCGATGCTGTGGCCTGAATAACAACGGGATAGGAACATTCCCTTCTTCTCATAAATCTTGTACATTTGCATTGTTTGTGCTGAACAGGGCCCGTGTGTTCTGGTAACAAAGACGGGGAGGCCCAAAAGGCTGATCTGGGATCACGTCCCCACTGAACGCTGCCCTATGCTAAGTCTGCAGAATATTTAAATAAGGGGTTAATTTATAAAGTGAGCTACAGGAAAGTTTCCAGGATTGTCGTGCATGTGTCTCATAAATCGGCACAAATTGAATCTAGGTTTCTGTGCCCGTCAGCTCCTAGGTAAACCAAAATTTATTGAGAGGTGTATAGGTTGCCATCCAAAGAAACGTAGCAAATGAGAAAAGTGTATCCTCAGGAGGTCTGTAAACAAGGTCTGAAGGCTGGCAGCAAGGACAGGGGTCCGCAATGTAAAATCCCCGTTGCCAGTGATCGGAAAGTACAGCATAGTTGGTTGCAGATGGAGACAGGGTTCCGGGAATTCTTGATTTTTCATAAACATTCCACTGACTTCTTAACAGAATAAAGATTTTGTACATTGCAGAGATAATTTATAGATTCGGGTACAGAGGGATACAGACAATGAGGAAGGCTAACTCCAGGATTTTGCATATGTCAAATCATTATATTAGCTTACCCAAAACCAAAAAAAATTATGCAATATATAAATATCAAGCTTTAGTTTTTAATGATTATTTATAATAACATTATGATAATGACTTTTTGTAATAATCATGCATACCACCTTAGTCTGAGCAATCACATTAGCAGTTCATAATTACTGAAGGGCTGTCAGGATCCAGACACTGTGCTGAGTGTTCTACAAACTTCATTTCCAGTCTTTTTTTTTTTTTTGTTCAATTTCCTCTCGAATTTTTAAGGGGGTTGGAGAGTGTTAATGTGCCCATTTGACAGAGGAGGAGGGAGAAGCTCCAAAAATGAAGCCCAAGGATCTTAGGCTAATATATAGGCTTGCATCCAGTGTATCTCACCCCGAAAGCCTTGCTTTTGTCATTATCCGACATTGGCTGTCATTATTGTAGTGGCCTTCTTACTACCTACAAAACAAGTGCCAGCATTTAAAATCTATCCAACTACCGAGATTATTTAATATTTTAGTCTGTAGCTCTTATCCCTTTAGCTACAACATTCAAAGCGTTGTGCAAAATATTCTAGTAGTAAGTAGAGGCTTTAAACCCACACGTCGATAATGGTCAAATCCTCTTAAAGGGGCCAGCAACAAAAATGACTTTAAAAGGGAAATATTCCTTCAGTGTTACAAGTGCCCATGAGCATGTTAGTGGAGCAGTTGTGTGTTAAAGAAAGAGAAGGTGGAGTTACACTGAATACCCTTGAAATCACACAATCAACACTTAAGAATGTTCACACAGTTGTTCACACACATATTGATATCAGACCGTATAGCAGTCCCATTGGCTAGACCAGTTATTATGAATGTGTTTTATAGAGTAGGAAACAGAGATGCAATGTGACTTGCCTAAGAACACACAGCAGTTCTGAAACTCAACCTGTGCTAAGATCGAGGGAGAAACGAAAATAACAACAACAACAACAAATGTCATGCCAAAATATTGCTAGCAGACATCTAGAAAAATGTCTTTGACTTCTTTTGGTAGGAAAAGAGGAACAATTCAAATCTGAATTCAACATATTTATTTTTTGTTTCTGACTTTTTATGTAAGCAGAGCTCTGAATTGTATCCTCAGATATATTTGAGACTAACAATAAGGAAATATAAAATTACGTTACTACCTAAGCTGCCACTTCTTCAAAGCCTCGTTATTCTTGTTCCCTTCAATGCATTTCAACTCCAAAATACATAGTGACATGAAAATTGTGCATTCAGATGTTCTATTGATTCCTTGAGAAAGTGACCTTGTATGCACACGTGAAAATGGAGAGATCTATATATTACCACGTGGCCTCTTCTTTGTAAGGGTATGAGGAACAACAGTGGTTAACATGTGTTTTTTTTTTTTAACACCTAGATTTACTCTTCCTTTTCACAGACTAATAGCACACTGATGTGCAATCCAGGGAGGGCTCCTTGGAAAGTTGTACCGCTGTGGCCTAGGGATGGACAACTGGCAGGGCCACATGAGGAGCTAAAACCTTGTGCTCCATTTGCAAAGCCAGTGGCCCCGGCAGAGATAGGAGGCCCTCTTTGTGATTTCGACAGTGGTTTCCCTGGGGTTGAACACTCCTGAAACTTATTTCTGCAAGGACATACTACTGTGGACCCACCTGAAGGGCGGCATCCACTCTTCTAGTAGGATCTCACATTGGTATTTTCAGACACTTCTGCCCCTTGCCACGTTTAATAAGTCATCTATGTCGTTTGGGAGGAAAGAGAATGAGCATTCCTCAGTCCCTGCACTGCACCAGGGCTTGCAAATACAGTCCCTCATTTCATTCTTGCTACCATCTTTGAGGTGGGTGGCATTAGGCCATTTGCCGGCTGTATAAAATGACATGCAGAAATATTGTAGCAGCTCACTTAATATCAGGCATCTGGTAAGTGGCAGAGATGAGGCTGGACCCCAGGATTTCTGACCTAATTTCTGATCTCCATAATTATTCTGTATACCAAAAGCCCCTGTGGTTTGGATTCCTAATCACAGGACTGAGATGAAACAGAATTTCTTAGCAGAGGGGGCCAAATAGTAGATGAGCTTTTGCCAAGAACTTTTTTTTTTTTTTTTCAGAGTCAGAGGTTGGCAGCCAAAGATGAGAGAGGGAAGGTCAAGTGCAGCAAAAGAGAGAAACAGGGAGAGTGGAGGTTGTTCTCTAGAACATAGAAGCCGCTTCTTCATCCCACACAATGGAAACCAGAGCCCAGATTATGTTAACAAGAAGTTCCAGAATTGCAGATGGCACCTTGCTACTTAGGGAGGGGGAAGAAGAAGAAGGAGAAAAAGAAGAAAAAAGAAGAATAGCAGGGGGAAACTTAAAAAAATGGTTAGCTGCATGTAAATGGCTTTTATTATAACTGCTAGACTGAACCGGACGGCTTCAGCTATGTAAAATGTCACTTGCTCTTATCACGGTTCATAGAGATTACCTTTCAATGTGAGTTTCATTTTCATTTCTTCCAACACGTAGAGAAGTGAACAAGGCAATGACTCCTTTATTCCCTAGCCCTCGCCCAGCAACTTGCTTCTTCCTCTGTGTTTTGTGTCATTCTGTATGATATTGCATCAGGGCAATTCATGGCAGTGGTTGAACCAAAAGCAATTTAAGTCAAAAATGGACAAATATGGATGTCACTTATGAGGCTTGTTCAAAGGCCTTTGACATCACTCAAAGCCTGAGCACTTCTCAGGAGTGATATGCTTTTTTTTTTTTTTTTTTTTTTTACTTTTTATTTTCTAGCAATGCAAGATTGAAGATTTAATACAGACCTCTTAGGGAGGCATCTGCGTAGTTCTTACGTAGAAACCATTTATTGGTGAACCAAATATTTTGTATTATATAGCAAGAAAGAGGGATGGACAAAGATTGAGTGATTAGAAATCCAAGGGGAATTTATATTTATTACTTTGATTTGGTAATTTGTAATAACAATAGCCACCATGTATCTATACTTCCTAGATTTGGGCATGGGGTTAGGAGTCTTATTTTTAGTATTTTAGTTAATTTTCATAGTCATCCTGTGTAGAAATATGAAAAAATATAGAACTATCAATCAATAAATAAGTATTATTGTCCCCATTTTACAGATGAGAAAACAGAGTCCCAGGGACCTACCTGCTCAAGGGCACAGAAAGCCTGAATGAGTAAATTTACTGTGTGTTGTTCCAAAGGTTTCTCCAAAGGTCTCTTCATCTCCCAAGGCTATTATCATTTTGAGAAAGACTGGCACAGTGAGAGGCCAGGAGCCCATCTTGGCCGTGTGCCTTCTGCTTTGTCTCTGGGGTTGTGGGAAAGGCTTGTAGCTTAAGAGCCTCCTGGTTCAATTCTATCAGGCTGCACGTTGGAAGGTAGCTTTTCAGGTTGTGGTGGGTGGTGGTGAAGCAGAGGTGTGCAAAGCAGGGTACATGCAGGGCTGTGCCTTGGTCATTCCCAGGAAGCAAAGCGAGCATCAAAAAAAGGTAGGGTAGTTGGGCCATGGCGTTGCAGAGTGACAGTGAGTCAGGGTGAGGACAGCACTCAGGAAGGAAAGGACAGAAAAGCTACCCACACCCTGGAGGGCCAAAGAGCTGACTTCAGAGGAGACTTTAGGTGCTCCTACGTGTCGATTCTTAGAGAACTAAAGACACAATTGCATCTTAAAATGTTGAGACTTACACATATACACAATAAGAATATTTTCTTTGGCTGCAAAAGAACTATAAAAGAGTGAAAAAACCAATCCCAAAAGATTACATGTGATAGGATTCCATTTGCATAACGTTCTTGAAATTACAAAATTGTAAAAATAGAAAACAGATGGCCGGGCATGGTGGCTCACTCCTGTAATCCCAGCACTTCAGGAGGCTGAGCGGGTGGATCTCCTGAGGTCAGGGGTTGGAGACCAGCCTGATCAAGGTAGTGAATTATTGAAGGGCTGTTGCCAGCAACAGTAGAGAACCTGTCTCTACTAAAAATACAAAAAGTTAGGCGGGCGTGGTGGCACACACCTGTAATCCCAGCAACTCAGGAGGCTGAGACAGGAGAATTGCTTGAACCCGGGAGGCAGAGGTTGCAGTGAGCCAAGATCGTGCCACTGTACTCCAGCCTGGGCAACAGAGTGGTACTCTGTCTCAAAAAAAGAGAAAAGAAAACAGATGAGTGATTGCCAGGGATTGGAGAGGAGTTGGGGGTAAGTGGGAAGCAGAGTGGATATAAAACAGCAGGTGGAGGATCCTGGTATAGATGGAAATGTTCTGCATCTTGACTGTCTCAGTGTCAATTTCCTGGTTGTGAAATCGTACTAGAGTTTTTTGAGATATCACCTTTGGGGGAAACTGGATCAAGGGCGCGTGAGATTGCTGTATTATTTCTTACAACCGCATGCGAATCTACACTTATCTCAAAAATAAAAACTGTCATTAAAATCAAAGAACTGCTCAACATTTGGGGGGAAAAATCGACAAGTAAATTCAAATCACCCACGAGCCCACCACCCAGGAGAGTCGCCACTTCTATTTCGATATATTTTCTCTTCCTCCCTTCCAATCTCTCTCTTCTGTTCCTAGATATAAAATGGAGAGGTTTTAAAATGTAATTACATCTAACTATTGCCTGGCTTGGTAATATCCAACCTTTGCATGTCCTCAGAGAGGTCCAAAGGCTGTGCTGAAACTTGTTGGTTTGGCATTGATTTTGACGAAAGACAGCAACAAGATCCCCTTTCTAGGAACCCATGTGGATTACTGTGGATTCAGAATGGATGCATTTTATGTACAGGGCTGTGACCTCTTGGTTTTTCCCTTCCTCATGCTAATAGGTGTTAATATTTTGCAATAAATATTACTTATGTCTGTGAATTGAACTGCATCCCAGACTGTCAGCACATATTTATTTTCTCATTTTAATTTCTCGAAGTTCTTACTGTTATGGAGGGTGGGGAGGGGGTAGAATAAGCTTAGGCTGGAGGGCATATCTGGTTTGGAAAATACATCCCTGGTTATGTTCCTAACGAGTGACATGCTTGGTTGGTGATGATAAACTGGGACTGAGGAATGGGTTAGGAGAAGGCTTGAAGAACCCAGCTCCCCAAACCATCTCATCATCCTCTAGAGATACTTCTCCAAGTGCTTTTGTTTCCAGTGACCTCCCAACCCCAGGCACTAGCGAAGCCTCCAGGCAGGTAAGTGCACAAATCCTACATTTTCTAGTGACTTGAGCAAGTTGCTTCATTTTTCTGATCCTCCATTCCCTTTTCTAAGCCACAATTTCTTCATCTTTCAGTAGAGTTAACAAGTTACTGGGTGTTGAAAGATCAAATGAATTAGCCCATGAGAACATGCTTTGCACGAAGTTGTATGCAAAATAAGTTATTATGGGATGGGAGAAACCCTTTGCGGACAGTGCCTCGCAGTTGACCCTCAGTGTGTACCCATGGAATAATTTTTTAATATAAAATAATTACCATCACTAGTCCTAACCGTACACGTTCTTGACTCTGTGACACTGAACAAAATCCTGAACCTCTTTGCGCCTTGATTTCTTTCATGTCTTGTTCTAGTTTTGAAGAGCGATTCTTGTGTGAAATCAGGGAGAGGAGGCATGAGGCATGGTAAGGACCCCATACGTCTGTGGTTGACAAATTCAGTAGGCCCAAAGTCGATGCAAAAGTCGTCATGCCTCTGCAGCACGGTTATAATGAAGAGGAGCGATGGCATGGCATGATTCCGCTATAAGGGAGGCTTATTATGTAGTGTCTACAGAGCCAGTGGTTTATTTTGCATTGTTTATGTCAGCATTAAGCAGTATTCTTACACAGTTGGTAAGTCTTAAAACTCACTATCTACTCTAGTAGTTGTTCGAACTGTGATGTGCTCAATAATCTGCCAGGGATCTTGTTAAATTGGGATTCTGATTCAGTAGGTCTAGGTGGGGCCTGAGAGTCTTTGTTTCCTATTTTAATTTAATTTTTTGTGTGTACCTAGTAGGTGTATATGTGCATATATATATAATGTATATATATAAATGTATATATGTAAATATGTATATATGTGTATATATGTGGATTTTTTCCAAGAAAATTGTGGGTACATAGTAGGTGTATATATTTGTGGTCTGTGTCTCTTCTAAATTGCTGATCTCCCAGGGGATGCCTGTCTTATTGTACTAGGTAGCACACTTTGAGCAGGAAACATCTAGATGTAGTTCTCAGTAGTAGGACTATTGCCAGTGGAGGGGGCATTTCGGAAATTTGGGAAGGCATTTTGATTGCCTTTGGTGCTTAGGTGGGGTCCACGGGTCCATCCTGTGATGCCATAGGCAGTCCAATATAACAAAGAACTGCCCACGTCCCGGTCACATTCATTTCGGTAAAAAACTTGTTTGCAATGATCTGACCCCAGAACTCACTGTGCTTACACAGATACACAACATGCACCGAGTCTTCCAGAAATGCAGGGGCCTTCTAAATCAAGGGAAGATTGTGTGGTGTTTTGTTCAAATCTTTACCAAGGTCTCAATACCATCTTGAAACATCATGAGGATCTGCTCATAATATTTGAGTCGCCGTAACATGTGATCTGTCTACATATGTAGCTGTTTGTATTCACGGGGATTAAATAGTTGTGTGCTAGAGCTGCCCCCAGCGAGCAGCTCATAAGAGCAGATTTTGCCTATTTCTTCCGAAATCGGCATTCGGTGATACCATGTTGGTAACTTGAAACTGACCATGGTGAGAATATTTACACCATAGAAATTGGCAAATGCTACTAATCAGGATGATTGTTTCAGTTTTCATTTTGTAATTTTCAGAGTTAGTTTACCAATATGATGTCTGTATTAAAATATATGTAATGCTGCTTTCAAAATGTTAAGTATCGTGAGAAGATGTTAACAAAATTCTGGTGAATTTTTGTCTTATGTTTCTTGAATCCAAACCTATAAGTAGGTACAAACACTTGACTATTTCATTATGGGCTTCTGATATACTCCTGTCAGAGCAGTTACCTTTGAAAATGCATACTATTTTATCGTCAATTATGTTTTCTTTAAAAATTTTTTATATTTATGACATATTACTTTTGCTAATTATATGTGTGGGTAGATGGTGTTATTCATGAATTTCATTTCAGGACCTTGGTAAGGGGTTATAAAATATTTCTGTTTAAAGGAGGGTCTTAGATTGCTGGACTTGAGTATCCTGATCTAATTAATGCACTGGGCAGAGCTGGCAGATGTGTGGGACACCCAACTATTCTCTTGAAGGGAAGGGATATAAGAGATACACTGTAAAGGTGAATGATAATCAGCGTCTCCCCTTCAAGGTGACTGGGAGGATCTGAGCTGACTGGGTGCCTTTGTGGAAGTGTGTTTTGAACTGAGATTAGAGAGATCAGCAATGCGTCTCATAAAGTAATCCAGGAGGAATTCATTCTCAATAGATTCAGCAATGGAGCACTTATAAAGAGGAGGAAGCCAAAATTCAAAATGGATTGGGTGCAGAGGCTCGCTCCTGTCATCCCAGCTCTTTCAGAGGCTGAGGCAGGAGGACCACTTGAGGCCAAGAATTTGAGACCAGTCTGGGCAACATAGCCAGACCCCATCTCTAAAATTAAAAAAAATTTAAATTAGCTGGGCTTGGTGGTGCACACCTGTAGTCTGAGCTGCTTGGGAAGCCGAGATGGGAGAATTGCTTGAGCCTGGACGTGTGTGGCTATGGTGAGCTAGGATCACGCTACTTTACTTCAACCTGGGTGACAGAGTGACACCCTGTTTCAAAAAAGAAAAAACAAAAAGTTGGAAATGAGTGGGAAAGGATCTAAAATTATTGGAAACAGTGTACATAGAATGCAAGAGGACCTGGGCACGCTGCCTTATGCATGTAATCCCAGCGCTTTGAGAGGCGAAGGCGGGTGGATCTCTGGAGCTCAGGAGTTCGAGACCATCCAGGGAAACATGGTGAGACCCCATTTCTACAAAAAGTAAAAAACTCAACTCATACCTATAGCTGCAGCTACTCAGGAGGCTGAGGTGGCAGAATCGCTTGAGCCCAGGAGGCAGAGGTTGCAGTGAGCCAAGATCACGCCACTGCACACCAGCCTGGGGTGAGAGAGAGACCCTGTCTCAAATCAAAATAAAAATGGAATACAAGGGGGGATGATGATAGACTTAAGATACACCCTCTAGAAAAAAGTAAGAAGTATGGTAAGGAATCTCATTTAGAAAAACGCAGGCACACACAGGCACTCTTCACAGGACTGGCAGGTGGAGAGGATGTTGTTAACAGGGCTGCCTATTTTACTGTAAGTGCTGCAAACATTGCACTAATGTTTGGGTCTTTGCTTTTGGCAATCACTTCTCTTGTTAATTTTTTTTTTTTGGCACCATAGAAATGTTTCCATAAATAGTGCATTTAATGGAGTGTGTGACTTTATTACTGTCAGCCACTGTCCTAGAAGAGGAAAATTCAATAAACACAAAAGCAAAGATTAGAACATAGAAAGCTTCCAGTTCCAGAGCCTTCATGAGCTTGTACCTCTAAAGAATGCGATCTTTGTATTTACCCACCTGCAAAATTCTTACTTGTTGGGGTGGTACAGCCACCTAGGTCAGTGCCATGTTCAACCCAATCTGGAAAACGTTGATTATTGTGGTGCCTGTTTTGTTGACTTACAAAGCCAGTCACCCCTTCCTATGCTTCTAAGATGTGAATGCCCAGCTCCGGGGATGAGATAACTGTCAGCTTTGCCTAAGCTTTGGGCATCATCGCCCTCCATATGCAACAAACCCACGAATGAAGTGTTGTGATTCTTTGACACAGAATAATTGGAAATCACTTCCTTGGCTAGAGCAGGGATCCAGTGTAAAGGAGGAAGTAAAAATAAAAAGGCACAAATATATGAGAAAGTGAGCAAATCACAGTCATTGAGGAGCAAAATAATTCATTCCCTGTCCCTGGCTCAGCACGGATGCAAATAATGTATCATTAAGTAAGTCCCCAATACAAAGACAGCCAGCATAACTGTTGCATCAAATATTTAGCCAGAGCCAACAGCAATTTATTATGTTTTTTTAAATAAGTTTGATTTACTAACCTTCAGCACAATCCCTATTTTTAGAGGTTGGCTCATATGTTTAATTTGTTTTCTCTGAAGCGCTGCATCCTTGGTAGCGTTTCAGCTGTCCACTCGGTTCCTAATGGCAGAGCAACACCGAAAAGCGTAATTACATTTCCTAATTATGTGTAATTAGGCAAAACCCAGATGATGTATTCAACATGCTCTGAGAATAGCCACGGGTTAAAGACTGCTGGAATTTGGTAACATTTTTATAAATAAGCTGGTGCGTTATTTAACGTGGGGGTCTAAGGTGATGCTGGGTGCCTTGTAGACCGGTATCGTGGTTGAAATCTATCGCATTTGTTTATTTAGCCAAGTAAAACTGTAAGTGATTCCCCTTCTCCATACCTTCCCTTCTTTTTGAAACCAGAGTTTAGATGTGCTATTCTTAGCCCAAGAGAGGCCCTCTAAACTCAGAACCATAAAGTTCTGCTTACTGACAGCCTAAGTGATATTTATTTTTTCAAAGCTTAATCCTTTTGAAACATGGAGAAATAAATACATCCTCTTATCTACCATATGCCTGGGACGGGAAATAAATTCTTGTTTTCCTGCCGTGTGGTACCAGTGGGCTACAGTGAATAATTTGGGCAGTCTCACTGAAGATAATAGGGAAGCCTTCTCTATTACCAGTGATAATTATGAATCTCATAATAGAAAACATCCCGAGCCCGAACATCAATCAGGGAAGATAAACAATGGGAAATGATAGGTATACAAAAGGGAAAATGGCAACAGCACATATGGAGGGAAAGACCGCAGAATTCTGGCGGGGTTATAAATCATACAGTCAAATAATTTCCATGCAATTAATATCCTCAAATTAAAACATACGTTTTTAAAGAAAGATTTTGCAGACTTTTAAGCTGGGCAACTGGCTGCCTTACAAGATTCATCTGGAAACCCCAATGCCGTCCTCCTTCTTGAGTCTTTTATATTTATTTCTCCCTGGCCAGAGTTGGCTGGGGCATAGTCTAGCAATGTCACCCTGTAAGCTGACCCAGTGACCTCGCTCCAGCTCACCAGGGACTGACCATACACCAGAGTGGCCAGAGCTAGTGGTGGCTGACTCCCAGGATCTTTAGCCCTGACAGGATAACAAAGACTGGCTCACTGAGGCAGGAAGTTTTAACTTCCTTGGCCAGCCTGAAAGACTGTCTCCAGCCATGCGGACACAGCCCAGTGAAGCGCTTGTAAAAGCTACAGACAAATGGAAAACCTTCATTCCAAAGGGTCGTTGTCTCCTCCTATTTAATAGCCCTACATTCATGCACTGTTTTATCTTGCTGTCTTTTTTTTTTTAAATCAAATACCAAAGTACTTCTATGGACTGCTCTTCAAAAAAAAAAAAAAAAAATGGAATCCATTCACAACTGTGAAAAAATATTGCCTATTAGTCTGCTGTTACGGCTCAAAATGAATCTTAAGGCTGCATGGCTAATTTATTTACTGCATCATGGGCGAAGACCAACAAGGTGTCTAGCCTTTCCTCGTATCTGTCTGCGTGTAGAAATTCACAGACCACGGCCATTCTGTCATGAATTCAAATGAGAAGTTTTCCATTCCAGACCCTGTTTAGGAGCAGCCTGGAAACTGGTGTCAACTGTCAAATATGTCCTTAAGGCCACAAAGTATGCTCATGGATTTTGTTTTATAGGCTTAACATAATATTTTATAAAACATATTTTTAAAGAAATGTGTAATTTTCCCCCCAAAGCAAGGGTTTCCCAATGCCATATAATTTACTAAGTGTGGCTTTGCTGCGTAATAGTCCATAATTTACAGTCAGCCTCCACAAGGCAAAAAATAACTCCGAGCTGTGATTAAGTAAGTAATGGACAAGGTAACTAATATTTCCGGAAGGATGGCCTTCCAGACACTCATTTTAAGTGACAAAATGGTTGAAGGTTGAGATATGTAGTCCTGTACTAATTTAATGGAATCAAGAAACGACATTATAAGCTGGCATATCTTGGCACTTAAGGCATGGAGCTAAGAGTGAATATGAGAGTGAATATTCTCCACGTCCATTTTAATGAGCCTGTGCCTCATTTTCCCCATTTAAGGTAGATGGGTTTATGTCTACTTGTGCCACCAGTGTTTCCCATAAAATAATTCATTTGGAAGGGGTGGCCTAGTCCAGTCTGAACCAATTCTAAGATGGTAGCGTGGATGCGGGAGGCACTGCACAGGAGGGAAAGCATGGACTTTGGAATCTGGCAGAAGTGGATATGAATTCAGACTTAGTCATCAGGAGCTGTGGGACCTTGGGAAGGGTTGGTTGGTTGGTTTGTTGTAATTTTTAAATTTTGAAACAAATGTTGGCTTACAGAAAAGTCATAAAAAATACTGCAAAGATTTCCCATGTACTCTTCACCCAGCTTCCCCTAATACTAACATGATACATTTTTCAACACTGAGAAATTAACCTTGGTATGATGCTATTAACTAAACTCAGACTATAACTGACCAACAGACTTTATTTGGATTTGACGGTGTGTCCTCTTCCATCTTTTACAACCAGGTACCACCTGGCATTTATTGTCATATCTCTCCAGTCCCTTCCGGTCTGGGACAGTTTCTCATGCGTTACTTTTTTAATGACCTTGAAATTTTTGAAGAGTTCTGGTCAATTATTTTGTAGAATGCCCATAATTTGGGTTTGTCTGATATGTTCTCTTGATTAGAATGAGGTGGTGCATTTTTGGGGAGAAATATACATAAGTGATGTGCCTTTCTTTGGCCATCAACTCAGAGGATGTATAATGTGAAAATACCTTACTACTAGTGATGTTAGCCTTGACCTCTTGGTGAAAGTGGTATCTGCCGGATGTCTCCACTGTAAAAGATCATTTTTTTGCCTTTGTAATTAACAAATATCTTGGGACTACTTGTCAAATTTTCATCCATTAATTTTAGCATCCCTCCAGGGATCTTGCCTGCAATGAATAATACTGTGGTATTCTCATGGTTGACACTGTCTTTCTCTCATGCCTTCTGTTTACTGGTTGGAATTCCTCTACGTGGAAGGCTGTTTCTTCTTCTCCATTTATATTGGTACGGGCACGTGAATATTTATTTTATCCTTTAGGTCATAACACAGCAGTATTGTGATGTATTTTGTTGCTCAAATTGTTCCAGCTTTGGCCCATAGGAGGTCTTTCAAGCAGGCTCCTGCACCCTTTTGACATGCCCCATTCTTTTTTGAGCACTTTCTTACTTTTTGGCACTGTAAGAGGATTTACGTACTCATCTTGGACTTCCCTGCCTCAATCTTGGAATTAACTTATTTTCCGTGGAGGCTCGCTTCCTTTTATTGTAGAATCACATTTAGAACCAAGATCTGGGTGCTAGTTGTGCTCATTACTGCTGGGATGTCATTGCTTTTAGAATTTCTCAATAGAATTTAGAAATGTGTGTATTATACTAACCCATGCACATACACCTATCTCCATTTATTCCTGTATCTGTATATATATTATACTTTTAGTATATTTATTTATATTTCTATCTGGGCACGTTTCATTTTTCATATATTTATTACATATCCGTATATATTATAAATTATATATATATATGTACATTTTAATGTGTGTTTGTACCTAATTCCAATCCAACACAACAACTGGGTTTTTTCAGACTTCTTTTTTTTTTTCTTTTTGTGGAGAGCAGTGTCTTGCTATGTTGCCCAGCTTAGTCTCAAACTCCTGGAAACAAGTGATTCTCCCACTTCAGCTTCCCTAAGTGTTGGGATTACAGACGTGAGCCACTGCATCTAGCCACAACTGGGTTTATTATTCTGACGTTTCCTTGGGATGTTATTTAACTAAGTCTCAGTTTCTTCTTCTGTAAGATGGAAATAATAACAACTAAAGGTGAGGATTTGGGGAAGGTATGGTAAATTGTAAAAATGGTAGCTTGTTTAAAAAAAAGAAAAAGGAAAACAATTTTTCCCTCTCTGCATTAACACCCACCCTATATGACTGGCATTGCCCAGTGGAACCTTAGCAGCAGAGGCATGTCAAGCATTTGGATACTGGGACTTTCTCTTTTGTTACTTACAACCCTGTGACCACTGCATGAACAAGCCTGAGCTAACCTGCTGGAAGATGGTGGCCACATAAAGGGAGAGTAGTTGCCCCAGCTGATAGCCTGCCAGTGCCTGGCATATGAGTGAGGTCCCTCTAGAGTCATCTAGCTACTAGCCAAGCTACCACTTGACCCCAGACACACCAGATAGCCCAGTAGAGATCAGCCAAGACAACCCACACCAGAGAAAGAGCCCAGCCCATTCATAGACTCAGAAACTAAATACAAGAAAAATGGTCACTGTTTTTACTCAGTGGGTTTTGCAGTGGCTTAATATCCAGCAAATGCCAACGAATTAGAGTTGGCATATGGAAAACAAGAAAGACAGTAACTTTGTACACCGTGGACTCCCAGTCAGTGCTGCTTTTAGTTGTTGACGTTGTTGTTAATGTTGAGAAAAACTTCAAGTCATATTTGCCCCATACACCTTCCCAGACAGTCTAACTAAATGCACTGTATTTGCTAACTGTTGGAACCTGGCTTTTGGACTAGACTAGCACCTGGAGAAAGAACCACTGTTAAAATGTAAGGCTCTGTGTGTGTTTATCAGCTCACACCAAGGAAGAGAGAGCTCAGGAGAGACTGGGCATGAGG
Source organism: Theropithecus gelada (assembly GCF_003255815.1). Classification (NCBI taxonomy): domain Eukaryota; kingdom Metazoa; phylum Chordata; class Mammalia; order Primates; family Cercopithecidae; genus Theropithecus; species Theropithecus gelada. Next base: position 36,534,908 of record NC_037688.1, read on the forward strand.
TGGAGTGAGCACTGTGTATGCTGGGGAATGGAAAACCCTTTATCTGGTGTTGCCTAAGGGTACAGGGAGCCTGGCCTGGGGTCGGGAGGAAACAGGGTGCAGAGTAGGAAGTGCAGGAGTATGTAAGTGGCCAAATTTAGCCTAATTAACAGATTTGCCTAGGGCTGACCCTGAAGCAGAAAGCGAAGCCTAGATCAGTCTGCTCTCCTCCTACCAACAGGGTAATGATGAGGTTGAACCACCAGTTCTCAGTCCCATACGTGAGATTCCCAAAATAGACGGGAGTTACTCAGAGACCTCCACTATTTTTTTTTTAAACCTCCTCTGAGATTCTGTATTTCCTTAATGATACTATACATCTATTTAGCCCAGTTTTTATCCTTGCAGATAAGTTAGTGTGCTTGTTTTTCTGCTAGTTGTGATCATATTTCTATTTAGGGGTAAAGGTGCTGAAAACCATTTGCTGCGATGACTCACAAAGACATAGTTGCCATGAGCAGCAGGAGGATGGGTGGCCACCAGACAGCCATGGGCATGGTCACTGGAGAAAACTTGACAATCTTGCCACAGCTCCCCAGGGTCTACTTGGTGTCCCATAGAGGACAATCTGTACAGCAAGTCAATGTTAACTGTGTACCCCTCCCAGCTGGGCCACTGATCTGCCCAAATGTACAAGAGTCAATGTAAGTCTCTGTTACCATTGGGAGCACTCACCTATGGGCATGTTGCTACAGAGTCACTCATTCCTAGGAACTGCAGAATCACACAGTTGTCAAAAAACACAACCACATTTTGAGATAGGCCTTCCTCGGCAAACTTTGATTTGGTTTCTGTATTTGTGGACAAAACACAATACGTTTGTTTCCCTCCCTAGACTAGGTTTCTAATCTTGATGCAGTGAGCAAAGGGAGAGGTTTGCCTTGTTCCTACTGGAGTCAATGGACCCATAAAAAATAGAGTGATAGGCTGGGCGTGGTATCTCATGCCTGTGATCCCAGCACTTTGGGAGGCTGAGATGGGCAGATCACCTAAGGTAGAGAATTCGCTAACAGCCTGACCAACATGCAGAAACCCTGTCTCTACTAAAAATACAAAATTAGCCGGGTGTGGTGGAACATGCCTATAATCCCAGCTCCTCGGGAGGCTGAGGCAGGAGAATAGCTTGAACCCAGGAGGTGAAGGTTGTGGTGAGCTGAGACTGCGCCGTTGCACTCCAACCTGGGCAACAGGAGTGAAATTCCTTCTTAAAAAAAAAGAAAAATAGAGTGATAGAGTGGGAATTTGGCTTTTAGTCTACAGAAGTTTTTACTACCAGTTTCTGTGTGTCTGTCTGTCTGTCTGTCTGTCTGTAAAATACCAGAGGAAAATAAAAAAAAAAAAATAGAGAAAATAATAATAACTAGCCAATGTGTCATCATCACTCCAGACAACAGCCACTGTCAATGTTTGGTTAACCCATTCAGATTTTCCCCTATGAATGAGTTTTTTTCCCCCCGTAATATTAGTTATAATACGTGGATACTACATCCCGAGTTTTTCACTTTGCGTTATAGCACAAGTGTCTTCCCCTGTTGTAACATAGTGATTATTAAGTCAAACATCAGCTAGATAAAAGCTCTCAAGTGATAGAGAGTTCTTATAGCTCATACACTCTTCAGTAACTGGGAATTTATACTGTTTATAGTTTTTTTACTGCTAAAAATAATGTTGCAATGAAACTTTCGTGTATAACACTGTTTAGTCCTCTCTCCCCCATTGTTTACAATTCCTTGGAGTTCCACTCCTACTTCACATTTACCATCACCATCCACATTCACCATTGTTGAAGCGTTATATAATGACGAGCTTCATCCAGGACCCACCTGTGTCTCTGCATCAGTCACTGCCTATGAACCAGGGGCGCGTGGACTCAGGGCTCAATTCAAAAAAGAACCCAGTGTTATTGGGACAGACAGATATTGATACCCCTGGTCTTTGAGCCCCATTGTCTTTTCACACTGATGAGTTCTTAGTGTCTCTTTGTGGTGTCTGAGCAGAACTCTGGTTCCATATTGGCTCAACATGGAAGATTTCTGTGATCAATTATCGATCAGTCATGAATAAGGAACCGGGGGATGGCAGTCGCGAATGTGCCGACACCTCTGTCAGTATTCTGGGTTTCTCTGCATGTAGTGTTTCTTTTGCAGCTCCTAGATACAGATTTTTTAATGTATTACGTGTGAGTTATCATTTGAAAGAGGGTAGGTGTGGACAGTGAGGAAAGGTGACTTCATTTCCAGAAGCTTGCCTGTGGTATTTACCTTGATGAGTTCATTAGCAATATGGCTTTCACCCTCAAACTTGCTCATTCAGAAATTAGACTTTGTGAGCCCACTAAGAGTAGATCTTTCTGTTAGGTGCAGACTCACAATAATCAAATTCGCAGAAACTGATGTGTAAACCCAGGGTCACAAAAAAATAATTTTCAACAGGAACTATAATTATCACATAGTTTGAAAGGCTCTTGTTAATTTGAATAGGAAGAGAAGATCAGAATTTTCTTATAGGTAGCACTACAGTAAAAGAGTTTTCATATAGGCAGAAGTATGGGGACTGAGCCAAGTGACATTATAAGTTATTTAATTGTCAAATGATTAAAGCAAAGGTCATTGCCTATATGACTCAAATGCTTGGTTGCCTCAGAAGATAATGAGCCTGATACTTTCACACTGAAGCTATATTGCACATTTCTATTTGTTTATTGCCCATCTTTCCCACTAGAAGGTGAGGGACTTTATCTGTCTCTTTCACTGCTTTGTGCAACCTAGGACAGTGTCAGGCACATAGAGGTGCTCAATGAATCTTGGTTGAGTCAATATGTTTCAAAATCCAAGGTGACTCCAAACATAAAATGTTTTTTTGTTTTCAAATGGAGTGGACATCCCCTAAATTTTGTTCCCAGTTTATAAACTTCAGCGGCTGTAGATGAATTGTTCAAAAGTTTTATTTTAAGATTTCATTTGTTAATGCATTTTCACAAGTAATATATTCATTTTAAAGGACTGGAGTTTTTATATATCCTTACATTTATGAAATAATTTCGTTTAAACCCTTCATGCCCATCTTCAGCATCATTGCTAAAGCCTCTTGGTTTCTGTACCTGTAATCTTCATTCATTCCTCAGCTGTTTGAAACACAACACTTTTGGGATCCTTGTATAATGCTGGTCCCACAGTCAAGACTGACTTGGACTGGGACCCGTTTGTATTTCTTGAAGGTGACTTTTCATTCTGTTGTGTCACCCATTTTGAGGTCGTTTTGTTGTTGAAATGTTAGAGTTCAACCTTAAATACTTGAGAGCATGGGACTGTCTAGACAAAGGGAGATGAGATCCTGTGGTAGCCAGAGGACAAGATGGCCTCCAGTGACCCTCACTTCCTGGGTTTTACATTGCGGTATATTTCTCTCCTCCTCTGAACAGGACTGCCCTGTGTAACTGACAGGGGAAGTGATAGGGCATGACCTCTGAATCTAGGTGACAAAATATATTGAGACTTCTGCTTTGCTTCTCTTGGATCACTCCTTGTGGCAGAAGCTAGACGCCATGTTGTGAGGATACTCAGGCAGCACCTTGGGGAAATCTGCATAGCAAGGAATCAGGCTTTCAACAGCCAGACTAGATTGCCAGCCAACATGAGTGAGCCATGTTGGAAGCAGTTCCTCCATCCCCCTTTAAGCTTTTGGATGACCACAGATGAAATGACCATCTTGACTTGGGAGACACCGAACCCCAATCAGCTAGCTAAGCTGCTGGTGAATTCTTGACCCACACCATCTATGTGAGGGAGTAAATATTTATTAATTTTTAAGATGCTTCATTTTGGAGTAATTTGCTACACACCAATATTAATACAGAGCCCATTTGCACTGCCTACAGGATAAATAATCCAATAGCTTAACAACAATTGAAATGGAAAAAAATTGAGGAGTTCCTCAATGTTTCCACCTATGTCTTGAGGTTAAAAGTGTACACATTTGTGGGCAGAAACTTTTTCACATTAATAAATTCATTGTTCCCTCTGCTTCTAGCACTTGCTCAAAAAGTAGTTTGGTAACGGACTTCTTTCTCCTCATCATTAAATGACATATTGGAGATCAGTCAGATGAACTGCAATTTATATCTTGCCCCTACCCAGTGTTGACTTGCCTAGGGTCACACAGATAATTAGTGATGTGCTATCTCAGTTTTATTATCTGCAAAATGAGAATACCTGATGGGGTTAGGGTGGGAATTTAATATCTGTAAGATGTTTAATTTGTTGCATAACAATATGTTATATGTTATAACAATATGTTAATATGTTGCCATACATAGCTGTGGCAAACGCATAGTAAATAGCAGGTGTAATTATTATTTTTTTCTTTTTCTTTTTTTTTTTTCCTGAGACAGTCTTGCTCTGTCATTCAGGCTGGAGTGCAGTGGCGTGATCTTGGCTCACTGCAACCTCTGTCTCCTGGGTTCAAGCAATTCTCCTGCCTCAGCCTGTCAAGTAGTTGGGATTACAAGCACATGCCACCACGGCTGGCTAATTTTTGTATGTTTAGTAGAGATAGGGTTTTACCACCTTGGCCAGGCTGGTATTGTTTTCATTATTGTGGTTATCATTATTTATTTAGTTATTGATCGTCAACATCCAGAAATCAGGTTTCAGCAAACGTTCCATAACCTAATATGCTAAAACCCCCTCACTGCCCTCCATTCTTCATGAATCTTCTTGACCATGAGGCAGAATCTTTGTATGTTCTTCTCATCAAGGATTTTATCTAAAAACCTGCAGTACTTCGCCTTTCCCTGGGTGGACAGGAGGGGAGGATCGATACTTCTAAAGTAATGTGGCATGCACCGTCCCGCATGGTGGGGATGTAGTGGGCTTCCTGTTACGAAGCTCAGCTTGTAAGCATATATCTACATCCCAGAGAGGTTTTCACTGAACCAAGAGATGCCATAAGGGGTCCTTGGTGTAATAATTTAACAGCAAACCCCTCAACAATAAGTCTTCAGGTAAAATGGATGCTGACTGTCTTATCTGTCATATGAAGATTCAGACACTGATGTAATTTAAAATGCTTTCAGTATCATGGATCCAAACATATGCCTTTTTATTTCTGAAGGAATTTCCAGAATGTTTGATTAAAAAAATAAACAGAGGAAATGAAAAATAAAATTGTGTGTTGTACCTCCATCTGAAGATAAGTACTGCTATCATTTTGCTATATTTCCTTCTATATTTTTCTCAGCATTTACACGATTGTTTTTATATAGTAGTGACTTTGCTGAACCATTATTTCATTTTGCATCTTGATATTTTTTCTCAGTTAAAATAACAATTGTGAACATTGTTCTTTCTACTCTAATTACTCAGGTTGCTTGTAATAAGCTTTTATTATAATAAAACTTCATCTTATTTTAGAGAAAATGAAAAGATGTTACTATGCAGGTAACTTTATTTATTATTTGCATGCAGTTTATCAAATAGAATTCCTGTATTCAGCAAAATGAAACCTTTAAGTCTTTTAGCACCAAATGTTTGAAATTATCATGAAACAGATTCTAATTTGGCAGTGAGTTCAGGAGATGAAGACTGTCCTTTAGATAACATCAATAGCTTTCTCAAATATGTATCCAGTTAATATTTTACTTCTGTCTATTCCTCTCTGAAATTGTAACACCCCTAGAATATAAAAATTGCTCTCTTGAGATTAACACCTAATGATATCTGTATTTGCTAATTTTTTTCTTTTCTTTTCTTTTTTTTTTTTTTAAAAAAAACAGTGTCTTGCTTTGTCACCCAGACTGGAGTGCAGTGGCGCGGTCTCAGCTCCCTGCAACTTCCTCCTCCCTGGTTCAAGCGATTCTCCTGCCTCAGCCTCCCGAGTAGTTGGGATTACAGGCACATGCCACCACGCCTGGCTACTTTTTGTATTTTTAGTAGAGATGGGGGTTCACCACTTTTGGCTAGGCTGGTATCGAATTCCTGACCTCAGGTGATCTGCCCTCCTCAGCCTCTGAAAGTGCTGGGATTACACGCGTGAGCCACCATTCCAGCTCTGTTTGCTGATTTTTGAACAGCAGCTTTTTTTTTAAACAAAACTTTAAATATGGGTTATGTGTTTTATTTTCTTAATGAAGTAATGGCTTCTCAAATTTAGACTCCATTATTTTATTTAAAAAAAATCAATATGATTCATCATAAATAAATCAGGACTATGATTGACAGTCTACCTAGAAAGATTAGCAAAGGGGGGATGTTGACCCCCCCATCCCCCAATTATTGCCTTTGTTCTTACAAGTGTGTTTAAATCTCTTTCTGTTAATTTACAATTTGAAAGGTGGGTGAGGAGAAGAGTTTGGAAAATAGATTACTGTCTTCATTAATACAGGTTTGACCTACAAAGTCTCCACGTACTTAATGATTAAAAACCAAAGTACTAAATAATAAATTATAAGAATTTATAGGAGTCATCATCTTGAAATTAGCTTACTGAATGTTCTTATCATAATAAATCTGAGCGGGTGTCTAATTTAGCGTTAGCTGACTAAAATATGTTGCGGGGAGGGGAAAAAAACACTTTTGTTTGAAGACAAACGCAGTGAGTTTAATCACAGGTGATCTGAAAGGCACCTATCTTTTGCTATGTTCACTTCACGAAAACTTTGGTGAAACTGGCTGAATGAAGATCAATTCCAATTTGTAAATCTGGGAGACAATAAAATTTCCCCAAGCACTCTGACGATGTTTGGGTTAACACTTCCTGCTCAGAGCTGTGGCCCATCGGATGCTGGAGCTAACCAAAGAGGGAAGACAGCCCATCTTCTCCCAGTTTCCAGCCTGTATAGACTTAATCATTTTCAAGGTTTAAGGGTGTTTTTGTTTATTGGTTGGGGTGGAGAGAGATGCACCACCTCTCCTAACTTCTGTGTTTGCTTCCCTCGTGCTGCGCGCGTCAGAAAAGATAGCCTGTTCATTCATCATTTATTTCCTGGCTTCCACCTTGGGTCCGTCAGATCCTGTGTGAAGCCCAGGGGATCCCGGGAATATTGGATCCTTATTATTTAAATACTTACTCTTATGTAACTCAAAGTCCTTACTCGCATGTAACTCAAAGTCTTTTATGGAAGACAGACTTGGGAACAAATCAATCAAAATGAGTTGCATATGGAAAAAGTCGGTGCATACACAAGGTACCCAAGAAGGAGGTGACTAACTTTATCTAACTTTACTTACAGGGCAAGGCAAGTAATTGGGGAAAGTTTCCTCCAGACAGGGGAAGACAAATATGAGTATCCAGGGAAGATGTTCCTGACAGAGGGATCAGCATGGGAAAGGAGTGCAGGGATGAAAGAGAGTCAGTCTGGTCCCTAGAAATAATTTTGTTGGTGCATAAAGGGCCAGAAGAGAATGACAGAGGAAAATAGTAAGGATTTAGGCAGGGACTACATTGGGAAAGGCCTTGCAACAGGCCTGGATGTTGTTTGAAGGCAAGTAGGGGCACTGAAGGCTTTAAAGCAGGGAGTAACAGGCTTGTAGTGACTTTTATCGAAGTAGAAGTTGAATAGATCTGGCCTGGTGTGATGGCTCACGCCTGTAATCTCAGCACTTTGGTAGGCTGAGGTGGGTGGATCACTTGAGGTCAGGAGTTTGAGACCAGCCTGGCCAACATCGTAAAACCTCATCTCTACTAAAAATACAAAAATTAGCTGGGTGTGGTGGTGCACCCCTGTAATAGCAGCTACTCGGGAGTCTGAAGCAGGAGAATCCCTTCAATCTGGGAGGCAGAGACTGCAGTGAGCCCCGATTGTGCCACTGCACTCCAGCCTGGGTGACAGAGCAAGACTCTGTCTCAGAAAAAGGAAAGAAATTGAATATATCTCTTTCAGTACAATTGGAAGGGGTATATAATTCAGTAATTTAAAAAATTTACTATCTTATGAAATAGAAATATATGTGTACATAGATTTAATACACATATTTGCGAACATACACCTTTGCATATACAGTCATCGTTGCTTAGACAGGAGGTTGTGTTCTGAGAAATGAATTCGGTCATTTTGTCATTGTGCCAACATCATAGAGTGTACCTATACAATCCTAGGTGATATAACCTACCACACTCCTAGGCCAGGTAGAGCCTGTTGATCTTAGGCAGCAAACATGTACAGCATGTTTCTGTCTTGAATACTGTAGGCAATTTTAATATAGTGCTAAGTATTTGCATATACAAACATAGAAAAGGTACAATTAAAATATGGTATTACAATCTTCTGGGATCACCATAGCATATGTGGTTCATTGTTGATCAAAATGTCACTATGCAGTGTGTGACTGTGCTTAAATAATTTATCTCAAATATGCAAAGAGTTTTGGCTAAGGAAGAAGAAAAATGTGAACCTCCCAATAGAAAAATGGGCAAAGATAGTGAACAGGAAATTCGTTGAAAAGACTTGACAAACAAGAAAAAATTCTCAAGTTTATTTTTAATCATAAAAATGGAAATTGAACACAATGCGATACTGTTTTTCACCATGACATTGGCAAAAGTTAAGAAGGCAGGTAACTTCCATGTTGGTGAGCACGTAAGTATAAAAAGGTATAAAAAAGAAGAGTTGTCCCGAATCTGGTCTGGAACAGAACTTTTTTTTCCATGATGTAATTCACAGCCTCATTCCTGATAAATTGCTTAAGCAATTTTCTGATAAACTTTAATGGGATTAAGACTTGTTCTGAGAAATCAGTCACCCATCTACCCAAACTGACAGTCAGTCAAGAGTCTAGTGACCTTAAACCAAATGTTATTTTCTTTTTGTATCTAGCCTAACATTGACTATCTTATCGTTCCATTTTCCTATAAAATGCCTGCACCAAGACTGAATCTTTGAATTGATCACTAGAGGCCTTTTCCCTAGTAGTAACATTATAATAAAACTTTGACTCATGCTTATAACTCGATTTTCCAAAAAGTTTTCCTTTACAGGGAAAAAGAACATCTGCTGTTTTAGGAGCATAAATTGTTTTTGGTTATTTTGAAGAACAAGTTGGCATTTTTGACCCAAATTAAACACATGCCTTTTGATCAGGCAATTCCGTTCTGTACCAGAAAATACAGAAATATTTGAACAAATGTGCCAGGACACCCAATTAGAAGAATCAATGATTTTTTAGCATTATTTTATATGCATACATGCATACATATTTATTTAGTTATTTGACCTATTACATTCTAAATTCATATTAATAAAGTGATATTTGAATTACAGATTTTCCAAAGTTTTAACTACTATATAGCAAAAAAAGGAAAGAGGAAAGAAATTAAAGAGATAGCTCTATATACAGACATTGTGTGTGTGTATGTGTGTGTGTGTATAAAGTGGCTGTGCATGATATAGTTTTTTATTTCACTCGTTTTAGGGGTAAAGTGGTTTTGATTACATGGATAAGTTCTTTGGTGGCAATTTGTCAGATTTTAGTGTACCCATCTGAGCAGCATACACTGTTCCCAATATGTATTCATATATATATATATGTGTGTGTGTGTGTGTATGTATGTATCTGTATATGTATAATGGCTGTCCATGATATAATTTTGAGTGAGAAAAAGCCAATTGAAGAATAATACATGTATTATGTCTTTTAAAAAAAAACAAAAAACTATACACATACCTGAATGTTTTTGTGTGTGTTTTCATAAAATGATTTGGGGTTGAGGTGATAAAGGTTCATTATAAATAATGGTAGATAACTTCTATCACTAGCATGGAGTGTGGCTTAGGAGCTGACAAGGCTTTGAGGAGGGAGTTTTCTTTCTTTTTTCTTTATCTGTCATGTTTGAATCGTGTTACATCAACGTGTCCTTTTTGTTTGTTTGTTTGTTTTTTTGCTTTGAGATAGGGTCTAACTTCATCACCCACTCTGGAGTGCAGCGCACAATCACAGCTCACTGCAGCCTCAACCTTCTAAGGTCAAGTGGTCCTCCCATCTCAGCCTCCTGAGCTGCTGGGACCACTGGTATGTGTCACCACATCCGGCTAATTTTTTGAAGTTTTTTGTAGATGGGATCTCACTATGTTGCCCAAGCTGGTCTGGAACTCCTGGGCTCAAGCTGTCCTCCCACCTCAGCCTCCCAGACTGCTGGGATTACAGGTGTGAGCCACCACGCCTGGCCAACATCTACTAGTTTCGAAATTTATATTTTTTTTTTATATATATATATATATATGAAAAAAAGGACAAAGATTTCAATTGCACAACTATAATCAATGAAGTGGCCCCTTGGTGTCCTCAGGGCAATCTGAGACAATGAGGAGAACCCTCCAGCTTTGCCGAAAAGCAGGATGAAGGGGCCTAAAATGAGTTCAACTGATTTCAACTGTTTGTTTCCCCAGGATAAAGCTTGGGCTGAGCTGCGTGAATGGGAAGTAGAGAAGGCAGGAATGGATTTGATTTCCCCCCCTGCTGATTTCCCCTTCTCCCTACTCCCTTCCTGCAATTTCTAATAAAGTAGAAGAGCTCTGCCTTCCAGAAAAAGCAGAGGTACCTTGCAGTACTTTTGGAAATCTTACCAGGAAGAACTGGGTCTTGTATTGCGAAGGAAAAGCTTTTTTAAAAAAATGTTAAAAATTAATTTAAAATGGAACGTGTTAAATCCTGATTTTTATCATTAGCACCCATTCCAGAGGGCATGTTGCTGTTAGTAAAGCTTCAGATTTTTTCTGTCACTATAGATTTGGTTTTAGGGAAAATGCCTTCACGTTCAACATTTTGTGTGTCAGTCCCTAAAACTCACAAGCTTCCGTAATTCCGTTGGTTTAAGAGCAGGGCAAGTAATATGCTCAAAAGTTTCTCCATAGCCTTTTGGGTTAGAGGATATAACCGCTGGCAAACAGAACATTGATAGTTATTGATGGTTATTTTCAAAGGATGGACATTGATAGTTAAATTTTAAGGAATAAAATGAAGAGGCAATGTAATGTGATTTAACAGTGATTTTTTTTAAAGACATTATTTGCATTTCCTATTTTCACTTATAAACAGGTGGTTTCCAAGTAGACATACTTTTTCCTTGCTTGAATGAGAAAGCATAATGAACTTTGTGATTTGGTGACATATCCAGATAGCTATAGCAAATAACTATACTGGCTTAGATAAATAGGATTTTTATGAGTAAACATTTTAGTTCTCAAAGGTGACACTGTAACAATTTTCTAGCCACATATTAGCATTATGCACAAACACATACACTTTTGGCTGGAATTGTGGGATATAAAGTAGCTCCCATCCTTATTCCATTGCCCATATCCTAAAATGTAGATTGTATTAGTTAAGAAATTTTACCATTTACTTATACTGTGCTATTATTTACACTATTTGTCAATTCCACTATAGTAGATGCTTAATAAATATTTGTGAATCTGTGAATGGACGGATGAATGGATGGTGGCCTACTTCTGTGAAGGTAATTGAGGAATTCCCACACATGGTCCCCTTTGGATGTAACATCTGTTCTGAGCACCTCCCATTCACTATCTTGATGCCTCACATAAGACCTAGTATACAGTAGGCAGTCAATGAAGATCACAATGAATTGGCTAGACTTTGATTTATTCATTTATGCAAATTGTCTGCCATTCAAAGAAGAAAGAAAGAAGGAAAAAAATGGAACTCTTATCATGTGCCAGACATTGTTCTGAGAGGGAAGGATAATGTGACAAAGAAAAGTCCCTGTCCTGGTGGATCTTAGATTATCGTGGAGAAGGTAAGGCAACAAACACAAAATAAATACTTAATATAATTTCACGTAATGATAATGTGTGAAAAAGAAATGTTCTTCCTGTTAGCACTGCCAACATATGCTTTAGTTCTCTGCTGCGTTGCCAAATGTGTGCGTGTTCATGAGAATGTCTGGGAACCAGCTAAAATTAGGGAGTTAAAATGATCCAGCTCAGCTCAGGCTATAGGGAGGATTTCTCTCCCAGGTGCTTGTTTTGTTTTGTTTTGTTTTTGAGATAGGGTCTCACTCTGTCGCCCAGGCTGGAGTGCAGTGGCTTCAACCTCCCAGGCCCAGGTGATCCTCCCACTTCAGCCTCCTGAGTAGCTGGGACTACAGGCGCATGCCATAACACGCAGCGAATTTTTTGTATTTTTTTTGTAGAGATGGGGTTTTGCCATGTTTCCTGGGCTGGTCTTGAACTCCTGGGCTCAAGCAATCTGCTTGCCTTGGCCTCCCAAAGTGTTGGGATTATAGGTGTGAGCCACTGTGCACAGCCTCAGAGGTACTGTCTGCCTGCCTGCCTGCCTGCCTGCCTGCCTTCCCTCCTTCCCTCTCTCTCTTTCTCTCTTTGCTTCTTTCCTTTTTTCCTTCTCTGTTGAAGCTCTGAATAAAATAAAAGGCTGAGTAAGAAAGAATTGACTCTCTCTGCCTGACTTCAGGCTGGAACATCAGTCTTCTCCCCATCCATCCATCCATCCACCCACCCACCCACCCATCTACCCACCCACCCACCTACCTACCTATTAACTTATTCACACTGGCTTTAAAATTATTTTTGACTCCAGCGTATTATTTTTAAATGTAAAATCATATACAGAAGTTGACAGAGAGTATAATTAAATCCCATGAGTCCACCATCCAGATTCAATAATTATCACATGTGGCCAACGTTGTTTTATCTCTCCCCACCCACTTCTCCCATGCCTGAAAACTTACCAAAGTAAATCCAAGACATTACATATTTTTATTCAGAGACATTTTGAGTCACTATAAGTAAGATCTCTTTAAAAAATGATAACTACAATATCATCATCACACCCAAAAACAACACGAATTATTCAATATCATTATGAAGTGAAGGCCCATTTTTCCAATCATTCTCTAAGTATTCTAAATGCCACTTTTCATTTGTTTGTTTGAATTCCAGGTAAAAACCTTTAACTCATTTCCTTCTTTTGATTTTTCAAAAGTTGATTGAATACTTTCTGTCTTAAAAAGTCCAGAAATCGTTGAAATAGGTAAAGCATAAAAGAAATTAAATACGCCATGTTTCCAGGCTCTTGTGTTTTCTAGTCAAGGTTGTAATATCAGTGCAAGGCTAAAATTGCTTTCTGGTGGTAAACATTTGAGAAAGATTTGGTTGTTGGTGATACTGATGGTTGTATTAGGAGTCTCTGGAGAAATTGAACTAATACTATATGTGTGTGTGTGTGTGTGTATAGATATAAATACACACATGTGTATCTGTTATATATAGATATATATGCATATCTATACACACCTATATGTATATGTATATCTATATACACTATATGTACTATATAGTATATATAAACACTATAGTATATAGAGTATATATATACACACACTATAGTATATATACTATACACTATATACTAATACAGTGTATAATGTGTATATATAGTATTAGTTCAATATAGATCTATAAACACATACGTGTATACACACATCTTTCTGTCTATGTATATGTATAAAGATATATATAAAGATTTTTAATAAGGAATTGACTCATAAAATTACGGAGACTGAGACATCCAAACCCAGGACAACCAATGGTACAGTTCATGTCTGAGTCTCAACACTTGAGAAGCAGGAAACAGAAAGGCATCAGTTCCATTTCATATCCAAGTCTGAGTCCAAAGGCAGGAGAAGCTGATGTCTCAGCCTGAAGTCAGGCATAGGGAGCCAGTTCTTTCTTATTCAGCCTTTTATTTTATTCAGGCCTCCAACAGATTGGATGAAGCCACCCATACTGGGAAGGGCAGTCTGCTTTACTCATTATACTAATTGAAATGTTAATGTCATCCAGAAACACCTTCATGGACGCACTAGAGATAATGTTTAACATAATATCTGGGTATCCTGTGGCCCAGTCAAGTGGACACATACAATTAGACATCATGGTGGTGATGTCAAGGATTTTTTTTTTTTTTGAGATGGAGTCTTGCTCTGTTGCCCAGGCTGGAGTGCAGTGGTGCAATCTTGGCTTACCGCAGCCTCCACCTGCCAGGTTCAAGTGATTCTCCTGCCTCAGCCTCCCAAGTAGGTGGGATTACAGGCACCACCACCACGTATGACTAATTTTTGTATTTGTAATAGAGACGGGGTTTCACCATGTTGGCCAGGCTGGTCTCAAACTCCTGGCCTTAGGTGATCCACCCGCCTCGGCCTCCCAAAGTGCTAGGATTACAGGCGTGAGCTACTGCGCCCAGCCAGTCAAGTAAGTTTTAACTTGGAAACAATGAGCAGACACTCCCAGAACATTCTCTGCTTAGTGTATTTCTTTATCAAAGAGTCATCTCAAAAATCTCTAGGCCAAGTGTTCTTAACTGTGGACCTTGAAGAATGGCCCCTGAGTATCTTAGAATCTTCTGAAATAACATGCAGCATTATATTCCATTTGTACCTGGGAAGAGGTTACCTGTGTTTCATCAGAGAGGCACCAATGGCCCACTGGTCCCTACTGATTTAGTGTCACAGCTCAAAACCATCACTAGTCCTCGTGGTCTTTCAACTTCGTGGCTACCTTTGTGAGAAGGGCCTAAGCGTGAATCTCCCAACCGTAAGCTGTATTCAGGCAGGTGCAAAGTCTCTTATTTCCTCAGCGTCTCTGGAGCCCAGCACAGTGCCTTGCACACAGCAAGTACTCAATAGGAATCTGTTGAACCAGCAAAACAAACAAATGAATAAATTAATGGGTGATCACTGTACTAGTTTTCTATTGCTTCATAAACAAATTATCACAGGTGTAGTGGGTTGGAATGATGGCCCTTAAAAAAATATGTCCACGTCCTATAAATGTTATTGTACGGTATATGGTCTTTTGTGATTGGCTTCCTCCACTTAACATTGTGTTTCTGAGCTTCAGCCACAGTTGTAGCATGTCTATCACTCTTTGTATGGCTGAATATTATTGCATTGTATGGATATACCAAATATTTTTCTCCTTTCATCTGTTGATGGGCATTTGTGTTGTTTTTACCCTTTGACTATTGTGAATAAAGCTGCTCTGAACATTTGTGTGTAAGTTTTTTTGGAACACCTTTTTCCAGTTCTTAGGGATATGTATTTATATCAAGCCAAACTATCTATCTACCTCCCTACCTACCTACCTACCTGGGAGTGGAATTACTGGGTCATACAGTAAATCTGTGGTTATTCATCAGGAATTATCTTATTATCTTATTAATTTTTGATGTTGGATATCTGAAGATAATACGAAAGCCTTTTTTACTTTACAGATTTTTTTTTTTTTGAGACACAGTCTTGCTGTATCACCTGAGCAGGAGTGCAGTGGTGCAGTCATGGTTCACTGCAGCCTCAACCTCCTGGGGCTCAAGCCATCCTCCCACCTCAGCCTCCTGAGTAGCTGGGATCACAGGCGCATGCCACCACACCCAGATAATTTTTGTATTTTTTGTAGAGGCAGGGATTCTCCATGTTGCCAATGCTGATCTTAAACTCCTTGGCTCAGGAGATCCACCTGCCTTGTCCTCCCAAAATGCTGGGATTATAGGCGTGAGCCACTGCACCCAGCCCTGGATTTGACTTTTTGAAGCAAGGCTGCGCATAACCTCCAAGAAATTGTGGATTCTGGCTGTGTCTGTTGAGGTCCCAGTGGGCCCAGCTCTGAGATTCCCTATTAGCACAGGGTCTGACACATCATAGATGAACAACGGATCTTAGGTAAATAAAAATAGAGCTGTGTGGTTATTTTTCTCCAACTCCTTTTTTTTTTTTTTTGGCAGAGTCTCACTCTGTTGCCCAGGCTGGCATGCAGTGGTGTGATCTTGGCTCACTGAAACCTCTACCTCCCGGGTTCAAGTGATTCTTCTGCTTCAGTGCCCTGAGTAGCTGGGACCACAGGCATATACTACCACACCCGACCTCAACTGATCCACCCATCTTGGCCTCCCAAAGTGCTGGGATTACAGGGGTGAGCCACCACGCCTGGCCTTCAAATTCCATTTTTTAAAGTTAATACTTTAATATGTTAAACACCCTTATTAACATATTACATATTGTATTTTTTTGTAATACGAAATAGACAATAATACACATACATAATACATACATAATAATTTACAATTATGTAGATATATAATACATATTATATTTTACATATTACATATGTGAATATGTAAAATAAGCTCCCTACATTTTAAAGTGCTAAAGGTTCTATGTTTGTGCAGATGGATATGTTTAAGAGATTGATTTAGGATGTGATCAGTTTTTTTCCTTGACTTCCTCTCTTCCTCTCTTTTTTTCCCTTCTTCACTCTCTCTGTTATTCCTTGCCAATCTCATAAATGATGTAAGACAGCTTGCAAGACTCTTATTAAATAACCGATTTCCTTAAAAGAAGTAAGTCAGGTGAAGGGCAAATAGAGGTCAACATCGTAGATACATTTTTACACTCCAGTGGGCTTTGATTTACATCATGGCTGTTTCTCCTGCTTGCTGAGGCTTTTGACAATTTCAAATGCTCCCTGAACCTCAGTTTCCTTTGCCACATAGTAGCAATACAAATTTATAATTCCTTAGATTGCTGTGAGCATGAATTGAGGCAAGGTAGATAAAGCGCAAAGAATTGTGTCTGGCCGGCCAGGCGCAGTGTGGCTCACGCCTGTCATCCCAGCACTTTGGGAAGCTGAGGTGGGTGGATCACCTGAGGTCAGGAGTTCGAGACCAGCCTGGCCAACATGGTGAAACCCCATCTCTACTAAAAATACAAAAATTAGCCAGGCTTGGTGGCGAGCACCTGTAATCCCAGCTATTCAGGAGGCTGAGGCAGGAGAATCACTTGAACTCGGGAGGCAGAGGTTGCAGTGAGCCAGATTGCACCACTGCACTCTAGCCTGGGCGATGAGCGAAACTCTGTCTCAAAAAATAAAAAGTAAGAATTGTGTCTGGCCTCTGTGATATTTACTCAACAAATCATATCTGTTATTGTTTTGGTTTTAATAATAATGGTTTTTAAAAACCGAAGGGAAGCTGTACACCCTTCCTAGCATCCGTGAGTCACAGACACACCATGTTGCTCCAAGATGCAGATTCTAGTTGGAAATGTTAAGTTTTTTAGAGCAATGAAAAAATTGATCTCTGTCTCTTCCATCCCATAGATTTCCCATCTAGCTCCTGGGTTAACTTTTGTTTAATAGTTGTGTTATGAAAACACTCAAGAATTCTTCTCTTCTGCCAGTCTCCATAGCCGTGATATAAATCAGAGCCTGCAGTTTCACGAATGCCTTGCTGTGCCACCAGGATTCTCCTGGAGGGAGCCACAATCAGATTTCAAGTGGTCATTTCTCTCTTTCTCCCTCTGGGGGCCTGAGACATGATTAACTTGCAGTAATTGTGACTCCCTCATTAAACGAGAGCTGTAGCAAGGGGAAAAAAAAAAACATTGAGACTGATCAAGACATCCCATGCGATTTTCTTTTCTTGCACATCAGCTGTGTGGGTGCCTCTTGTTCCTCTGTCCTTCAGGTTAGTAAAACCAAGACCAGTTGCTGAAGCTATGAGCTATCAATAAAAGTTAATGTACCACACGAAATTGGAAGGGGAACAAAATCACTTAAGTGTTCAGGGCCACCAAGGCACTGGTGCATCCCCTGTGAGCCTGTTTGGCTCCTGGCGGTGTTTTCGTTACCCTGGCTTGCAACATAGCCTGATTGTTCTAAGTAAATGGCAGAGCACGCAAATCAAGGACATTGGCAATAAACCAGGAGTGCACTGTTTCCAGCCACGGGCTATGCAGGGAAGTGGGGACAGTCTGTAGTGTATCTTGAGCTCGGACCATATCCAAATTACTGGCCTTGCCAGTTTTTCTTTAAATAGTAGGGTCAGTAGGTGACCACACTCAGAAGCTAAGCCTGCAGCATCAGGGCTGGGGAGCAAACTCTTGGTCTAAAGATTCAAATCTGTCCCCTTATTACCAGTTGCATAAATATGAATAGCCAAAGGGTTTCAAATTTGTGATTTGTCATAAAGGCTCCTATTGTAGGCTGAGACTAGTTCTTCTTGACTCTGTGGAAGGAGAAGGCTTGAGGAAATGTTCACAATTGGAGAAGGGCTCATTCCGTTATGTTCTTAGCTCACTAAAGTGGTTAATGATGAGAAGGGGTGGGTCAATGACAAGAAAAGTGGAGAGGATGAGACAAAACTGCGACTCATCTTCCTGGCACACTGGCGAGTGGGGTGGAGCAAGCACTTTAGGTGGAAAGGAAAACTGAGTGAACATCTTGGCTTGGTTAACAGAAAACAATACCAACCCCTTCTATTTTCATATCCCTTGCTATTTTATGTACATATTTATTGATACACTTTTTGTTCTAGAAATAAGTGGGAAGTTAGGCACAATCTTTTGCACATCTCACCTCAACCGGTGACTCTTAACAAAATCTAGAGCTATTATTGTTTCTAAGTTACAGATGGGGAAACTGAGACTCAGAGAAGTTAAATGAGTTTGTGTGTGTGTGTTTTGCTTTTTTTTTTTTTTTTTTTTTTTTTTTTTTTTTTTTTTTTTTTTAAGTCGGAGTCTCACTCTGTCACCCAGGCTGGAGTGCTGTGGCGCAATCTTGGCTCACTGCAACCTCCACTTCCCAGATTCAAGAGATTCTCCCGCCTCAGCCTCCCGAGTAGCTGGGATTACAGGTGCCTGCCACCACACCTGGCTAATTAAATGAGTTTCTTAAAGTCCTACAGTTGGTGAGCTGTGAGCTGTAAATTGTGGAACTAATTTTTACACTGCCAATCTGAGGCCTTTTCTGACCTCATCACTGCCACTGTAAAATGAATTCTAGCCCCAGGCCATGACATGCCTACTAGCTTAGCTCTAACCAAAAAGATTCATTATCCTAAGACTTGCAAAGATATGGAAGAACTAGAACTCTCATTTACTGCTGGTGGGAATGTAAAACGGTGCAATGACTTTGGAAACAGTTGTCCAGTGCCTTAAAAAGTTAAACACACACATACATGACTCGGCAATTCTATTCCTAAGAACCTTCTGGAAAGAAAAAAAATGCTCATGCAGAGGCTTGTTCATGAATGTTCATAGCAGCATCATCCATGATAAGCAAACACTGGCAATGCCCAAATGTCCATCAGCTGGGGAATGGAGAAACAAATGAAGTCTATCCACACAATGGAATACTACTCAGCAATGAAAATGAACTAACTCCGGATACATTTAATAACATAAATGAACTTCAAAAACATTACGCTAAGTGAACGAAGCCAGTCATAAAAGACCACATAGTGTATGATAACATTTATATGAAATTTCTAGAAAAGATGAAACTCTATGGACAGCAAGCAGAATGATGGTTGCCTGGGGCTGGGAGTGAGTGGAAGGGATTACCTGGAAAGGGTGGGGCAATTTTGGGGAGTGAAGAAAATGTTCTAGGACAAGATTGTGGCGTTGGCTACACAACTGGATAAATTTACTAACAGTCATCAAACTGTATGGTTACAATGGTTAAATCATATGGTGTGAGAATTTCACGTTAATAAAGTTATAAAAAATGAATTCTAGGACCATTAAGTCAGGTGACTGAGCCAATAGCTATAGGAACATAGAAAGATTTTCACTCATTCTGTATAATTAGACAAATTCTGTTACTTTCTGTGTATCAGTTTAGCAAGAATCAGTCTGAGATTGAAGAGGAGAAGGGAAGGTTGGAACCAATGCTGATGAGCCATTCATAGGCTCTGGCTCACTACATAGGTCTAAAATTCATATGCCCCTAACCCTCAAATAGTGACCATTAGGAATCGCTCTGGCAGGAGAGGAAAGACCTGTAGCTCTTCTAGTCCTTATGCTATCTGATTCTCTCATGGATTTTTAATATGTCTTTGCATCCCTTAGAAATTTGCACTTTCCCCCGCTCCCCACCCACTTTTTCCATTAAAACACACCTGCATGCAAACATTCACAGACACACCCATGTACACACACACACACACACAAGCTTGGACCTTAATCTTCCCATCTACAAAATGGGAAGGCCAGGGGAGATGTCCTTTAATGGAACTTGTGATATTAAAGTTTGAAAAACTTACGATTCTTAGAATGAAAAGATGTAATGTGTGTCTATACATTTATTTAGTCAAAGAAATTGGGTCACACACACACATGCATGTGATCTGTAAAAAGTCAGAAAAACCAAAGTTTTAAGGGAAGAAAATAAAAATGAGCCATAATTCTATCATTCAGAGATAACCACTGTATGTTTAGTTACATTAGTTTTGATTACATTAGTTTAGAATGTAATTTTAAATACACTAGTATATGTAATTAAAATTGTATATACGTTTTAGTCAACCATCAGCTGTCTTATTAGTGTTCCGTGAACTCTATGGTGGGTGGGGTCCAAGCCTTCCTGAAGCAGATCTCTACCCTGTCACCCTGCTAGGAATGAAACACTCAGGGGTTAGAAGGGGATCCAGGAAAGCCCGAGAGTTAGTTGCAATAATCTTCAGTCAGAAAGTGCCTGTTTTCCCAAGCATCCAGACTGCAGCCTGTCTTTCCAACTCAAAATGGTTTTTCATGGATTATATTCTTATTTGGCAATTGCCTGGACTACAGTCACCAACACAAGTTTATACACAAGAAGTGCGCACAGCCCTCCCTCCCAGCTCATCCGGTAACAGTTTAGATGAAGGATGTAAAATAGGATTCATTTCATGACCCAAGTCTGGTCAATTGAAACAGCAGATTGAAGTGCTGTGTTGAAAAGGATTTTGGCGCTGCGCATGGGCTCGTTGGGAAAGGGTGTCATGATAGATTACTGAATCTGCGGTATTTTTGTGGACGCGGGGAGTGGTGGCCTACTTACAGTGCATCGCCCACTCTGGTTTAGATGAGCAAGCACTGCTGAGTTGTAGATTTCTAGTTTCTAAACAACAATAAGTCTTGCCCCCAGATAGCCTCTTAGCAGAGCCAAAAGCCAGCAGAGAAAACACTCAGCATTTGCTTTGGAGTAACTTTGTGTGTGTGTGTTTATCTCCCTTTTACGCATGGACTCTTTTTTCCAAGTAACTGAGGGGCCAGTGCATTTGGAGAACATGGGATTTATCATTTACATCACTGCCTTGGGAGTCTGTGTTTATGTGGGCTTAAAGGTTTTGGAAGCTGATGACACAGATCAAAGTCTCTCCACTGATCTGTCTTCCCAGTCCTCAAGGGGACTTCTTACGTCAACTACAAATCATTGATCAAAGTATCTGTCTGTCACCTGTCCAGGTATAAGGCCAGGCCTAAGTGCTCTGACAGGGCATGACTCAATCCTGAAACAGGAAGGGGGAAATTGCTTTCCATCTCCAAAACCTAAGACCCTGGATAGCAGGTAATCTGCTTCCTCAAGATTCTCTTAATACACATCCAGGACTCTGGTGTCTATTTTGCCTGATGGCAGTGACCCAATTTCTTTGACTAAATAAATGCATAGACACACATTATATCTTTTCATTCTAAGAATCATAAGCTTTTCAAACTTTAGAATCACCAGGTCCATTAAAGGACATCTCCCCTGACCTTCCCATTTTGTAGATGGGAAGACTAAGGTCTAAGCTTGAATGACCTGCTATCATGGGGATAACCAGAATCAATACAATGTCTTGATTCAAGATTCAGAGCTCATTTTTCTGTATCAGATTTTAAAAAAAGAAAGAAAAAACTCTCACTGATCTTTTATATATCTAATTCTTCTTCCCCTTCTCCCCTTGTCTCTCTTCTCTCCCCTACCAATGTAATCAGTTCTTTTTTCTTCTTTCTTGGAGACGGAGTCTAACTCTGTCACCCAGGCTGGAGTGCAGTGGCATGATCTTGGCTCATGGCAACCTCTGCTTCCCAAGTTCAAGCAATTCTCCTGCCTCAGTCTCCCACATAGCTGGGATTACAGGCGCCCGCCACCACACTCAGCTAAAATTTTGTGTTTTAATGGAGATGGAGTTTTACCATGTTGCCCAGGGTGGTCTCGAACTCCTGAGCTCAGGCATTCCACCCACCTCAGCTTCCCAAAGTGCTAGGATTATAGGCATGAGCCACCATGCCCGGTCTAATCTAATCAGTTCTTTTTTTTTTTTTTTTTTTTTTTTTTGAGACGGATCTCGCTCTGTCGCCCAGGCTGGAGTGCAGCGGCGGGATCTCAGCTCACTGCAAGCTCTGCCTCCTGGGTTTACGCCATTCTCCTGCCTCAGCCTCTCAAGTAGCTGGGACTACAGGTGCCCATCACCGCGCCTGGCTAATTTTTTGTATTTTTTAGTAGAGACGGGCTTTCACTGTATTAGCCAGGATGGTCTTGATCTCCTGACCTCGTGATCCGCCCATCTCAGCCTCCCAAAGTGCTGGGATTACAGGCTTGATAATCAGTTCTTTTAAATCTGAAGCTGTCTGCCTGATTCTGGTTTAACACAACCTCCAGTCTTAAGTGTCCCAATAGCCAGAGTCCCATAGACTTTTGCTTATGATTAATTCTTCTGGGGAAATTAATTTCTTGAGGTAAAATAATTTTTTTAATTATCCCCTATAACAAATGGCATTCTCCATTGAATATAGTAATTCCCAACATTCCTTAAAGTTTTTTTTTGTTTTTTTAAATGAGGCAATAAGGGGTAAAAGCCCCTGCTGCTGTCCTAAGACAGGAAGAGAGGGGATTTCCCCCCCACCCCAACGGCTTTGTCTTTATTCTTATAACCTGTACGCACTGCTGAACTTGCTGAATAAACATGTCACAGTGGCAGGAGGAGGGATTGGGTGAACTTGAGCCTCGATGCCTGGATTAAAGCCTGTAATGATGTTTGCAAAGCACCAGGGGGACAAGTGAATGGTTGGCACAGCTTTGATGAAGCCTGTGTCCAACACAGTTTCCAATGCTTCTGTACCTGGGTGGTCAGAAATGAGTCCTGTAAGCCACAGGTGACAAGATCTCTAAGGAGCCAGTTCACCCTTGGATGACTCTGGAGCTGTGGTGACAATCTAAACCCTAAATTGAGGCTTACTAGGAAAGGCACCAGGTGACAGGCTCTAGAGAAATGGCTATTACCCGGTTGTTCAGGCTGGAGTGCAGTGGCGTAATCTCAGCTCACTGTAACCTCCGCCTTCTGGGTTCAAGCAATTCTCCTGCCTCAGCCTTCCAAGCAGCTGGGACTACAGGCAGGCGCCACCATGCCCAGCTACTTTTTTGTATCTTTTTTAGTAGAGAGGGAGTTTCACCATGTTGGCCAGGCTGGTCTCAAACTCCTGGTCTAAAGTCATTCGCCCACCTCGGCCTCCCAAAGTGCTGGGATTATAGATGTGAGCCCCCAGGCCCTACCCCGGGCCACTCCTTTCTGGCCCCTCCACCTGTTTTCTTCCAGTCATGCCCTAGGGAGAGCCTGGCTGTGGCCTTACAGACTCTCTCAGAGGTCACTTGACAAGGGCCAGCTGGAGAGAAATCTGTAGTCTAGGGCACAAAATTTCTGTCAACCCTTCTAACCAATGTTTGAAGTATGTAAGATGTTCTATTTCCACTACTAATGAGGAATGAGAGGAACAGAATTATAAAGGAATTCTGGTTATAATTGCAGGCGTGTTCAGAGACAGTGTCTAATAGTGTAACCCATAAAATCAGGCTGCCTGGGTTCAAATCCCAGCTCTGCTGTTACTGACATCTCTATGAGAGCTCAGAAAAGTTTATTTAATTTCTCCAAGTGTCAGTTTTCTCATAAGAAAATGGGCATAAGGAAATAATGTATGGAAAATGCCTGTTGCAGACTGAGGACTCAACAATGTTAAAATTAAAGCTATTGCTAACATCATTATTATGAAAATAGCCATCTTGTTTTAAAGAAGGGAGTTAAAGGAAGGAAATGCCAGGCTGAGAGATGAGACAGTGAGTTACACTGGGGGATAAAGGGGCTGTGGTGTCACACAGACCTGGCATCTGTGGCCTTGAACAAGTGCATTAATCCCTCTAAGCCTCAATTTCTTTGTTTTAAAAATAATTAACTAAAATACCCTAGGGCACAAGGTAGAAATTCAGTAAATGCTCATTGTCTTTCTCGTCCTTTTGCTTTATCCCACATTTGCTGGCTCAAAACCATAGACAGGCACCGTCCCCAGCCACTCTCCGCGTTTCTCTTTCTTTGCCTTCCAAAGCTGCCATCTTGGTAGTTATTGAAGCATCAACACTTACCTCACATGCAGAAGCCCCTTTTATTTATTTTTATTTTTTTGAGACAGTCTCACTCTCTTGCTCAGGCTAGAGTGTGGTGGTGTGATCTCAGCTCAGTGCAGGCTTGACCTCTGGGGCTTCAGCAGTCCTCCCATGTCGACCTCCTTTGTAGCTGGAACCGCAGGACCACCATGCCTGGCTAATTTGTGTAAAGATGAGGTCTTGCTATGTTGCCCAGGCTGATCTGGAGCTCCTGGCTTCAAGCAGTCCTCCTGCCTTGGCTTCCCGAAGTGCAGAGATTACAGGCGTAAGCCACCACACCCGGCCCAGAGGCCTTCTTTAAATGCTGGTCCTTTTTTCTTCCTCCATCTGGGTCTTGGTTCCATGTGTGTATTCAGTTTGTGAAAAATCTGAGATGTGCACTTATTATGTATGTGCTTTTCTGCATGTAATTATGCTTTGATTAAAAAGGTTTAAAAATCTGTTTTAGATAGAGGTTTGAATGTCGCTAATTACCAACCTATAGCTCCTAATTGGAATTAAGAAGGGACTGGCTTCTATTATCAGAGTTCTGGTCATCACCCTTCAAGTTGACTATCTCCTTACACTGATTTTTTTTTAAATTTTAAATAGTAGCACAAATATTTACCATCTAGCAGATGTGGTAAGAATGTAAGTTGTTCAGCCATTTACAGCTTAGTCTTTGGGAGATATCCATTCATTTTAAATAGTTGGAGGGCCAGGGACAGTGGCTCATACCTTGTAATCCCAGCGCTTTGAGAGGCTGAGATGGGAGGATTACTTGAGGCTAGGAGTTGGAGGCTAGCCTGGGCACCATAGTGACACCTTATCTCTATACAATATTTTATAAAACTCAGCTGGGCATGATGGTGTATGCCTGTCGTCCCAGCTACTTGTGAGACTGAGGAAGGATGATTGCTTGAGGCTGGAAGTTCAAGGCTGCAGTGGGCTATTATTATACCACTGTACTCCAGCCTGGGCAACAGAGTGAGACCCTGCCTCAAAAAGTAAATGAAACTATAAAATAAAATAAGATACCTGGAAGGCTATGTTTTTTGCCAGGCCACATGTTTAGTCTCTGGGAGTATAGTGAGGAGCAATCACAGGGAAGGTCCTAGTCTCTCTGAAGATTCCATTCTAGTGGCAGTAGAAAAGGTGTAACTACCCACAGTAATCAAGTTAAAGAAAGAGCTTCTGGCTGAGCGTGGAGGCTCACGCCTGTAATCCCAACACTTTGGGAGGCTGGGGCAGATGGATCACGACGTCAGGAGTTCGAGACCAGCCTGACCAACCCCATCTCTACTAAAATTACAAAAAAAAAAAAAAAATAGCCGGGCATGGTGGCACATATCTGTAATCCCAGCTACTTGAGAGAATGAGGCAGCAGAATTGCTTGAACCCAGGAGGTAAAGGTTGCAGTGAGTCGAAATGGTGCCACTGCAGTCCAGCATGGGTGACAGAGTGAGACTGTGTCTCAAAAAAAAGAAAAAAGGGCTTCTACTTGAGCTGCCAGGAAAGGAGGCCCTGGGATGGGGAGTTGAATAGAGAGCTGCAACCTGAACAGGCATGGTCTTGGGTGAATGAGAGGCTAGGAGCAGAGGGAAAGCAGACGCAGTTGCTAAAACTGTCAAGTCCCGCTCCCCTGGAATACAGTCCTGGTTCTGCTACCTCTAACTGGGTCGATTTCGGAAAATTATGAACTTGTCTGAGCCTGATGTGGTGCCTGGCCAGGGCTCACTGCAGCGCCTGGTATATAGGAAGAACTTGATGTTATTCATGGCGAAAGATGTCTGGATGGTCTCCACTACAGATTCTGATGGCAAATGACTTAAAGACATATTGGCAATGGGTAGTGGAGAAAAGTGGAAACACCTTCAACTGTGTCTGTGACCAGAAGATTTTTCCTTTTTTTTTTTTTGGCTGACTTTCATGACTTAGTAAGGCCATCACAGGATGCCAGAATATCTACCCAACTGTTCCAAGCATAACCTCCTACACAGGCCTTCTACATAGGAGTATATTTGGCCGAGACTCAACACTAGAAGTGATTTCCACTAGACTTTCCTACAGGAGGTGGTAAATGATCCCTTAAACAGGCCCAAGAGCTCCCCTTCAAGCAAAGAGACACAACGCTGTAAAAACATAGATTTGAACCAGGAAGGCCTGCCCCCATGACTTCACATTGCATACATGTCTTTGAGGACATGGCCTCTTAAAGGAATCTTTCAATATCCTATGCTTCTGAGAAAGTTACTATTTCATTTGCAATAAGACGGCTCAACAAGCCCTAGCTCTTCCTGCCCAGCAGACTCTGTGGATTCTGAAGAGGGTCTCGGGCTGACTCTCTACTTTATGGGTTTGAATTCAGGAATGTTGCAAGCTTGCATGAGATGAAGCTGCTGAAACCTTTCTGAGGTAGAGCCAACTCAAATTTCAGTGTTGGATATTCACTGCTTCTTTAGGGTTCTACCACTCCTAATAAATCAAGTAATAGATTACTGTTAAAAACCTTAGTGTGCCCATCTCAGTGGCAGCCATCTTGCTTTGTAAGCCTTCTCTACCTTTATGATTCTCCCAGTATGTAAGACATTTCCAGTGTCTAGTCCAAATTAATATTTCTGTAAGTCTCAAGTGTCTGATCTGCCTGGCTAGAATGACCAAAAAAATAGCAAATCAGTTGGACAGGTTCTTCATTAAGTGGGGGACAGTGTTTTGATGGCTATTTAATCTGTTTTTCCTTCTCTCTCTTCTTGGCTATATGGAATTCACTTTGCCTCTATTCCTGACTCTTTATATCCCTTATCTCAAGGTGAGTATCATCAGAATCCCGGTACATTTCACCAGCTGCCTTTTATAGAAGCTTAGACAGATGGAGGCAAACCCATAAACAAGACTTGGTTTTTCTAAGCCACAGTGGCAATTTCCTGCTCGATTACAACTCTGTCTACCCTTTCAACTGGCCTGTCAGTGTAGTCTCTGCATGTCCTGGATAATCCTACAATTGGTGACGGGGTTATTGACTTACAGGTTTCTAGGGCATCTCATTCGTTTTTTAAAAGAATGTTTCTCCCACCCTTTTATTGCTTAGTAGAAACTTGTTCTAATTCTTTCTCCTGATTCCGTTTAGCCTGTGAGTACCTGGGAATAATCACCCTCCCTTATCTAGTCCTACCGATTTCTTTTGTTTTGACTTCTACCCACTTTAAGTCTCCCACCCTCTCTTATTTTTATAAACAGGCTCCATAGTACTGTATACACTGCAGATGGATGGCAGCCAACCTGCTCTTTTTGTGCTGAGGAAGTCTCCATATTTCAACCAGTTTACATGACTTCCTTACGTACGCTGCCTTATAATCCTTTTATAAATTTTGCTTTACATTTTAACAACGGAAAACACTTAAGGTTTTTTTCCTTTCTTTTTTTTAATTCTTCCACCAGATATCTTTAAAAGCAGTTCTAAAACTTCTTATTTAAGATTGTACCCATTGTACTTCAGTCTAAGTGATGGCTGCTTATGGCCATGCCCTTTCTTCTGCACTTTGAGCGTTTTGTCTGGATTCTTCTCTCCTTTCCTTTTGTAAAAAAGGATGAATTTTCCGAGACTCTGTTATGACGGAAACTCACCAGTTCTCTGTTGTAATCAACAAATAGGATGTGAACGCTTGACTCTTCTTCTTCTTTTTTTTTTTTTTTAAGGAGTTTCAAGGGTAAGATCTGCTGTCTTGTGAATGTCAAAGAAGTTTCTCATTCGCCCCTTTCTTTTCTCTCCCACTCTCTTTAATTTGTTAATGCTTTCGACTTATTTTGCTTTGGATAATTTTCAAAGTACTGCTTTCTCTAGAGATCTCTAAAAGGCAGAAGTTCTGGCTATTAAAGATTTGCCATTCTCAGAACAGCCCAGTTAGGGTACCCTCAGGTTATTTATAACTGGATTTTATCTCAGAAAATTAACTAAAAGAAGATTAACCAAAAATCTAAAGGAAAATGCCTTAAACACCTCATCTATTATGCTGTGCTCAAACAGATATTTTCATCTTAACAGCTTGGCAAACCCAGTGGAATGCTCTTTCTAGTTTGGGGCATAAAATAAGATAACAGTCTGAATTCCTACAGGAAATCTTGTAACTCTACTTAAAATTAAGGCATAAAGTATGAAAATGTGTTTCCTCTGTACAGTCTTATTACTTTGCCTGTTAACTTAACTGGTTCCTATTTCTGCTGGTTCGAAGAGCCCCAGGACATTTAAATACCTCTTCTAGAAACAAATTCTTTTCTTTACAAGCCCTCCCAGGTCATTGGGTTCAGATCAATAAGGAAGAAGGTTTTGTATTTTGACCATTCCTTCATCTCTTAGTTTAGTCTGACGAGGGAGGAAACCACAAAAGTTAGTCCTATTTCATCCATCTGAGACTTTATATCCCATTTCAGGCTGATTAGAAAGCAAAATCTTCAGAGTAGGACACCAGCCCTCTGTATGCCCTGCCTGCCGCCTCCCTGTGACCCGCCTGCCTCCTCCCTGTGACCTGTCTCCGCCTACTGTCCTCTTCTCTTGTTCTTCCTCAGCCGTTCCTCCGACATGCCAGGTGTGCTCCTGTCTCAGAGACTTTGCCTTTGGTGTTCCTTCTACCTGGAGTATTCTTCCCATATAGCACCATGAGCTGTTCTTCTCCAAAGGGCTCTGCTCATCTGACACTTTCGTGGTGAAGTTGCTACTCACTACTCACTATAAAATGGCAGCGTGCCTCTCTGACGCTTGCACCCTCTCTTGCTTTTCCTACTTTGTATTCCTTGTGGCGCTTACTGTATCACATAGATAAAGACATGGATGTAGACATAGACATGGACATAGAAACATAGATGTACACGAGTTTTGTGTTTATTCTCCCGCTCTCTAGAAGAATGTAAGTTTCTAAGTACTGAGATTTTTGTCTCTTTTACTCACTATTGTACTTCAGGGCCTAGAAGAAGGCTTGGCATATGGTAGACAATTAATGTTTATTGGATGAATGAATCTAGAAATATCCTTGGATGTATAATGTCCGACTCACTCTACCACACAGCAACGTAGGTAGTTTTATACGCATTTTCTAGCTAAGTCCAACAGCCCAAAAAGCTAAATGACTTAAGTGCCCACAGATACTCCTGGATGGAGGGGATTGGAAATCAGGTCTGTTCAATTGCAAATCCCCTCCTGTGACTTTTACAGGTCAGATGATTTTGTTTCTATAGGGTCTAGCAGGTCCCTTCTCTTTGCATCACCAGAGAGGAAGATCCCCTAAGACAAAGCATTCCTTGTAGTTTTTGGCGTAACTAGTACTGGCTCAAAAAGTGTCCACTGGGGTTCTGAATACCACTGCCCTGCCTCTTGAGTAGCTATGCCTGCTTGCGGGGACGGTGCCGTATGCTGTTTAGGAGGACAGACTGTGGACGGGAATCCTGAGCCACAACTCCTTAGCCCCATGGCCTTGGGCAGGTGACTGAGCCTGTCTGAGTTACAATAAATAAAAATACCATGCTGAATGATGGCCTCGCATGACATTGAGAAGTACGGACATGGCAGGCAGGCTCCTGGGTTCGATTCCTGCCCCTGTCATTGAGTAAAGTAATTATCGTAACTTTGAAACAAATTGACCTCTCTAAGCCTCAGTTGATTCTTCAGCTAAATGAGGGTGATTGGTAATCAAAACTATTTTATAGGGTTTGGGGGAGTATCACATGAAATAACACATATAAAAAGCTTGGTTTAATCTCTGAAGCACATTAGCACTTAATAAATGTTAACTATTATTATATTATGATTAACACCTATTTTACAGGGTTGCTATGAGGACATCATGAGATAGTATGTATGAAGAACCTAGCACATTGCTTGGTACATGTGAGGATTCTGTAAATGTTACCCATTTTATTCCTTAATTTCCTTTATAGACCCTTTCCCTGCAACACCCAGTAGTCTGGCTTCTACCCCAACAATGTTGGTGAAATTGCTTGCTTGAAATTTACCAGGCCAGGCTTATGCCTGTAATCCCAGAAACTCAAGAGGCTAAGGCAGGAGAACCCCTGTAATCCCTTGAGGCCAGGAGTTTGAGACCAGCCTGGGCAAGATAGCAAAATACTATCTCTACCAAAAAAAAAAAAAAAAAAAAAAAGCCAGGCATAGTGGTGCACGCCTGTAGTCTTAGCTATTTGGGAGACTGAGGAGGGAGGATAGCTTGAGCCCAGGAATTTGAGGTTGCAGTGAGCTATCATTGTGCCACTACACTCCACCCTAGATCTGGAAGGAAGGGGGAAAGGAGGAAGGGAAGGAAGGAGGAATTTACCAGAAACAAATTAACTTCTATAATTCTAAGTACTTGTTAAGGCAGAAAAATGCAGAGAAGAAAATCGAGGAAGTTGAGGGCAAGGAGCTCATCCTTCAAGGTCACAGCTCTCAGTTGCAACATCTGGAAAAGGGGCTGGTTGGGCGTGCCAGGCAGGCTTTTGTGACAGTATAAGAGTAAGTAAAGATTGCATCTCAGTATGAGACACAGTAAGAGCCTGATAAAGGGTTTCCCCTCTGATGTTGACAACATGATGCCAAAGATGGTGTTTGCTGTTGTTTCAAATGTCTTACTTCAAATTCCCAATTAGTTTCTTCATGCCATAAGGGCAAAATCCACAGCTCATACTCTTTCAGGATCTCCTCTCACTTCTGCAAACATCTAATACCACCGTGGAATACAGTCCACTCTCAAAAAAACAAACAAAAAAAAATTGGCCCTTGGCCTCATGACAGCCAAATCTGATTTCCATCCAAGAGGCAGCATTGTTTGTGCTTAGAAGTAATTCCTGGCAGGGCACGGTGGTTCGTGCCTGTAATCCCAGCACTTTGGAAGGCCAAGGCAGGTGGATCACCTAAGGTCGGGAGTTCAAGACCAGCCTGACCAACATGGAGAAACCGTGTCTTTACTAAAAATACAAAATTAGCCAGGCATGGTGGCACATGCCTGTAATCCCACCTACTCGGGAGGCTGAGGCAGGAGAATCACTTGAACTTGGGAGGCGGAGGTTGCCACGAGCCGAGATCGCACCATTGTACTCCAGCCTGGGCAACAAAAGCGAAAACTCCATCTGAAAAAAAAAAAAAAGAGAAGAGAAGAAGAAGAAGAAGTAAATCCTAACAGTCTGGAATTTCTAGGGTCTCTGGTATTATCCTTTAGTTTAAGCCTCACATTTTTCAAAACATTTTGAATTCTGGTGTAATGGCTTTAGCTGACCAGGAATTTATAGTTAAAAGCAGATAAAGTAAAACAGTGAAAACAGAGACATGATCCGAGTTCATGATACCGTATGTGACTTGACAAACACTTACATTTGTGAATAAGAAAACTGGGGTCTGTTTTGTGGTTTATTTCAGAGATGTTGGATAAAATCAGGCATCAGAAAAGACGCCAGTACCAAACGAAGATACTTGCTGTATTTGCAGTTTTCTCTCTTATTAACATGAAAACACCTTACATGGATGGAAACATCTAAAGGCTATTTTTTATTTTATTTTCCATTGCTTCACTCTAATGCTTTCACCCGTACCTGTGGAAATTAGACTGTCACCTGCTTTTAGCATCCTGTTTTCTTTCGTGTTTGTAATGAAGCCCTCCGGGAATTATGCGATTACAAAAATGAGTTACAAATCCTCATTCGGTATACACAAGTATATCGCTGCTTTCCTTCTCTGTTTAAATAGTCTACAGAACAAGAAATAATTAGTCAAGCACTATCGGTAATTAAGCACATAAGATGAACATTAAACAAACTGCAATCTTGCATCATTTTGAAGGTAGATAGGCAGGTTTTTGCGTTTGGAATCCAGCCAAAATGCCCATCTTCATTCCCTTTGCTCCTTATTTATTACTGGCGAGGGAATTGACTTGCCGAACTTGCTGATGTACTCTTGCCGGCGGTCCATCTGAGAGTTCACGTAAGTGTGAGCGGCTATTTTTTGACAACACCACCTTTGGGAGAAGATGGTTTCAAAGAACTTACTGTATCGAATGGAAAGACAATGTGTTTTCCCAACATGGGAGTATGTTTCTAAGTTGGGATCAGTTCATGATTCAGAGAAATGGTCTCCCTTCTTGTGTATGATATCAGATCAGGTCAGAAGTAGGTATAGGACTCTGACTCCTGTTTTCCAAACATTTTTTCATTATGAGTCTCTCTTTCGGTCCCCTAAAGTTTCTGGTAATTTTTTTTTTTTTTAAAGACAAAGTCTCGCCCTGTTGCCCAGGCTGAAGTGTGGTGGCAGGATCACAGCTCACTGCAACCTTTGCCTCTTGGGCTCAAGTGATTCTCCTACCTCACCCTCCCAAAGTAGCTGGGACCACAGGGGCACACCACCACGCCTGCCTAACCTTTATTGTTGTTGTATTTTTTGATACAGATGAGATTTTGCCATATTGCCCAGGCTGGTCTCAAAACTCCTGGACTCAAGTGATTCACCCGCCTCACCCTCCCAAAGTGCTGGGGTTACAGGCATGAGCCACTGTGCCTGGCCCTGGTAAAATTCTGTCTACGTAGTCACTGCTGCCCAGGCAAAATCTGAAACATGTTACAGTCTAATTTGGTTAAGTTTTTCTTGCAGACCAGAACTTCTAGGAAACTGATATACAGGTTTTCACCAAAATATATTTTCAAGGAAAATCAGAGGATAAAAGTTTCCAATGCATTTAGACTAGAAAATTAAATATTCAACAAACACTTTCGGAGGGCCAACTATTCGCCAGGCTCCTTGCTGGGTACTATAAAGAATAGTCTATAACCTCAAGGCAATTTCTGTCTGGCTTTAAGATCAAGACTAATTGTGACTTGATATAAGGTATTTGTGTTGCTTTATATTACATTCTCCTTAGCTCCATTGTGTTAAATACAGATAGACAATATTTGTACATGACAGGTTGGCTCACCATTAATCACTCAAGAAGTAATAGGATGATCAATGATTTTCTTTCTGGCTTGTCTACGCCAAAATGGTTCTTCTGCTCAGTTGGTTTCTATAGTGATTTTACGGATGTAGGCATTTTCTTCTGGAATTAGAAGAACTGACAGGCCGGGCACGGTGACTCATGCCTATAATCCCAGCACTTTGGTAGGCTGAGGTAGGTGGATCGCTTGAGGTCATGAGTTTGAGACAATCCTGGCCAACATGGTAAAACCTCGTCTCTACTACTAAAAATACAAAAATTAGCTGGGTGTGGTGGCGCATGCCTGTAATCCCAGCTACTCGGGAGGCTGAGGCAGTATTATTGCTTGAGCCCAGAAGACGGAGGTTGCAGTGAGCCAAGATCGCACCACTGCACTCCAGCCTGGATGACAGAGCCAGACTCCATCTACAAAACAAAAACAAAAACAAAGAACTGACAATAGGTAGTTTTCTCCGTTTTGTGACTTATTTTGAATTATTAAGAATAAGTGTCATAAAGCCAACACTTCTTAACATGTGTATAGTGTGTTATAGTTTTCAAAGCCTTTGACAAGTATACACAGGGAGCCAGGACAGTATTTGTATCCTCATTTCATAGTTCCTGGAAAACAGGTTCAGAGAAGTTAAGCAGCTTGCCCAAAATGGCACAGCAATCTGACAGAGCTAGGATTATCTTCCATCCTCTGTTTAATTACCTGTGCCTCCCAGTCAATCATCCTAAGCTCCAATACAGCTGGAGAAGTTTCTGTTAACACACCATACATCTTTTTGTTGTTGTTGTTAGAGATGGAGTCTCACTCTGTCACCCAGGCTGGCATGCAGTGGTGCCATCTCAGCTCACTGCAATCTCCTTCTCCCAGGTTCAAGTGATCCTCTCTCCTCAACCTCCCGAGTAGCTGGGATTATAGGTATGTGCTACCATGCCCGGCTCACTTTTCCATTTTTAGTAGAGACGGAGGTTTCACCTTGTTGGCCAGGCTGGCCTTGCACTCCTGACCTCAAGTGATCCACCCGTCTCAGCCTCTCAAAGTTCTGGGATTACAGGCATGAGCCACCACACCCGGTCATACATCTTAAATATAAAGTTTTTACAATGCCACCATTTAAAAATAAAATTGGGCATTCGCGCATTTAGCAAAGACTTCCTGAGTGTCTGCTTGGTCAAGTGTCACAAACTGGAAAAGAGCATAGCCTGTCTTCCAGTCATAGGCTGAGGGAGAAGTCACAGAACTGTGAGTGACGTGTTTCTCTGGCTGCTCCCGACACAAGGAACTGCAACTAAATTGAAGACTGGAGGACAGGAAGCACCTTAGTGGTTCACCTTTCATTCGAGTGTGCCCAGGGTCCAGATATTCAAGAAGAGCTGATCACCTGTTGGATGCCACCACACATGGCTGGACACAAAATAACTCAGGAAACAGTGATAAAAGTTTGTTATTGTGGTTTTTGTGGAAATTAAAGTAGCCTCCCCTCTAAGCTTCGTGAACTTCAGCAAGCTCCTGAACCCATCTGGACCCTCTCTCTCATCAGTAACATAGAGATGAAACACTAAATGCACTCCGGTGACATCCTGGATTAGCTCCTGAAGCAGAAAAAGGACTATAGTGGGAAACTGGTGAAATCCTAATACAGTCTGTCATTTACTTAATAGTAACATACCATTTTAATAAGCATACCATGGGCTGGGCATGCTGGCTCACGCCCCAAATCCCAGCATTTCGGGAGGCTGAGGCGGGCTGATCACTTGAGGTCGGGAATTCGAGACCAGCGTGGTGAACATGGCAAAACCCCATCTCTACTAAAAATACAAAAATTACCTGAGTGTGGTGGTGCCCGCCTGTAATCCCAGCTACTCGGGAGGCTGAAGCAAGAGAATCGCTTGAATCCAGGATGTGGAGGTGGTAGTGAGTTGAGATCATGCTACTGTACTCCAGCCTGGGTGACAGAGCAAGACTGTCTCAAAAAAAAAAAAAAAAGAAGTAATTGCAATAAGTGTACCATGGTCATGTGAGATGTTGACATTAGGGGAAAGACAATAAAGGGCATGGAGGAACTCTGTGTACTCTCTCTATAAGTTTCCTGTAATACTAACATTCTAAAATGAAAAGATTATTTAAAGGGAAAGAAAACCTCTTTATGATAGTAACATCAGTTGGTATAACCATTTTGGAAGACTTGATCTACATAAGATCAAATATAAGCATATCTGATCCCCTAGAAATTGCACTTCTGGCCAGGAGTGGTGGCTCATGCCTGTAATCCCAGCACTTTGGGAGGCTGAGGCAGGCAGATCGCTTGAGCCCGGGAGTTTAAGACCAGCCTGGGCAACATGGTGAAACCCCATCTCTACAGAAATATTAGCCAGGCATAGTGGCATGTGCCTGTAGTCCTAGTTACTCGGGAGGCTGAAGCAGGAGGATCATCTGAGCCCAGGGAGGTCAAGGCTACAGTGAGCTATGATTGGGTCCCTGCACTTCAGCTTGGGTGACAGTGAGACCCTGTCTCAAAAAGAAAACCAAAACAAACAAACAAAAAAGCAATTTTAAGAATATGCCTGGTCAAAATGTACTCATACATTTACCAAAAGACAAGTACAAGGATATGTTTAGCAGCATTATTCATGATAACACAATGAGTCATTATTCATGATTACTCAAGACATCTGGTAAACCACCCAGATATCTATCAGTGGTAGAATGGATAAATAAGTTATAATAAATCCACACAAGAGGAGACTACTCACCAACGAGAATGAATGACTTACAACTAAATCCAACCATGTGGATTTATCTTACAAAGATGACGTTGAGAGAAAGGAGGAAGATACCGAGGAGTGTATCCTATGTGATTATAGTTACAATAGTTCACTAAAAGGCAAACTATTCCTATTTAGAAGTTAGGGTAGAGAATGGATGGGAGCATGAAGTGGCCTCCCCCATGTTGCTAATGTTAAGTTGCTTGTTCAAGCTACTTGGTATGTTCAGTTTATGAAAATTCATTTAGTGACACATGTATGTTTTGTGCATTTTTTTGCGTGTATATTTTACTCCAACACAAAGTTCATGGACACATACAAGATCATATCTCACAGTTGAGAGAATTAAAGGAAGTGATGAATATAAAGCACAATCAGTGCATTCCGTTGATTCTTCTGCTTTTTCCATCCATCCACGTTACCCAGTCTTAATTCATACCGTTGGAGGCCCCACCAAGACATCTGACCCTCAGCTGTGTCACTGGGAAGTTGTGCCTTCCACCGTGCAGTGTTTTGTTCTTAACCACCATGACACCCCAGGTTCAATGGTGAGAGTGTCATTGGCAACTTCCGAAACGTGTGAATATCTCTGTTAGTTTTGGAGTTTGCT
The DNA here is from genome assembly GCF_003255815.1 of Theropithecus gelada. Lineage (NCBI taxonomy): Eukaryota > Metazoa > Chordata > Mammalia > Primates > Cercopithecidae > Theropithecus > Theropithecus gelada. The sequence continues at coordinate 36,571,458 of NC_037688.1, forward strand.
AAATGGCCAGCCCTTCTAGGAGCTCACTCACGGCTGGGGGCAGATTACCAACCACTCTCTACTTTTTTTTTTTTTAATAGGTCTTGTCATTTGTAAATGGGGAAGGATCACTGGAAACAAAAATACCCTTGCCTTCTTCCATCTGTATTTTCTTTACTAAATTATCCAGTCTTATAAATATTTGAATAACATTTGGTCAGGATAAAATCTTTCCTGTCAGCTCAGTACAAGAACACTTTTTGGCTCCTGAGACCATAACAGTCAGATAAATTAATATTGATTTGTTAGAAAATAGTTTTCACTCTGTCTAAACATCTTATTCTGGGCTCTTGAACCAAAATTATGAATTTAAAAGCAGCAAAATAGTTCTTCGCAGTTTTCCCAGTGAAACTAATTATGGGCAGATTGTGAAAAATGTATTGGATGTGATTTCCAACACAGAGTTCTGCTAACCAAAATTCAGAGAAGCTAGAGGCTCAGTGTCTGATTTATTTGAGCAAGTTGCAATTTGGTAGACTGGAGAATTTATGTAAATAGTTTTTGCAACTTCCATAGGGATAACTCAATACATTAATATCTCACGAATGGCAGAAGATGAAGGGGAAACTTTTTTTTTTTTAACTGATAATTTGATTTACCTAATAGAAGGATCGTATTCTTCCCCCTTCTTATTTAAGTCTATATATTAAAGAACATTTCACTTACCTGCTGTATAAATATGCAGTATGTAGAATTTGACTCAATTTAGAGTTGAGTTTTAATTACATCCATGTACAGGGATGGGGATTGAATTTTTTTTTTTTTTTTTTTTTGAGACAGAGTTTTGCTCTGTTGCCCAAATAGCACCATCTTGGCTCGTTGCAACCTCCGCCTCCCAAGTTCAAGTGATTCTCCCACCTCAGCCTCCTGAGTAGCTGGGATTATAGGTGCCTGCCACCACACCAGGCTAATTTTTGTATTTTTAGTAGAGATGGGGTGTCACCATGTTGGCCAGGCTGGTCTTGAACTCCTGACCTCAAGTGATCTGCCGCCTTGGCCTCCCAGAGTGCTGGGATTACAGGCATGAGTCACTGCGCCTGACTGTACTTTTTTTTTTTTTTTTTTTTTTTAAGTCTACCCATACCCATTGTAAGCATTTGGTATTTTTTCTTTTGGAAAAAAAGTGCGTTTACTTTTTGCCTCATGAATGTCTGAGTTCATTTTATGCATTCTGTATTCTACTTTATTTACTCAATATTATATGAGAAAATAAATCCTAAATGTAGTTTTGAATGGTGGCTTTGCAAAAGAACATTTCCTCTTCTTTTGGACATTTGCTTCCAATTTTAAATAACACATCATTGAACATCTCTGTACAAAATTCCTTATCTGATCTGCAGAGAAGTTTTAAGATAGACGTCTAGAATTTCATCTCATATCTAAACTGTTCTAAGACCCTTTGTACACATTGATATGTATTGTCCAATTGCTTTCCAGAACCTATATAAAATATTACAAAGAAAAACATATACGTATATAAAATATACATGAAGGGAGAAGTAAATGTAAATGAAAAGAAAAACATATAGAGAAAGAATATGTCTAAAAGAAACTGCAGAGGCAGCTATAATTAAAGCCCAGGAAAGACTATGAAATTCTGGTTCCACCTAAAACAGCTGTATGGTAAAAAGCTTACTGAGAGTCCTTGCTTCTTGGAAAGCTTTGTTCGAGTCTTATGGGATTGTAATGCACAGGGACAGGGGCAAGGCTACTTTTTCCTCCAACTAGTTCACCAAAGCATCTATCATATGAAAGTGAATATAAAATTCTTAAAGTTGGTAGAGTCTGCTGGGTTAAGGAGGAGAAATTTCAGTTTTCATACTGTCCATCTTAAACCTTTTCTGAAATTGGAAGTGAAGAAGCGACAGTCTAGCTGTATGTGTGTTTGTGGTGTGTGTCTACCTAGTCTAGGGCTAGATTTGGGAACTGTTTTCTCCCATAGGTTAAGCTGAACTAGACCGTATGTCAAAAAAGAGTCTCAATGTCAACTTAATCCACTGTCATGACTATAAAATGCTATTTCATTATACAAGCGATTCCCCTGTGGATTTCTCCTGACTCTCTATGCAGCCCAACTCTATTTTAATCTGTTACAACTTTTCTTTCCCCTCTCTCCCAAGTCCCAACATTTTGGAATTATTAAATGTATTCACTTCCAAGGCACCTGTTTGATATTTACACAAATTATGAAAGTAAGGTGGGAAGGCAATGAAGGCAACAAAGTATATAAAACATACACACACTCATATAAGAAATGACTACAGACACCTCAACAGCCTTCCAAAACACTTTAATCATTTTCTTTGGGAGTTGAACAAGTGGCTGAAAATCCCAAAATCCATCACCCAATGTGAAAATACAAAAGGGTCAGATAAGATATGTGTGGATTCCATAAAATAGTGCATTTGAATTCCCCCAGGTCTTTTAAAGATAAGGGTTTTCCAGATGTAACAAAAGAAAAGAAAATTTCCAAATCAAAATTCCCATTTGCCTTTCGGGATGTTGAGTTTTCTCCACATTTGTGCAATTAAGAGTTTTGCTGAGTGAGCTTAGGACTCTGTCTCTTTAAGTGTTTAACAGTAATTGGTTCATGTCCTGGTGTTCATTGAAAATCCTAGACATTTCATGTAAAATCTTCTTAATGAGGGGATGAATTTTTCATTCACATTAGAAAGCTCACTCTGACAAACAATTTCTAAATAAAACTTTGGCGACATGACATCCCACATTGGACTTGACAGAGAGGACAGGTGCATTAGAATATAACTGTATGGCGATCCTTCAAGCTGTCAGCCATGAATATTTTATTTCTTAATGAATCATCTTTGTGAAATGAACTTTCTTGTTGTAGTGTCAGTGCCATTTACAACAAAAAGCTGGCTCCTTTTAAAAGGTGAGCTCCTTAAAGATGCTGATTCCTGCATAAAATGTTTAACCCTACCCGAGGTGTTGGGCAATTGGGAGCTTTGTGCTTTGCTTCTCCCTTCTGAAAGTGACTTGAGAACCCACTTCGGGCTGGTGTGATTACAGTGAGGAGAAAGCTTTCCTTGATTTGCTGTTTCCTTCTCAGAACCAAAATCCCAGGTACCTGCCCAGAGGCAGCCACTTTGGCCCTTGGGTCCCTGTGGTTCCAGGCGTTACTCCTATTGTTTTTGTAGTTGTCTAGGGATTTAGTTTCTCACATCCTGAGGCCCACTAGGTGCTATTAGCTGGTGCTAACCGACAGCTCTAGGCAGAAAGCCTTTCTCAGGATCCTAGCTTCCCTGTCTTCTAGAACTCAAAGACGGCTTTTGTTAGTTTTGAGGATGGAGACAGCTATCATTCAAATGATGGGCTTAACCATCTCCCTGCTGACCGAGCCAGAACTTATTTTTATGTTGCCACTAGGAGTCTTCTGAGATGCTCTTGTGGCTGGGTGTACAATTGCTTTGCTCATCTCTAGACACAGACTAGACAACAAAATACGTTCCCCTAAAATAGCCGAGGGTTAGTTCTGTGCCCTTTGTCACTGTTGGTACAGTTGTAAGAGGATATTGATTTTTTTTTTCTTTTTAATTCATGGTCTCAACTGTGTCTCAAGACTGCCTAGCAGTCCTTCTGTTTACTCGATCTAGTTTGTCTTCCATTCCTCACGGTGGCAATTGCAAGCTTCTCCTTTTCCCCCACGCCCCGTAATCTCCCCCCCTTAGAAACCTTCCCTGGTCTGTGCTCCACACCACCTCCACTTCCCCCTAGAAGCTGACCGTTTATCCCATCCTGGCTGACTTCTTTCCTTTTGCAAGGAGGTGTCTCTCTTTGAATTCAACTCGGGGGTCGGTTTCACTGCCTGCCCTGTGGAGCCGACTCTCTGTCCCACCCTTCAGGAATATGGCTTCATGATAAGAGAATAGGGATTTGCACCAGGGATTGGCAAATGACAGGCATTTTCTGTTTCCTTAAGTAAAATGTCATTAAAGTCCAGCCCCACTCATTCATTTATATATTGTGCATATCTAATTATTTTCACACTGCAATGGCCCATAGTCAAATACTTTCTATCTGGCTTTTTAAGAAGATCTTTGTCCCCCCTGCCTCCCCACCCCAATTTATGCTATAGATCAGAAGCCTAAACCCTGCAAACTGGGTCCCCCATCTAAGGGTCTGCAATGAAAGGCAAGCCGACTTGGTGTGTCTCAGAGTAATAATTCTTGCCCTTGGCAGTTAGTACTACACTGTTGCAGCTACAAATATAATGTACTTTAGTGCTCTGCAACAACCATAAGAATTGGCCTGTGTCCACTGGTCTCCACTAGGAGAAAACCAGGCCAAGCTTGAAAGTACTAAGCATGCCCAGGGGAAATGGAATATGCTAGAAATTTGTTGTTTCCTTTTCACTAGGTTGAAGTGAGAATATTTGCGAGCAAACTCTCAGTGTGGGCAGGTGACAATTTCTGCAGGTATTTTTTCCCCCCTTTTAACTTGTGCGGCATAGTTCCCTATTTTGTTTTGTTCTACCTCTGTGACAACAGCTGCCACCCAAGGTTTAAAGATACCGGTGTCCTCACCTTCAGAGCAGGGGTTATGTTTGCGGTCTCTGGTGAAAGTCCATACTATATGATGAATTTTCTGTTAATATAAACTTCCACTGTTAATAAGCCACCCAAATTATTTGTATTAAATTAGAGGTATACCATCGTAAGTCTCTTCTTTCAGAAAATGAATCTCTCTTTGTTTTTTGTTTTTTGTTTTTTTTTCTGTCTCCTAAATGTTAGGAATTTTCTGAAATTTGAAACCAAGTGGCACAAAAATATTCCATTTATTACATAATTGCTCTTAGGGAGATACACATACACACACATATACACACATACACATACACACGTTTTTTCCTAAACAACATCAATATTGTAACAGTTTTGAAGCACATACACATACTGACAGATACATTTTGTAAATGAGGCAAATCTATGATTGAAATGCAATTGCTTAAAAATGGAAGTTCTAAAAATAAATGAAAACAAACATTAATAAATAAAAGCCCCATTTTTATATTCTTATTTGACCTCTCATCTCTCTATCATTCCTAATCCTCATGTTCTTAACGGACATCCCTCCCATCCCCTCTGGGCCTTCTGAGACTGTTCCCCCAACCACAGTCAGGAGGACTTGTCCGCAAGTTGCTGTCTGAACTGGGCAAGCCTCCTGGCTTCCCTGAAATGGTGCTGATGTCTTCACTTCCTGCCACCTTGGCAACCTCTGTAGTTGCTCTCTTTTTGCCAGGGGAACAAATTAAGAGACAGAAGAGTGATAGTGTCTAGATGTGATCTGCTCACTCAGCCAGTATTTTCCATAGCCAGTCTTTCCCTAGACCAGCATCTGAGCATGCCTTGTCTACGGGCCTCCTCTACTATTATTTACTGATGACTTTCTCATTCACTTTCTGTTTTTTATGTAAGTGCCAGCCTTAGCCTTGTTCAAGGTAACAGTATACAGGAAATCATGGGTTTCGAGCATGTTTTGTTAATATTTAGTAAAACGCATTCATAGCTATTATTATAAAGACTTTAGGTGCATTCCTGCACCACTTAATAACTGAATCAATCTCCTTTCATCCGGGGAACAAACCTGTCTTTGGTTCACACTGTTTGAGGATAAAAGGGAGCATACAGTGGGCCTCATTCTGACAAATGTTTAGTAAATCACAGGTTGCCTTTCCCAAATCCCTCAATATTATTGCTAGTCTGTTTCACAGTGAATAAAAAATTCTCCCAGGTGGATGAATAAAGTGAAATTTAGATAATTTTTCTCAAAAATGAATTGTTTAAATCTTCCTTTAGTTCTCTTTTTTCTGCCCTCCCCTCTTCCGTACAATCTGTTTTTCACCCCTGTTGTCTCAGTCCCATCTGATATTTGAATGACAGTGTGTAATTTCAGGTTTAGGATTGTTGATCTGTAAATCTCAGCCTAATGCTTTCACCTCCTAAGTTCACCCTCCTCGCTTCCCTCCTTCCTGCAAGGATTCTACATGATTGCGCTTCATTAAGTTATTTTTATAATGAGTTCCTGTTACCAGGGAATACAGAGTTAAAAAGGTGATCTCACTAAAAGTAATTAGCATAAGACCTGCTGGACCTGTAGAAGTGACTGGATGGTAATCAATAGCAATATGATTACACCCATGCAGCAATTATAAATTATTTAAAACACTACCCCTAGGTTACTGACTAGTTGCCTTTAAATTAAATTCTCTGTCAATAATTGATGCAAAGAATTAATGTGAGAACACCTTCAGTTACTGAAACTTTTTTAAGGTGGCATAAAATATTGAACTGTTGCCCGTCATTAGCAGCTAGGCTGTCTGTTTGCTCTAACATCCTTCTTTTCTAAATTGGTCAAGAAAGACTCTCAGATCTTGAAAGATGACAAATGATTTGGAATCCACTGCTGGGTATTCTTCTAAGGGCACTGAAATGTCCCAATGAGAAATTTCATATATGAAGGCAAAGGAAAAAAAATTAACCTTTAGATAATGACCGATTATACTTCTTCATCAGCTCTAACAAATGAAGGAGAAGAGTTGGTTTTCTGGAGTTTGCTTCAGTTCTTTGTTATGGCCAGTGTAGGTCGGAGAGGTCTTATCTAGCTTGAGAAATCAGAACCTAGGATATATAAGCTGTCAGTAGTAGTGTTTTAAAACTCTAGGCCTATAATAAAGTAAAAAGTATGTCTTTGATAAAATGGGTTATTTTTCTTGCTTAGTGAATGTCTTCTTTCTCTCTCTAAACATTGTCACTTTGAAAAGAATGTTTTTTCTTTCATACTAATTCTCTACAAGCAATGAGAATGGCGGAATCTAGGAAATTGCATACGAAATTCAAGGATTGGAAAGAAGAAGGGGAAGTCAACTATTAGCAACCGTAGCTCCTCTTTGATCTCAAGAGGCAAGAGGTACTCAATGAACCACAGGCTAAAATAAAAAAAATGAACCACATGCTAAATTAAAATGACTCCTGTGCCTGTGTATGTTGCTGGACTCTGGGGTCACAGGATGGCTGAAGGGATGCCTTCGAGAAATTAATACCCTAATAAGGGAAACAGATCCTTTCATGTTGGTGCAGGAGATGTTCTAGGCCTGGTTCTACCTTTAGTTGGAATGGCAATCATGGACAGATCACCCCCGCTGTCTAGAACACATGTCAAGAAAGGGGAGCCAGACAACATCATTCTTGTTCAAAGCATCCTTCCCCCACATTTTATCCAAAGCAACTCCGCTTTTACCCGTGTTACCCACTGAGGTTCTGCGTGTGTGAAACACCAGGTCACCTGCAAAAATCAAAACAATTTGGCGTGCACTGGGCTAGGTAAGGATCCATGGTCTTTCGGGCGGGTGATTGTGATACTATAGGAGCCGGTGTCCTGTTGACGGCATCCCACAGCTTTCTTCCCTCTGTTTTAGAGTTTTATTAGCCACGATTTGGACGAATCTGCAGTTAGGCCAACGGCTGCTGATCCAGCTGGATTAAGGAACCCTGCTGTTTGAGCATGCTGGCTTCGTTCATTGGTGTCTCCTACGCCAAGCCCTAGGCTTGGTTACAAATGGGTGGTGAAGTGTCTTTTCTGTCCTCAAGCACTCACAGGTAGCTTAACAGTAATGCCTTGGATTCCTTCCTTCAAGAGTGATAGCAGGAAGCCCAACTTCTCTGGTAGCAGAGCAGTGGTCCTCGAAGCAGACCCTGAGGTCAGAGGAGCACTGGAGTCAGGAGTTTCCATGTCCACACTGCCGAGTAAACTGTAGTTACCCACACAGACCAGGAGGCTCTCCAGGCTGACAGGGTCACAAAGACACACGACTATGAGATGGAGTGACTATAACTAGAAAATAAAAGTGGGGAGGCCCCCTCTGGACCATCCCTATGCCTGAAATAAGGGACGACATTGTTCTTTTTTATGTACCAACCTCCCGGTGCCACACTAAGCACAGAGTCAGGCCTTGAAAAATACCAGTCCTTTCGCCTGTCCCCTCTTACATGGTTTGAATCCAAGAGGCTGTCATGCCAGGCTCCCCCGTTCAGTATATTTTCTTTATGTTTAAATGGTTTGGATTGACTTCTCTTTTCTTTTCTTTTTCTTTTTCTGTTGCTACTTAGGAAACCATCTCCAGGTTAGAACAAATGCCTGAAATAGAGAAGGGTGAGGTCACTGCCTAAGACACTTCCTCCTCCACCCACTCCTCTCTCAGACTCAGCTCCTTCCACTTCTGCCCACATGGCTGCCATTTTAATTTTTGCTTAAACGTTGCAGCCAATATTTCATGTGTTGTTTTCTTCCTTGCCTGGGAGACTCTTTTGTCTAAGGTTCCCTGGTATTTTCCAGGGACCCTTCTAGCACTTCTGTGAACTCATTAGCTTCCCCTTGTTCCAGAAAATGTCTGTCATACATTATGTGCCTTTCTCTGTCTTTCTCTGCCTCTCTCACCTTCATCAATCACACTTTTGCTTCACACAGGTAAGAGGAAACCAAACTCACATAGTATCTTCTGTTTTCCAGCAATCTAGAACACAGGATTTTCTAGATGTGTCTTTTGAGTTGATGTACAATATTTTTCTTGACAGATTTGTTACTGGCTGAGCAGATATTGTGTCTGTGATATGTCTGAGTACCAAGTACCCCTGATTACCATGGAGTAATGTCTTTTATTGAAGCTTTTATTTTTATTATTATTACTTTTTTTGAGACAGGATCTTGCTTTCTTGCCCTGAAAGGCGTGCAATAGTGTAGTCATGGCTCACTGCAGCCTTGACCTCCTGGGCTCAAGCAATCCTCCCACCTCAACCTCCTGAATAGCTAGAACTACAGGCAAGTGTATTGTGGCAATTGTTAATGTTCACTTTTATTTCCATACTTAGCCTTGATAATTTAATTTTAAAGAGTTATGCAACACATACACACACGTCTAACTGTTGTGTTATTGGGTTAATGGGAATGTTTTAGACTCAAGCCTGGTTCTTTGCCTCTGTTCAGCACAGCAAAGGATACACCTCGAAGTGTACTATTAAACTTCAAAGTCAGTAATGTTCAGTGGTGCTTCAGCATGTAGATCAGAAAGTCCTAGACTATTTTTTGTCTAAATTATTGTTTGTAGTCACCCTCTCTACTTGTTGGAAACACAGACTTGAGATTGGCTTTCTGCTCTACCTTGTTCACTGCTGCAGCTGTAATCCAGCCTGATTCTAATTTGTAACTGGAGATGGTTGTCTTCTTTTTCTTCCATGAAACAAATTGATTGATGTGTCCGGGGAGCAAGGTGGTACTCACACCTGCCCAGCCTGCTTGTGTGTGTCTCAAGGTGGAGTGAGGCTGTGGAAACAATAGAGAGAATAGCGTGGAAGGCCATGTTGCAGTTAAACAAGACTGAGAAAGAACACGGGACTAAAACCATGCCTCGAAGATGTTTACAACCAGATGAAGTTGACCTTGAGACCCCAAGACGGGCTTCAGTTTTCCACAATGCAGCTATTATGAGAAACACAGTGACTAAACGAGCACTGTGCGTAACTCAGTTCTCGGAATTTTCAATCAGAAATTATCTGATGACAGGACCAATTCTTATTACCATAGTTCCAATGGATCCACCCAGGATCCACCTCCACAACTAAGCGTGCAGAAGCCAGAGATCCCATCATGCCACCGGGCACCGGTTTACGAGAACTCTATGTCTTATCTTGGTAGTACGATTAGGAAAACAAACACAATGGTTTCTGCCTTCAATGTTTCCATGGTGAGGGTAGTTATTAGACATGTGCTAAAGTGTAATATCCGCTTTTTCAAACCACATTTCAAAGTTGATAGCATCACTGGCTTTAAAATCACTTTTAAAGAAGCTGGGCTTACCCAATTAACAGAAATAGAACCTGCCTGTTTATCAGTGGGTTTGCCTCACTTTTCTGTGGGTTTCTTTTTTCTTAGTTATGCATTAAGAAAAGAACTCAAGTTTCTATGTATACAACATCTTCCTTTCTGATTCCTGGTACCCTAGAAACACAGCCGTTCACTGAAGAGGATTTGTGTACTGTCTCCTCCGTGGGGTCAGAACATCATGCCTCTTTCTGTTCTGCCCCATGGCGGTGGTGACGGTGGCCTAGCTTCCATCCCGTAGCTTCTTGTGTTTTTCTAGTCCACCAGTCCATCAACCCTGTATTTGTTGTCAAATTTACACTGTCCACAGGCAAAGATCTTTTCCCCTTTAGAATTTAATAGGAGTGTTTGGAAACCATTCCGTGGACACCCTGAGCAGCTTGGCAATGCTGACCCCAAACAAGAAATAACTATCATTGTGTTTTCCTTCTACTGATATTATCTTGCCCATTGATCTTTAAAAAGTTCATTGGTCAAATTGATGGAGGAATGCAAGACTTAAATGTAATATGGTTCTGGTAAATTCTGAGATGCTAACAAAAACAAGTTTTCTTAAGAATAATGTCAACTGACTCACAGTATCTGACTCTATAAAGTCGAGTGCTCTCATGCCAGGAAGCTGATACAGTTCATGAAACCTCATTCTTTCATATTACTCCTGTCTTCTCTTTGGAAAATGATAATCTCATGAATTTGGTCTTGACACTGACATCCCAGGAAATAGATACTTAATTCCACTCTCTTTTTTGAGAAAAGAACAGTTCTCAAACTTTGTTTAAATTTCCTTTTCACAGATGAGTGATAACCAAAAGTATTTCTGAAAGGGCTCTGAAAACATGCAGGCAATTGCTCTTTAAAAATAAGATAGAAGTAGTAGGTTTTATAAAAGAAGGAAATAGAAATATTTCAGCAGAAAAAAAAAAAAAAAGGTGTGCTAAATCATGTTTTAAACATAATTATATCCGGAATGCACTTACCCATTTAAAAAAACAAAAAAAAAGGCACCAAAAGTTTCCTATTGTTTTTGTAAATTTGCTTAGTCATTTTCAGAAACAAAAATTTGGGAAAAGGATTGTACAATGACTGGCTTCTCAAAACCATTTTGTGTTTACAAAGTTATCAAAAATGGGCTGGGACTACTGATGGTAATAACAAAACCCAGGGCCCTCAATTGTGTTTTCTACATCCGTTAGCACATTGAAGCTACACCACAAACTTGTGAGGCCAGTATTGCTTCCCTACCCCTTCAGTCAAACGCCGTCTGAGGCTGATCATTAACTTGCATAAGGTCACATAGCTAATGAGAAGCAAATCCATGATAATGACCTGGGACATTTGACACCTAAGCCTACTCTCTTTCCACAAAGCTTGATGTACTCGGATAGTAATTAATAAACAATTTCCTAAGTAATCTTAACCTTTTCAAGTATTTTTGTGGATTGGATTGTAGCACTCAAAAGTAAGGTCTGTTTTACTAATATAAAATTGGACCTGAGAAATAACTTTCTTCACAAAAGTGTGTGTGTGAGAGAGAGAGAAAATTTATATACACACACACATATATATATTATTGAGACATAATTTACTTAATTTACATTCTATAAACTTAACGTATTTTAAATATACAGTTCTCTGGATTTTGAAAAACGTACACATGTACATAATCATGGATCCACCACCCCAATTAAGATATAGAACATTCCAGGGCCAGGTTCAGTGGATCATGCTTGTAATCCCAGCACGTTGGGAGTCTGAGGAGGGTGGATCACTTGAGGCCAGGGGTTTGAGGGCAGTCTGGGAAACATGGTGAAACCCGTCTCTACTAAAAGTACAAAAAAAAAAGAAAAAGAAAAATAGCCGGCCACTGTGGCGTCTGCCTGTAACCCTAGCTACTCTGGTGGCTGAGGCTGGAGAATCGCCTGGGAGGTAGAGGTTGTAGTGAGCCAAGATTGCACCACTGCACTCCAGCCTGGGTGACAGTGAGACTGTCTCAAAAAAAAGCTCCAAAAAAACAAAAACAAGAACATTCCCATCACCTCAGTAAGTATCTCATTCTCCCTTCCAATAAATCCTTTTATTCCCAAAGACAAGCATTCTTATTTCAATCACTGTAACTTTGTTTTACCTGTTCTAGAACTTCATTTAATAGAAATCATACCTACTGCTTTGTATGTGGCTTCTTCTGCTTAATGATGCACATAATGTTTTTGTGATTTTCTGTGTTGATGGGTGTATTAGGGGTTCTCTTTTTCAATGCTGGATAGTAGTATCCTGTGGTGAAAATACACCACAATGTGCTTATTTGTGCACCTGTTGATGAGCATTGGGTTGTTTATATTTGTTGGCTATTGTGAATAAAGCCACCATGAATATTCATAAGTACTGTATACATGTTTTTGTGCCTTATATTTTTATGTATTTTTGACAATGACCTAGGTGTGGAATTATTGACTCTTAGTGTGTAACTTTTAAGAATGCTGCCAAACAGTTGTCTAAAGTAGTTGTGTATCATTTTAAACTCCCACTAGAAGTGTGTGAGAGTTCATGTTGCTTCACATCCTCATCAGCAGTTTGTAATTTCAGTCTTTTTAATTATAGCCTTTTTGTGGGTGAGAAACGCTATTTCTTGCTAGTTTTATTTTGCATTTTCCTAGTGACTAATGCATCTTTTTATGAACTCATTGGCCGTTCCTATATTTTCTTTCTGTGAACTGCTCATTTACATATTTGGCCATTTTCTAAAAATTGGATTGTCTCTTTCATATTGAATTATAGGAATTGTGTATATATTTTGGATAAGGTCTTTTTTTCATATATACTGTGAATATTCTACTATGTCTTGTCTATTTATTCCTTAATGATATCTTTTAAAAGGCAGAACTTGTAAATACTGATAATGTCCAATTTATCTTTTTCATTTGTTTAGTGCTTTCTTGTTCAAAGAACTCTTTACCAATCCCCAGGTTACAAAAATATTTTCCTGTGTTTTCTTCTAGACACTCCATAACTTCAGTCTTTACATTCAGATCTATGTTCCGTCTGAAATTAATTTTTGTATATGGTGTGAGGTAATGGTAGAGGTTTATTTTTCTCTCCTTAAGAATCTCCAGTTGTTCTAGCACCATTTGTTCAAAGACTAATCCTCTCCTTATTCAACTTCCTTGGCATCTTTGTCAAAAATCAGTTGACTATATATGTGTGGGTCTATTGCTAGACTAGTATGTTCCATTGATCTAATTTTTTTTTCTTATACCTACTGCATTGATTGCCTGGAAGCTAGGTAATAATAAGGATTCAAACTTTGTTCTTTGTTTCAAGATTTTTTGAGTTAGTTTAGATACTTTCCTTTTACATATACATTTCCTGATCAGCTTCTCCATTTCTTTTAAAAAGCCCTGCTGGGATTTTATTTGCTTTAGTATTGAATCTATTGATCAATTTGAGGAGAATCAAAATCCAAAAGTATGGAGTGTTACCATCCATGAGCATGCATCTCTCCATTTATTTAAGGCTTCTTTAATGTTGAATGTGGAGGTCTTATACTTTTTTGTTAAATTAACTCTTACACATTTGATTTTTTTATGCTATTGTAAATGGCATGATGAAATTTCTTTTTTTCAATTGTTTGTTTCTAATGTATGGAAATACAGTTGATTCCTTTGTGTTAAAGAGATTCTGTATAATTTTCTACATCTCTGAATATAGTTTTACTTCTTCTTCTCCAATGTTTATGGCTGTTGTTTCTTTTTCTTGTTTTAATGCACTGACTACAGCCTGTAGGACAATGCTGAACAGAAGTTTTGAGAGCAGACATCATTGCTTTATTTGGGATTTCTCCATTATATGTGGTGCTAATTGTATGTTTTCTGTACCTATTCTTTATTAGATTGAGGAGTTTGCATTTATTTCTAATTTACTGAGAGTTCTTTTATAAATGTGTTTGTATATATGTTTTATATTTTTCTTATTCTCACTATCTGCATATTAGAGGGAGTTTAACTCATTGGTTAAAAGGATTTGTTCTGGAAGCCTAACCCCAAATCTTTGAACTGCCTAGAAACGTAGCCTGCTATATTTCCTCTGTATGTCAGCTTCCTTTATCTGTAACTGGAAAATGTATACAAAGACTTTAATACAGTGACTGACACACAGTGAGTTCTCCATAAATGTTAGCTATTATTTTAATATTACGGCAACCATGGAAACAATGGGGTTTATATTTCAGTGTCCTGAGAAACACTCATCCTGAACAATGGGAACATTGGCCACATCAGCCACTGTCAATTTTAAATACAATATATGATGACTAGTTGATTAGTTGATCTTGTAAGACTTTTACACATACCCAGAATGGCTCTACTTTTTCATATTCCAGTTTTTAGTTTTAAAAGTTTAAGTAGATCTGTGTGATCCCTGAAGAATTGTGTGCAAAGTAGCATTAAGATGAAAATCTTTTATATTTGTGTTGTAGCTTGGAAAACCAGCGCGTGGTCTGTTTTGTTCCACTGGCTCCTAAGGTTCAGGTATTAACATAAATACAGCCCATTAACACTTGTTCCTCTCTGTCAGGACATAAATTAAGTCTGCAGGTGTTCCGTGAAGCTGTACCCTTGGTACTAATTAAGCCTTGATAATTAGGTTTGTTAAATTCAGGACTTTAAGCTTATATTCTCTCTTTGGGCTACCAAAACGGAGATGTGCAATATACAAGCCCTCCCCCACTATTTTTTTTTTTTTTTTCTGCAGAGAGCATTGCTGCTCCTTCTCTATTTTATTTCTTTATTACTATTTTTTTAAATGAAGGAGTCAGTAACAAACTGTTCGTCATTTGCCGGAGTAGGGTGTAAACCTTCATGCAGACCTGTACATTTGTTTATGATGAGATTAAAGTCTTTTCTCCTCCTGTTTTGTGTCAGCTCAGACAGTGAAGGGGAAAGTTTCCAACCTGGTTTCTCCATACACTGAACATGCTGAAATCTATGCCTTAAGCCCAAATGAACTGTCACTCAAGAATGCACACTCATATCATTAAAAACTATGCATGTAATCTGCTGGGCGCCCAAGTAATTTGTTTTTTTATTTTTCCTTAAAAATGAGACTTTTTGTTAGGAAAGTGATATGTGAAACACTGAAGATCCTGTCTCACAATTTTCAAGAAACCCCACAGAGGTCCCTATTCACATGAGAGTTTTCTAAACAGAGGTTCCAATTTGGATATTTCATGGCCTTCAGGTTATTTGTAACCAGTACACAAACCACAAAATCATAATCAGATAGATTTTCTTTCCAGCCTATCTTTCCTCTGTGGTTGCTTTATAAATCTGTTACTCATCAGATCATATGTTTGGTAAATGCCACTTTTCATTTTGAATAAATGGAATCATAAAAAACAATTCTACTAGTACCACTTTCGATAATATTCATAGTGATCATGCTAACTTAATAACCTCTCTTTTTTATTTGAAGGATATTAAATAAAATTGTACTTTTAATCAGAGGCTTTTTTTAGAAAAAAAAAAAAGGATAGTTGATATTGTGGGAGACTGCTAAAATACAGATTCATCCCATATTTTCTTTAATTTTCTTCTCCCAAGAAGAGCACTCATTAATCTCTCTGGAAGGGTACCACAGTTTTCGTAAGCATTCATATTTTGAAGTTTCCAAGAACATGTTCTACAAAATGGACCGCTGCTCTCTTTTCGGACCCAACCCTTGTATCAGAGTTTGCACACATCTAGAAGTTCCCTTTCTCTCTCTCATTACCTTTCTCCTTCAAGCCGGGATTCAGAGTCCATTTTCACAGGGCAAAATGCAGAGTTTGGGTCCCTTCCTGTCCATGAGAGTAGGTGCCGAAGGAGATAAAGGAATGAAGCCATAGACTTTGAAAGCAGTAGTCTGGCAATAATCCAAAGGTTTGTGGGAGGGCAAAAGATAACAAAGCATGTGTTTGTAAAAATAAGACTATGTCATGAAAGCTTTAGAATATCCAACACATCATAGAATATTTTTACAGAAATATTTTGGATGGAATTTTGGTTTTAATTCTTTCTCTTATTTCCCTGTTCTTTTCTCTCCCCCCACCCCCCAACTTCTCTTTCATTTTCTGTTTTGCTCCTTCTTTTCATAAGTAGCTAGTAGTCGGTTTTGTTTTTTCTTCCTGTGAGACAGGATCTCACTCTGTTGCCCAGGCTTGAGTGCAGTGGCAGGATCTTGGTTCACTGCAGCCTCTGCCTCCCAGGCTCAAGCCATCCTCCCACCTCAGCCTCCTGAGTAACTGGGACCACAGGCATGGGCCAACACGCCGGGCTAGTTTCTGTATTTTTTTGTAGCAACAGGGTTTTGTCATGTTGCCCAGGCTGGTCTTGAACTCCTGTGCTCTAGCGATCCACCTGCCTTGGTCTCCCAAAGTGCTGGGATTACAGGTGTGAGCCACCGCGCCCAGCCAGGTAGTCAGTGTTCTAAACAGTGGTGTACAATCCAACTCTGCCGCTGCCCAGTTCAGAGAAGGGATGGCATAAATTCTCACGGGCATCTCCCACAAATCTGAGTGCACAGCAAGTGAGGGGCGTCTCTCCGCACCTCACTTTTGGGCTGATCAATCCCATTCCCACTCCATTATGTGTGTATTTCTAAGCGGCAGATTTGCCTTAGGAAATGGAAGAAGGGGATGAAATAGTGACCAACACAAAGTACTGGGTTGGCGGGAGTTGAGAAAGGGCAAAAACCTCTTGGATAACCAAATGCCGCAGATTTCAGAGCTGGATGACAGCATCTACATCCACCTCTGCAGGAAGCAAGGGAACATCTCTCTTTGGGAGAATCGGGCAGCCTGCAGCTGAGCCGATGGTGTCTGAAACCATCCTGTGTACTGTAGTGTCAACAGCTTAGCCTGGTTACTTTGCCACCAAACCCCACCAAACGCCTTTGTATCTTTTTCAGAACTGCATCTCTGCAGCATAATTGATATTACAGGGATGAAAAGTGTTCTGAGTCCTATTATTCCCCGGGTAAAGAGTCACCGCTGATTAATTACCTCAAGGACAAGGGGACGGTGACTTTTTGTCTTCACATCCGAAGTCCCTTGTATCCCGCAGCTCCACGCGGGGCGGGCGGGAGAGGCAAGGCTAAGAGGTGGATGAAAGGCTGGGGTTAAGGCATTTCACAATGTCAGGCATCTTGTTAGACTGCGGCTCTCCAGGCCTTCCCCCGTGACTGCTGTGGGGACTGGGCCAAAGATATACCCGAGTAGAAAATCTGACACCAGCTTCCCAATTTTCTCTTCTGCTCTCTTTGGCTGCAACCCTTTTACCATGGCTAAACCACTAGACCAGCTCTGCAGGGAGGGCAAGACCACAGCAGCTCAGCATTTCCCGCTCAGGGAAAAAGGCCAGGTTTTTTTCTTAGTGGAAATCCACTTTTCCATCCACTGTCTTCTAAGAATGACAGCAAATCTGTTGTGCTTTCCTTTGCCCTGTCCTCAGGTTCAGCCTTAGTCTGCCTGGTTTTGCCCCCTCCGTCTCATTTTAGCTTCCCATCTGAAATACAAGAGAAAAGACAGCAAGGACAGAAGAGTTCCTCTCAATGTCTTGTAAAGCTGCAAGGTAGTCCCGGCTGAGTCGGGGGTCCACATTCCTGGGTCTGTCCTTTTGTTACTGGCGGAGCGTGTCCAGATTCTTGGCGTTTTGAACAAATAATTGGACAAAATGCACAAACAAAGCAAGGAAAGAATGAAGCAACAAAAGCTGAGATTTATTGAAAACAAAAGTATGCTCCACAGGGTGGGTACGGCCCAAGCAGCCACTCAAGGGCCTTTTGGGAGAGGATGGGGAGCAGGTAATTATGCTGGGACACTAGGTGTATGTCAGGATATCTGGTCACCCTATCTGTGATCTATGACACTTAGTACTTTCTGAAAATCTGGGACCTTTGCAACTTCTTTTTATCAACGCTTAGTTCTATGTTACTGAATGCTTCTCAGTTAAGTGCAGGAAAGAAAATAACCATTTTTTCTCCTCTAAAAGAAACACACACACCTTTCTTTTATTAGTATTACATTCCTTTTCCCACTCAGTGCTCCTGTTGGTTTTCCAAATTGTCTTCCCATCCTTGCCCTGCCTCCCAAAAGAGTACCTCATCCTATAGTGTTATTATAACTACAGAAAATATATTTTCATTCCTTCCACTTCATGCTTTCAGCTAGAAATGTGAGTCTCTGAGACCTGTATTCTTAAGGTCAATTAAAAAATACTGTGTAATGAGGCCTTCAATGACTCTGATTTAGAACTGACCCTATATGAGTGGTTATACCCCTGGACACCAAGCTGCTGGCCTGAGCATGAGGTTGATGGCCAATCCCAGGAGAGGAGGAGGAAGAGAAGGAGGGGGAGAAGAAAATTGCCTGCTAATTTCGGTTGTATATTGAGCCCACACATATTTACTTCCAATATCAAGCAAATCTAAGAAAAATTCTGCTTTAAAGAAAGAAATGTAAATCAAGTGACTGTTGATGGATGCTTAGAAGAATTCTTTTTTCTTTTTGGACAGGCTTTCACTCTGTCACCTAGGCTGGAGTGCAAGTGGCCCAAACATGGCTCACTGCAGACTCAACCTCCTGGGCGCCAGTGATCCTCCCACCTCAGCCTCCTGTGTAGCAGAGACCGTATGCATGTTGCATCACACCTAGTTAATTTCTGATTTTTTTTTTAGAGATAGGGTCTCACTATATTGCCCAGGCTGGCCTCAAACTCCTAGACACAAGTGAACCTGCAGCCGTGGCCCCTTCCAAAGTGCTGGGATTAGAAGCATGAGCCACCTGGCCCAGCCAGAATCCTTCCCTTAATAAAAGGATGGACCATGAATTTCCTTTTAAGGTATGAGCTGATGAAATGTGAACAGAATAATATCCTGTTTATACGATGTAGTTTAAAGCCAGCTTCTTAGAACCCTGAGGAACTTAGAACTTAGTAATATTTTAATAAGTATTTTTGGGATGAATGCAAAGACGATGAATGAATGAATGAATAATACAGGCTACAGTATTTTGTCTTTTTGGTTAGGGACCTTGAGTAAACTCAGGAGTCTGAGGGGAATGCCATACACGTCTGTAAACCCAAAATCTTCAGGGAAACCGCAGCCATCTAGGGAAATCTGGGACAGCAGAGAGCCACGAGTGGGGTGAGTTATCTCCCTGGGCCTTGTGATAACCATGCTGTTTTGTCTCCACAAGGAAGAAGTAGGAGGCATGGCCCAAGGCAGCTTGAGAGGAAAGCCTCCTGGCCTTGAATAAGATGACTTTGTTATGGGCAAAGCACGCCCAGCTGGAAGCGCTCTTTGATATGCAAATGTAGCCTGATAAGGATTTCCTCTCCTTACTACTGCCCCTCCCCAACCCTCCGCCCAGCTAAGATGCTCTCCCCAGGAGCCCCTTCGTCAGCAGGGAGTTTTCTGTCTTGGTCTCCATCTCTTCACTTGTGCTCTGCAAAATCAGGCTACGATTGCAAGGTTGTCCACGGCTTCCTAAGGGGACTGCGTAAATACACATCTTTCAGGGGAAGAGGGAGAACGTGGAGAAGTCAGGAGAGCAAAACCACAGCAGTCAGCTTCAGCGGAGACCAAGGTTACCGCTGGCTGAAAGTTTGAAGTTTGCTGTGGTGTGGGAAGGACCTTATACTGTCAACTCTATGGCTGCGCCCCGTTTACACTATGAAAGTTCCTTTAACTTGAAATGATTTTTAATTATGTGACAAGGTCGTCTTACCCGTTATCACCTAGGGTGTTTTATTCATTTGCTCTAAACCAGCGGTAGGTGCAGTTAGGAACAATATGTGAAACTTCCCAACCCCATGGTGCTCTCATTCTTGTGTGTGTGTGTGTGTGTGTGTGTGTGTGTGTGTGTGTGTGTGTCTGTGAATAAACAGGGAAACAATTACGCAGATAAGCTATTGGCAGGTGGTGACAATGTAACCACCCAATGGGTTCATTTTGCCTCCTGCCCAGATAAAGCCGATTTATCTAGACAGGGGAATTGCATTAGAGAAAGAGTTTAATGTTGGTAGAGCCGGCTAAACGGGAGCCTGGTGCTTTATTGTTACTCAAATCAGCTTTCCTGAAAATTCAGAGACGGGGGTTTTTAAAGGATAGTTTTGTGGACAAGAGAATGGGTACTGCTGATTGGCTGTGGATGCAGTTATAGGAGTGTGTAAAACCCTTGTGCCCTGAATCCGCTTCTGGGTAGGGGGCGGAGCACAGGACCAGTTGAATGCGGATGGGACTACCAGTCCTCAAAAATGCGAAAGCGTGAAAAGACATTTCAGGAAGCCAATCTTAGGTTCTACAAAGTGATGTTATCTGCAGGAGTAATTGGGGAAGTTGCACACCTTGTGACCTCTGGAATAATGGCTGGTAATCGTTTTCGTCCACACCTTCGAGAATTCAGGCTCCTCTCCTCCTCCTAACTTGGTGGTCTTTTGCTAGCTTTACAAAGGCACTTTAGTTTTGGGGAAGGGCTATTATTTCAATTATGTACTAAACATCTCCCAAAGTTAGCTTGGACCAAGCCCAGGAATGACTAAGAGCAGTTTGGAAGTTAAAGGCAAGATAGGGCTTGGTTAGATCAGATCCCTTTCATGGTCATAATTTTCTCACTGTTATGATTTTTGCAAAGGCGGTTTTAATAAGTGCTGTTTAGCAAAGACAGTTGGGTAAGTTACTAGAGGAAGGCAGTATTACCTTAGATGGGGCCAGGAGGGTTTCTCTGAGGAGATCCCATTTAAACAGAGCTAGAAATGTAATGCAGCCAGTTCCAGGGAGACAGGACTACCAGGACTCCTCCCCAACCCCCGAAGAAAGAGGGAGCAGCAAGTGCCAAAGCCCGTGGCATGTCAAAGGTTAATGAATTCACCAACCGCAAGGGGCTATGGTGACCCCAGTGAACAGATGAGAAAAGAGAGGAGGCTGGGCTCAGGGCTCAGTGCACAGCCTTGCAGGTCTTGGGAAGGAATTTGGAGTTTATCTCATTTGTCCCGTTATTTGGATCAAGCCCTGGCATACTAACCCTATGACAGTTTGTAGTTCCCAAATTGCAGGAGAACAAGGCTCTGTAATCTTCATTTCCTCAAAGTTTTACACAAGGATTCTACGGCCAAGTGTGTGGCAGTGTCACAACTTAAGAGCCAGTGTAACTGCCCAATGGGTTCTCCTTGCCTGCTGCCTAGGCAGAGCCAATTTATCAAGACGGGAGATTGCCATAAAGAAAGAGTTTGGGCCAGGTGCGGTGGCTCACACCTGTCATCCCAGCACTTTGGGAGGCCAAGGAGGATGGATCACTTGAGGTCAGGAGTTCGAGACCACCCTGGCCAACATGGTGAAACCACATCTCTACTAAAGATACTAATATTAACCAGGCCTAGTGGTGCGCACCTGTAACCCCAGCTAGTCGGGAGGCTGAGGCAGGAGAACCGCTTGAACCTGGGAGGTGGAGGCTGCAGTGAGTCAAGATCGCACCACTGCTGTCCAACCTGGGCGACAGAGTGAGACTCTGTCTTGGAAAAAAAAAAAAATAAGAATTTAAGTCATGTGGAGCTGGCTGTGTGGGAGACCAGAGTTTTATTATTACTCCAATAAGTCTCCCCCAAAACTCAGGGATATAGATTTTTAAGGATAATTTGGTGAGAAGGGGTCAGGGAATGGGGAGTATTGATTGGTCAGGCTTGAGATGGAATTATAAGGAGTCAAAGCTGTCCTCTTGCCCTGAGTCAGTTCCTGGGTGGGAGCCACAAGACCATATGAGCCAATTTATTGACCTGGGTGGTGCCAGCTGATCCATCAATTACAGGGTCTGCAAAATATCTAAAGCACTGATCTTCGGTTTTACCATAGTGACATTATCCCCTGGAGCAATTTGGGAAGGTTCAGAATCTTGCAGCCTCTGGCAGCATGACTCCTAAACCCTGATTTCTAATCTTGTGGCTAAATTGTTAGTCCTGCAAGGGCAGTCTAGTCCCCAGGCAGGAAGGGTGTTTATTTTGGGAAAGGGCTGTTATCGTCTTTTGTTTCAAAGTTAAACTGTAAACTCAGTTCCTCTCCAAGTTACTTAGGCCTACAACCACACCAACTTTGAACAAGACAGCTTGGAGGTTAGAAGCAAGACAGAGTCAGTGACATCAGATCTCCGTCACCATCATAATTTTCTCCGTTATAATTTTTGCAAAGGCTGTTTTACCAACAGCCAGTCATTCATGTTTTCTTGTGCCACATGGTTATTTTGCACAGTCAACATTAAGAGACGGGCACTTGTAAATGTTGAGATGCCAAAGGGGAAAGAATTTTAGAATCCAGATCCCTTTTGGTAAGAGTGGCCTTCGAGCCTCATGTATTCTCTTGTCAGCTGTTAAGATTGTTATTAAACTTTATGGACCATAAACCCCACAGAAACAAGGAGGTTGAACAACCACGCTATTACACAAGTGTCAAAACAGGAGCTGTATTTCATGTCCTGAAAAGTGTGCACGGTTGGCCTCCTCTAGGTCCCACGTGCCTTCTGGATGGTTTTAACCCTCAGCCTCTCTTTGGCCTGAGTGAAACCCACCATTTGGCACAGAGGCTTTCTGGAAATGATGCTCCTCTTAGATGAACCTTCCCTTTCAGAAATCTTTCATTCCCTGACCTCTGTGTCCATCCCACTAATATATTTCTTACCAGGAATACATAGTTTGTTCTTTAAGCAAACCCATATGCATCCTGTTTAAAATGGAAGAGGGAGGTTGTTCCAGGCATCAACTTAGTCCAAATGTAGAGGGTCAGGAAAACAAGGGTATGAGAAAAGGGCCAGTTACTATCTGGGAAACAATTAATACCGCATGGCAAATGGTACATTGCATACCTATTCCTTAGGCATCCATTTAGCAAAATAAGATGTCAAGCTAATTGTAATGATATTTCTGGGGTTTCAGCTTCCCTCCCTGGTACATAAAATAATGCAGTTCCACCTGTATTTTGATTTAAGATCAAATTTTGCAAAGTATAGTTACATTTAATTTAATTGCCCAAGAAACCCAGATGTCAATGTTTATGTTGTTATTATCATTTTTCATGTATATATGTGGTGTTCCTTGGTGCTTTGTCAAATACTCCTTTTCTGTCTTTCTGGGGATGATACTTCTTCTCCCTTTTTAGTCAGGCGTAGATAGGTGACTTGCTTTAGCCAAAGAAGCATGAACTATCACTTCAAGGAAGAGATGTACAAGCCAGTGCAGGTGGATTCACTGCTTTCTCCTGACATCATGATCATGGACTCACATGACAAAATGGATCCTCCATCAGCCAACATCCCTGAGTGAGACAAACAGGGGCCCTGAGAACCTTTTCTGGACTTGTAGTATGAGCAAGAATTAAGCTTTTCCTGTATCAAGTCACCATGATGTGGGGGTTGTTCTTACTGCAGCAGAACCTTGTTCATCCTTACTAGAACCATGTGGCGTTTCATGTTAGCAGAGTGTATCAGGATTTTTTTTTTTTTTTTAAGTAAGGATGCTGTATTAGTCTATTCTCACATTGCTGATAAAGACATACCGAAGACTGAGTAATTTATAACGGAAAGAGGTTTAATGGACTCACAGTTCCACATGGCAAGGAAGGTCTCACAATCATGGCAGAAGGCAAATAAGGAGCAATGTCACGTCTTACATGGTGGCAGGCAAGAGAGCTTGTGCAGGGGAACTCCCCTTTATAAAACCATCAGATCTCGTGGGACTTACTCACTATCACAGGAACAACATGGGAAAGACCCGTTCCCATGATTCAGTTACTTCCCACCAGGTCCCTCTCATGACATGTGGGAATGATGGGAGCTGCAATTCAAGATGAGATTTGGGTGGGGACACAACCAAACCATATCAGATGCAAAGTTATGTATGTGTTGATCAGCTCAATTTAGCCTTTCCATCATGTTTACATATTTCAAAATAACGTGTTGTGCACAATATATATGTGCAATTTTTATTTGTCAATTAAAAATGAATTTAAAAAATTAAAAAATGGGTTTCTCACAGCCTATTGACTTCCATCCCCGTGTGCGGCTTTCCCCAGGGCCTCCCTTCTTGTTCTCCCCGGTTGCAGACCTCAGACAGGAGTCTGCTTATCTTCCTAGGTCCTTGTCAGAGTAGACGGTGGCCCTGCACCACACCACCCACTTTCCAGTTATCAAAAAGGTTCTTTTATGTAATATTTCCAGAGCAACATTGGTGATTTCCATTCAAATCTTTTTTTCGTCATAACTACCTTGCTTGACTATGGAACATGTTCCCATTTCAGTGCATAGTTGACCTTTACCATAAATCACGTATTTGTAAACTGTACCCTCCTGCTGTTTTATTGGTGTGGAGAAGTAGTCTTTTCTTTTTCTTGGTGGCCTGGGTTGACTAGATCCTGCCTTTTGTGGAGACACTAAAGTGCTAGAAATGATAATGGTGAAAGATACAGAAGTTGGAGGAGATATAAGGAGAGAAATGGACAATTCTTTTGGTAATTTAATGAAATAAGACTCTTAGGAAAATTCTCCCCAATGGCAATGTAAGAAACACCAGGCTGGGCACAGTGGCTCACGTCTATAATCCCAACACTTTGGGAGTTTGAGGCAGGCAGATCACTTGAAGTCAGGAGTTTGAGATCAGTCTGGCCAACATGGTTAAACCCCATCTCTACTAAAAATACAAAAATTAGCCGGGCGTGGTGGTGTGTACCTGTAATCTCAGCTACTCGGGAGGCGGAGGCAGGAGAATAACTTGAACTTGGGAAGCAGAGGTTGCAGTGAGCTGAGATCACGCTGATGCATTCCAGCCTGGGTGACAGAGCAAGACTCCATCTCAAAAAGAAAAACTAAACAAAACACCACAGCATCTATCATTCTCAAGCTTAGTATGTGCAAGACTCATGGATGATGCTTGTTATAAAGGAAGAGAAATTATGAACAGACACCACAGGCAGACTGGTCTGTGAACCTTACCCTGAAAAATGCATAGTAGTCAAGTATATCGGTCTCCTGAGCAAAGATACGTAGGTTCTGAGTCCAGTTATGGACTTAATGAGTCTTGCTTCTTTGGACAAGTTTTCTAATGTCTCTGAGCCTCAACTTCCCATGTATAAAGTGGAGATGATGCCTTTACAGATTGCTGCTGTATGGCACATAATGACTACTAGCTCTTATTTATAGAAACTGAACGAAGTCCCAAGTTGTTCTGAAGTATGTCCCATCATTAACACGGGTAATCATGATACATTCATTGAAATCTCACTGTGTGCCAGGCACTATGCTAAGCATGTTATGTGTGTTATTTTATTTTATCCTTACTGCTCTGGGAAGTGATGACAAATCTGAGGGTCACAGAACTTGCCGAGGGTCGCACAATTAGTAGATGGCAGCTCAAGGGGTTTTTGTCTGCATCTTCACCCAAAACCACTAACACGGGATCCGTCAGTTGCATTGCTGGTGACCAAGAAGAGCCAGCTCCTCCGCTCTTCCCTGAGTGCCTTGTTGGAGACAAAACCAGCAGGGTTATATCCCCAGCACTGTAATTTAGCATGGCAGTCAGGGGAAAACACCTTGTAGAATTTCATTTCTTATCATTTAATGTCCCCTTTAATTTTCATTTAAGTTCCCTTCTGTAAAAGGCAGTCCCTTCAGCTCTCATAAAACTTTATGGTCTTTACTTGTGATTAGGCAATGGTAAAATTGATTCTCTAAAACCAACTTCTAGTCAAGTTATGTAATTAGCCAATAAGGGAGGCTGAGAGGGGAAGATGTACAAGGTTCTCCCTCAAGAGGTCAGACGTATTATCATTGGTTAGATGCCGTATCTTTAAAACACCATCAGCTTGGAAAACACTATCCATTAGCAAGAGATCAGAGCACGAGAAACCTCAAAAGGTCGAACGGTCCATTCTGAGGGCTCCACAAAGAACTCGGCATCCCAGAAGGATGCTTAGCCTTCCATCTCTCGAGCTGTCTGAGAGCACAACAGTTCTGAGTATTTTTTCCTGTAGTGAATTAACCCATTGGATTTGAGCCTTAGCTTTTGCTTCCCACATCCAACATTCCACCCTACCTCTTGCCAGAATAGATTTTGATTTTGATCATGGCAGTTGCTGTCCCTGAAGCAATATGAGGAGATCCAAGGCCCTGAACTGGCAGGGAGCAGGCTTGATTTTATTCTCCTTACAAGTTTACCTAGTGCTTCATGTAAGCAGAGTCCCCAAGACATCAGCAAGGCCGTTATTTGCCTCTTCCTGGTTCATGGTTAGACTGCATTTTTGAGCCTCTGCATGTTAGGTACGGCCAGGTGCCTGAGTCTTGGCCAGTGGACTATTGGAAGATGAGACGTTGGCCCTTTCTCAACTTGACCTGTAAAAACCTGTCATGCAAAACCCTCACTGCTCTTTCCTCTGCAGGCTTGATGTGAACAAGCATGATGACTTTGGAAGCCATATACAAGCTGGATAGAGCCAGGGTCCCTGAGTCAGCACCCAGAGCAAAGTCACTTGTTGATCAGAAATACAGAACTAGTTTTGGACTTTATGGGAGCAATCTTTTACTGCATCACAGTAGCAAGCATTACCCCAGCCAATACCTGGGCTCATACTGCTATAGTTTGTTTTTTTTTTTTTTCTTTTTAGCAACAGGGTCTTCCTGTGTTGCCCAGGCTGGGGTGCAGTGGTGCCATCATAGCTCACTGCAGCCTCCAGCTCCTGGGCTGAAGCCATCCTCCCACCTTAGCCTCCTGAATAGCTGGGACTAAAGTGTGCACCACCATGCCTGGCTAACTTCTGTATTTTTTGTAGATACGGGGTCTTGCTATGTTGCCCAGGCTGATCTCAAACTCCTGGCCTCAAGCGATCCTCCTGTCTTGGCCTCTCAAAGTGCTTGGATTATAGACATGATCCACTGCACCTGGCTCATACTGCTATTCCGGACAAGAAATTGTAGCAGAAAATTCACTGATATTATTGGTCCATCTGAGGGTCATCAGAGATGAAACTGAGATTTGACAACTGCATTTGGAAATGAAGTATGACCATATCATTCTGATGCAGGTATGACATCCCCTCACAGGAGTCCTTCCTGGCTATCCTGTTCAAAGTCACTACTCACATTTTCTCTATCCCATAACTCTATTTTATTTCTCTGTCTAGCACTTACCACTATCTGATATTATCTATTCATTCATTCATTCATTCATTCATTCAATTTATTGCTAAGTTATTATATTGCCTTCCCGTGAACTATTAGCTGCCAGAGAGCAGGGACCTCATCTGTCCTGTCCACTCATGTCTTCAGCACTTAGAACAGTACCTGGCATATAGGATGAGCTTCAGAAATATTTGCAGGTGAGTGAATGAGTGAGTGAATGAATGAGGAAGTTGCAGCTTGAACACTGTACTTCGAGACAGTTCCAGTTTCATGTAATTTTCTTTCTTTTTAATGCAGAAGATTTCTTATGTGAGTAACTGAATGGGAATTGATGCTTTGTGTAACGAAATGTATTGAGTACAGAGTGTGGGATCAGGAACTATTAGGCACTATGAGTGTAAGAGGGAAACCAGATGGCCCTACCTGTGAGCAGGCTGTGGTCTGGCCTGGTGGAGAGACAGAGAATCAGTTAATTCCACAGTCATGTATTCGGTAGTAAGATAGTGGTTCACACCAAAGACATAGAAAATGATCACTTACCCTGATCTAGAAGTTCAGGAAAGGGCTCTGAGCAGGAGTTGGAAGACCTCTTGGCTGGTTAAATGGAGATCAAGTGGCAGCTTGGACTCCTGTTGTAATTAAAAGTTACTCTCCAGTTTTCTTCATATGCCTCCCCATTCACTCCACCACCACTCACCCCAAATCAGATCATGATTCATTTGGGTTGTACAGATTAAAAGGGTTCCCTTTACATGACCATTCCAGTCATGAAACAGAGAATCTGGTCACCTGTCATTTATCTTGGCTGCTCCAGTTCCATAAGAAGTAAATGCTATGTATCTGCCATTTGAAAGACCCCTTTCACGGGAGCCTGGGAGATTTTTCCATCTAAATAGCTTAATTGTTACTCTACAGGGCAATCATAAATGTAAATCGACTTAATATGACTTGATTGCTAGTAATGACTGTCCCTCTAATGATGCTGGCCAATGAGCCAACAATGAATGTCGCATGCAGATCAGTGCGCCAAATGTTATCAGGGGACTGGGCATTTGAGGATTTAAAAAAATGAAAAATTGCACTGTGACATTGCTGGTTCCTATTAGCAAAATAACAGACAGTGTTAGCACTCACTGACTCAGAAGACAAACAGTTTCTTACTGTTTGGGGAAAGTGCTTGTCTCTTCCTCTCCCTGACCAAAACCATTAAAAACAAAAACAAAAACAAAAAAAAACATGGCACCAGTTCTCATCCTATCATCTGCCTTGATCAAACATTTGCTTATTGGAATCCCTTGGAAAAGGAACTTGGTATCATTCACGTGTGTTTATAACTCTCAAATCTTCTTCTTCCAATTCTTAATCTTGATCACTACAGCTTTATAACAGGAAGAACACTCAAAGAAGAAAAATGGAAGAGGCCTGAATCTTAATTTGCAATTTTTCACACACACACAAAACACTCCAAGCTCAATCAATGCCCAGAAATGAAGGCCAATAGATAATGATAGTGGGGCCTCAGGTTTCCCACCTATTGTTTTGAACTCTAATTAGGAAAAGGGAATTTGGAACCATTGTCTTCTCTGAGCATGCAGATACGATGTTATCATTGTGTTTACAGAGGCGGCCAGATTCCCAGCACAGTGTACTCCCGTGCAGATAACCATCCCATCTTGATAAAACAATGCTCTCAGCCGAATCCTAAACACGTTGCACGAGGAAGACCTTATGCTGCCAGCAGGGAGGAAGCACCATGTTAACAAACAAGTTTGCAGGCCAGGAAGTTTTAATCAGCCCTTTCTACTACAGGGGGTATGATGGATGGAGACCCTGTTTCAGAGGGGTTTCCTTTAGATAAAACAATAATACCATGCTTTCAAGAACCTCGTTTCACAGCTGTAAAGCTATGATTAATCCCCCAAAAGTCAAACATGGGAAGACTGGCAAGATGAGATTATTCACTGCGTATAATTAGCCACAATTATCACTAGAAAGAATTTGGGGAGATTCTGCTCTAAAAGGAAAAGTTTGTAAAGAAGAATTACCAGTAGAGTGACCTTACAATTTACCATTCAGTGGATTTTGAATACTTTTGAGAGTGAAATGAGATACTAATAAGAATTATACCAAGACAACAGATGTAAATTGGGATTGGCCTGGACGAGCAAAGACGAATGGTCATTCTGCCTGTTAGTAAAATTCCATCCCAGGTACAATATCTCAGACTTGAGACAAAATGAAAGTGACTCGTTCTAGGATGAACTCTAAGCTAAATGTCTGATAAATTCTGGGAAAGTTTATCCAATTGTTACAACCCAGGGTCAGGCAAACAGTTTTCAATTTTCTGCTGTGTGAAGTTGCCACTGTTAAACACTTTTGATAGCAAGTAGAAACAATGTTCATTCAAACAGGTTTAATTAACTGAAAGATATACATGTGGTAAGGGGATCAGGTAAAGCTTGATCCAGGGGCTAAACTTTCAGGACCTGGTTCCCCTCTTTTCATCCCTTGGATTTATTTCTTCAGCATTGGCACCGTTTTGTGACAAGCTCACTCCTTAGGTCTTATGACAAATGTTGACTGTTCTAAACCACATCTTTCCAGATTCAGTAGGGTAGGAGAAGACCAGACTTGCTCTTTTCCTGGAATTTTGTCTGACATGGCTTGGACCACATGCCCGCTCTGAACCAATTTTTGTAGCCATGGAGATCTGGAAGTCTGACAAGTCTTGGGTCACACGATGTACCCTACAGCTGGTACTGCAGACCTCCCAAAGCTCCCAAACAGAGTCAGGAGGCGTGGTTCCCCAAACTCAAGTCAGAATATCGTTATGAAAAGAACAGTGGGATGGTTTTGTGATGTCCCACCCTCAAATAAACAGCCTTTAAATACCTCTAGAGGCTTGTAATTCCTATTGCAGCCTTAGTCAGTGGGAACCACTGACCTGCATTTGTGTAGGAACTGAGCAACGTTCATCTAGTCTGGGTAGCTACCTACCCCGACAGCTGGCTGAGTTTTAAAAAGAATTTAATTCAAGACTTCACGAAGTCAACAAAATGGTCCGTCAGAAATTATTCCTAATCCCCAACCACTGTCACTCCCACCATCAAACATATTTTCATTCTCTTGGAACTGCAACCCGTGCACTTGAACTTTCCCACTCATCGCACTTGTAACTTGTCATTTAATACCTCTTGCTTTCCTACATGGCTGTGACTACTTGCAGGCAGGGACTCTATCTCCAGTTCTTGGTAGTGTCTCCAGAACCAACCACCATATGTCATAAGAAGTGTTAATAAATATCTGCTATTTTTTAATGATTGAGAAAAACCCATATTATGGAATGAAAATGATACTGACGAGGATTACATGTAGATCAGAAATACTGATATCCTAAGTGAGATCTTTTTTTAAAACTAAACAAAAATAGTTTAAGAAATTGTTATATAGGCTAGACGTGGTGGTTCACGCCTATAATCTTAGCACTCTGGGAAGTTGAGGCAGGAGGATCACTTGAGGCCAGGAGTTTGAAACCAGACTGGGCAACATGGTGAGACCCCATCTCTACGAAATATTTTAAAATTAGCCAGGCGTGGTGGTGCATGCCTGTAGTCCCAGCTACTCAGGAGGCTGAGGTGGGAGGATAGGAGGCTAAGGTGGGAGGATCACTTGAGCCCAGGAGGTTGAGGCTGCAGTGAGCTGTGATTGCACCAGCCTGGGTGACAAAGTGAGACCCTGTCTCAAAAATAAAAGAAAGAAAGCCCTATCAAAATTAAAAAAAAAAAAAACATAAGAAAAATAAATAAATGGTACATAATAGTTGTACTTGTAAGAGGCATCTTATATACATTTCCTGTTTCTCTCCTCCGTTTCCTAAGGAGTCCTTGTTGATTTGTGGCCATGAAACCTCTCTTCTTCCCAGGCTGGGTTCTTACATAGGTCATGTTCCATCCCTTTTTTTTCTGGCAGTGCTGGAATGTCACTTGGTTGTTCTCAGTTTCAGGACCCACGTCTTTTGTCTCTGTTACGAATGTGTTCAGAGGTCTCTACACAGACAGGCTGGCTGTTAAGAAAACTATTTCTTCTTTCCGAGACAGGCTGCAGAATGCTTGTTACTATGTTGTGTATTCCTGGCAGGATTGGTAGTCTTAGTTTTATTACTAATGATAATAACAGTTGATGTTGAAATCAGCTTCATCCTGAAAGCCCTGCCACTGCATCCATTATCTTATTGTATCCTCGGGCGTTGGAGGAATTTTCTCTCGCTATACCCATTTCAGAAATTCCAGAATTAATGCTCGGAGGAGTCAAGTTACTTGTCTAAGCTCTATATTACAGAACTTAAAGTGGCTTCTCTCTTCCCTGTGTGGGGTCTCACATGATCCGTCATTCCAAATCTGAGCGCTTTCTCCTGTCTTTTCTGAGCTACCTGTTCCAAGAACACAGAGGAGTTGTTACTGTGGTTACTTGTGGTAAGAAGAGGAGCTTTCTGATTGGACCCAGGGCAGAAAAAAAGAACTTTCAGGTGCAAATAGTCATGGTGTCACGTAGTGTGTAACTTCATTAAGTTCAGTCACAGCAGCCGCCGCCAAGGGGGGCTGTTCATGTTCCTCATTTCCAATTCAAATTAATAACTCACTTGAGATCCTACTAAACAGCCAAAGGAACAGTGACCACAATAACCGACATACTTTGAGTAACTATTACATGCGTAGGCTTTGTGCTATTCTCTTATGGGTATTCATTTATTTAATTCCCTTAAATTGGCGTGGTGGCTCATGCCTATAATCTTAGCACTTTGGGAAGTTGAGGCAGGAGGATCACTTAGCAGAATTCTGTATGGCAGAAACATCCCCTGACTCTTAGCCTACTTTTATAGATGGCTAAGCAGAGGCTCAGAGAATTCAGACAAGTCACCCAGGATCAAGGAGAAGGAAGTAGTAGATTCTAGAGTTTGCATCCAGGCAGTTGAGTCTAGGATTGTCTTTGTGCATTTTGCTCCATGGTCTAGCAAAGGGCTACCACTGGTAGATCATCACTTAGAAAGCCATCACTACCTTCTAACAGCAATCAGTCTCCTTAAGTGGCTTTCTTTTCTTTTCTTTTTCTAATGGAATCTTGCTCTGTCTCCCAGGCTGGAGAGCAGTAGTGCGATTTCGGCTGACTCCAACCTCTGCCTCCTGGGATCAAGCGATTCTCCTGCCTCATGCTCCCAAATAGCTGGGATTACAGGCACGCACCACCACACCCGGCTAATCTTTGTATTTTTAGGAGAGGGGGGGTTTTACCATATGGCCAAGCTGGTCTCAAATTTGTGACCTCGTGATGCACTCGCCTTGGCCTCCCAAAGTGCTGGGATTACAGGCATGAGCTACCGCACCTCACTAAGTGGCTTTATTTTCTTATGTGGGGATCCTGGAGACACAGTGTGTGCCAAAGCAACTGCAGTCCAGTCTGTACAGTTGATTATGGATATATTAACACCCACTTCTGAGCTAAAAAATGATCTAGAAATATAGACTGCCAAACATATAAGCTTATTTACTGTTTGCCTCCTTCTCATACTTTTGGAAGGGAAGCCCTGAGGGTCATTGTATGGGCCAGCATAGACTAGGTATGCCGCAGTAACAAACAACCCCACCATGCTATAGCTTGCAGAAACAAAGACTGAGTTCTTGTGTACAATGTAGGGCCATCAAGAGCTGGCTCTGCTTGCTCTTGGTCTTCTCCACGCCAGGATCCAGAGTAACAGCACAGCTTCTCTGTAGGACTCCAGGGGAAAGAGTAAAGACAAGTTCTTAAAGTTTCTTCCAGGACATGACACTTGGCATTTCACTGGCCAAACAAAGTGACCTGGTCACTCTGGGGCAGGGATGTGTAATCTCCTCATAGCTGGAGAAATAAATAATAACGCACAATAACATTGTCTCCCATGGGTGCAGATGTCATGCTTTTCTCCTTGTGCCTGTTTTCTGTCTTGCTGTCCCAAGTCCTAAGGTCACAGCCACCTATGGTTCTTTGGACCTGTGATTTTCGCTGATCCCGAATGCCTGGAGGAACCGCTGTCTGCATCCCCACCCCAGCCCTCCTTATCAGTCACGTAGAAAGCAGTTACTGTTTCCAAGTTCCCTGCCCTTGTTAAATGTCAGCTTTGAGTGAAAATGTTCCTAATTTTACTCAGAGTGCAAAGAACACCCAGGTCAGGTGCCTGACCTGCTTGATTCATGTCTTGGAAACACTCCTTTGTCTTTCAGAGAAAGTAAAGAGTGATGGAGACAGAGAGAGAAAGTGTGACCTACTTTTTATTATCAGCACCATTTCATCTGCAAAACACGACTTTTCTCTTCTTATTACACTGAGCATGAAAATAAAATGTTTTCCAAAAGACCTGGCTTTGGCTGTTGTGAGGAAGGCCAGGGACTTGTTCAAAACTCTGATGAGCTCGATGAGCAAATGATTTCAATTTTTAAAAATTGTAATTGACTTTCAAACTGCTCTCACTGTCCACGCATAATATGTGGTACTTTTCTGCAAATACCAGCAGCAAGGTAGGACAAAACCAGCTCCCACACTAGCTGTTTGCTTGATATTAAGCTTTGCCAGTCCAATATAGGTCACATTTCCAACCAGATTTTGTGCTTATCTCTACATTACACCTTGTAGCAAGGGGGAAAAAAAGAGCTTCTTGACATCTTTTTGAAGAATGGCGCTCTTTAAAAAAACATAAGGGAACTTTTTTTTTCAAACACTATAATGAGGGTATTCAAGTCTGCAGGCAAAACAGAGCTGTTTGAAAAGACATTAGCCTCGAAACCGCACTGTGCCAGAATAGATACAGCTACGTCAAAATGCCGCATTTGTTTTGCCATTACTTTTCACCGACTAAAACCATTTGCTAATGAAAGTTCTAGCTGACATAATTTCAGCACCTCTGATGGAAAGGTAGACTCACTGGTCATGAGGAATACAGTAAAATTAGGAGAGTAAATGGAATCCTGAAGCATTTAAGCTGCAAAATCATGGTAACAACAGCTCTTAATATCCTATAATTGAAAAAGAGGTTGCCATTTTCAAAGAGCTTTCACAGTCATTCTCTTAATCAAGTCTCATAATAAAGTTGTCATTGAGACTGAGCAGCTTACATTCTCTTTTCACTGATGAGGAAACTGGAGCTCAGGGAGGTTACGTGGATTCTGGGTGACTTACAGGTCATGGAGGTAAGAGAGGAAAGGGTTCCTGGCAACTCTTTCTGAGTGCTAACTGTTACAGTAAGCAGAGTGTGTGTCTAAACTTCTCATGGGCTACTGTGAGGAATAAGGGGGTAACTGCAAGTTAGAAGGCATGATGCCCAAGATTGTCCTTACTGTGACACCCTCTGCAAGTTTGAGGTGGTCCCCAAAACCATCCTCATGTTTGATACTTGCTAGAAGGACTTCTGGCACTTACCAGAAGCTATTGTATTTACAGTTACAGTTTATTACAGGGAAAGGATACAGGTTAAAATCAGATCAGGGAAGAGACAAATGGGGCAAAGTCCAGGACAAGTACCAGATGTGAAGCTTCTATGGCCCTCTACCCATGACATCAGGACAGAGTACTTTTCTGGTTTCTATGTGTGGCAGTATGCATGGAATATTGTCAGACAGAGAAACTCACCTGAGCCTCTGTGTTCAGAGTTTTTATTGGGTCTTCATTTTGTAGGTGTGATTGCTTGATTGCCCACATAGTTGATCTCAGCCTCCAAGTCAACTGACAACTGTGTTACAATGTCCCAAGCAGTATTGTTGGTCTTTTTAGAATGGTTCATCTTCAACCTAAGGTTACATGGGTGTAGTTAGGCCCCACCCTAAATCACATTAAGAGTCTCCAGAGTATGATCAAATGTTCCCAAGCAAACAAAGATTCTTTTATCAGGAATATATTCTGCATATATTTCAGTGATTTTTATTTTATTTTATTTTATTTTGAGACAGAGTCTCGCTCTGTCACACAGGCTGGAGTGCAGTGGCATGACCTCGGCTAACTGTAATTTGTACCTCCCAGGTTCAAGCGATTCTCGTGCCTCAGCCTCCCAAGTCACTGGGATTACAGGCATGTGCCACAACACCCAGCTAATTTTTGTATTTTTAGTAGAGACGGGGTTTCGCCATGTTGCCCAGGCTGCTCTTGAACTCCTGACCTCAGGTGATCTGCTCACCTTAGCCTCCCAAAGTGCTGGGATTATAGGTGTGAGCCACCACAACCAGCCTCAGTGATTGCTTTTTAATTTGGAAAGGATTTTATAAGAAAGGAGTCCAACTTTCCTATTTACAGAGAAGGAAACTGAGGCTCACATGTTTGACTCAAACCATAAAGCTAAGGACTAACTAAAGGAACTGGAGCTTCAGGGTCCCAGTCCAGGGCACCACTGCTAAGTAATATGGCCTATTTTCAATAAGGGTTTATTAATCATACTAAAAATAAGAACTTAAAATTAAATTTTTATTTGCCTAGAAATCTAAAATCTGTAGATAAAAATATTTCATATTCAGGAAACATAATTCTTTTTCTTTTCTTTTTTTTTTTTTTTTTTTTTTTCTTGAGATGGAGTTTCACTCTTATTGCCCAGGCTAGAGTGCAATGGCACGATCTTGGCCCACCGCAACCTCTGCCTCCTGGGTTTAAGTGATTCTCCTGCCTCAGCCTCCCGCATATCTAGGATTACAGGCATGCACCACCATGCCAGGCTAATTTTGTAGAGACAGGGTTTCTCCGTGTTGGTCAGGCTGGTCTCAAACTCCCGACCACAGGTGATCTGCCCAACTCGGCCTCCCAAAGTGCTGGGATTACAGACTTGAGCCACCGTGCCTGGCCGTCTTTCTTTTTCTTCCTCTCCTTCTACCTTGCCCACCATGGCTTAATTTCACCAGAATATCATCGTTATCAACATCATTATTTCTAGTTCAGATCATTCTAACAATAGAACAGTCATTTTCTTCTACATAAGTCCCGGGTGCAGCCTGCTATTTTTTGAGCCTACGTTTCCTAATATCTAGTTTATATTTTGTTTTGTTCGTTCTTGGGAATGGGAGTCAGAATATCAACTTTTTCAGAAAAGAGCTTTGAAAATTCTACATGCATAACATATATATATTTTCCATTCGTAGTGTGTTAGCAGCTTTTTCTACAAATGGCGGGTGGGGGGACATTTCACTCTTCTATGAATCAAATAATATATGGCTTTTTCCTACTGGAAAAAATTAGTCGTGTGAACTTTATTCTTAAAAGTTGTTTTTATAACTGCTTTGGAAATGTCAGAAGGATTCAGGAGTTTCACGAGTTGTGATCTGGGTTGAGTGATGGGAGCTGTTTTTTTTTTTTCTTTTTTTTTTTTGAGACGGAGTCTCACTCTGTCACCCAGGCTGGAGTGCAGTGGTGCGATCTCGGCTCACTGAAAGCTCCGCCTCCCGGGTTCATGCCATTCTCCTGCCTCAGCCTCTCAAGTAGCTGGGACTACAGGAGCCTGCCACCACGCCTGGCTTTTTTTTTTTTTTTTTTTTTTTTTTTTTTGTATTTTTAGTAGAGATGGGGTTTCACCATGTTAGCCAGGATGGTCTCGATCTCCTGACTTTGTGATCCGCCCGCGTTAGCCTCCCAAAGTGCTGGGATTACAGACATGAGCCACCATGCCCGACCACTAGGAACTGTTAATCCATAGATAAGGCTCTGGTTAGAGAAGGAGAAAGAAGGCTGGGCAGACTGGGGAGGGTACCTGAGAGGTCTCTGAAGCTTGGTCTTGAAGCTGTGAATTCATAGACATCTTGGAAAAGAACTTTCTAATGTGGTTAGACAAGTTTTATAAGATTTTAAGTTTAGGAGAGGTTTTTTAGGGGGTGGGGTTGCTTTTAAAGTTTGTTTGAAAAATGGAGCTTGCTGCCATCATATCATCATCAAAAATGGAACTTGTCTATCCACAAATATTTATTAAAAAGTCAGACTAATGACAGAATGGAAAGAATCGAAGCTTTAGAGTTAAAATATCTCGCTTAAAATTTGTCTCTGCTACAGGCTAATTGGTTGTATTTGAGTAATTTACGCAAGACTCTCTTCAGCCCAGTTTCCTGATGTATAAAATCCTTCCACTGTTGTTAGGCAAATAAGAAAGCCAGTATTGGTAAAAAACATATATCAGAGGCCTTTTGACTGTTTAGAAAGTGTTAATTTGCTCCACGATTATTCATTCAACATTTATTAGTTGGTTTCTGTGTGAGAGTAACCATTAATACCTTGCATAAGTTTATAATCTGGTCATTCTGTAGAGTTTGCGATATGATGTTGTCTGTTTAAGTATTTCTATAATACCTTATAGACATCTCTTGTAGACTATTGCAATGTGTTGTAATTGTTGGTGTCAACATATGTCTAAAAATGCATATATCCTTTGTTAGACTCTAGCACACAGTGTGCTCTCAATGTTTATTTTTTGAAATAAACATACTTGGCCAGGCCTGGAGGCTCATGCTTGTAATTCCAGCACTTTGGGGGGCCAAGGCAAGAGGCTCACTTGAGCTCAGGAGTTCAAGACCAGCCTGGGCAACATGGCAAAACCCTGTCTCTACAAAAAATGCAAAAGTTATCCAGGCATAATTGTGTGCGCCTATAGTCCCGGTTACTGGGGAGGCTGAGGTGGGATGATTGGTTGAGCCTGAGAGGTCGAGGCTGCAGTGAGCAATGATCTTGCCACTATACTCCAGACTGCATGACAAAGTAAAACCCTGACTTAAAAACAAAAACAAAAACAAAAAGTGCTCATTGGCTAAGCCTTGTAGAAGC
Organism: Theropithecus gelada; assembly: GCF_003255815.1. Classification (NCBI taxonomy): domain Eukaryota; kingdom Metazoa; phylum Chordata; class Mammalia; order Primates; family Cercopithecidae; genus Theropithecus; species Theropithecus gelada. The sequence goes on from NC_037688.1 coordinate 36,609,385, forward strand.
CACATGACCAAGGCTGATCATTGCCGCCACTGGGTGGCAGCATACTGGGATTGAGGAAAATAACCCCTTGACTGCCCAGATGATAAACACAAAGTTCTAAACTGGCAACCAAGCGAGATTCACCCTTCTCAGTTATTGTTTGAAAGGACAGCTCTTGGGCAAAATATGTCCACGAAGTCCCAGGGAATAATTACCTTCCTTGGTGTTAAAAAATACCCTCACATTTCAAACATGTCCTGCTTTAAGTTCCCAGTATCTTAACCAGGAACTCGCTTATGTGTGTTGTTTTCTGCTTGTTTCCACTAGGGAGCTATTGCTGTAAAACAGAAGGGATAATATTACAGGGAGGAGATGCACATTGTAAAATATATTTCTGCTTCATCAAACTGTAAAGAACTCTTTTCCTCAATGAGAACCAGGTTTTTGCATGTATCTTTTGCCAAGATTTGAGAAGAGAAGTCTCCACCTTCCAGATCTTTGGCCATATTTTGTTTCTCTCTGAGGGTGAAGATGCTGTTTGCTCTTGCAGGGCGATGATTTGGCCAACGAGAAAGCTGTGCTCAGAGGAAAAGAGCCTGGCTAAAACCCTAGTTCTAGCCTACCAGGGTTTGGTCATTTCTTGGTTTTTCATTTGATCACACCCTTGCCTACCTTCAGAGTGAAGGTAAAATGTGGGACTGTTTCAGACCACGAAGGCGATGGGGCAGAAAGAACGTGAACCAGGAGGGCAGGGAGAAGGGAAAGGATGTGGGTAGAGCTAACTGTAAATTGTAGGGTCTATGATCAATTATGGAGACAGAGAGGACAGGTAAGGAGAAACTACTGCTCTTGATAGAGGTTTATAGCCAATTGCAGAACCCTAAGGAAAAACAGCACTTTGGGAGTGGATGGACCCAAAATGGGTGGATCATTTGAGCCTAGGAGTTCGAGACCAGCCTGGGTAACATGGCAAAACCTCATCTCTCAAAAATTTACAAATTTAGCCAGGCATGGTGGTGTCCACTTGTGATTTCAGCTGCCTGGGAGGCTAAAGTGGAAGGATCTCCCGAGCCCAGGAGGTGGAGATTGCAGTGAGCCATGATCATGCCATTGCATTTTAGCCTGGGTGACAGTGAGACCCTATCTCAAAAAAGAAAGGAAGGAAGGAAGGAAGGAAGGAAGGAAGGAAGGAAGGAAGGAAGGAAGGAAGGAAGGAAGGAAAAGAAAAGGAAAGAAAATAAAGCCTGGCCCGTGCAATTTGAATGTAACCGTCTATCATTTCTGTTGGTTACTGAAATTCTGAGTTTGTGTCTATGGCTTCTCAACCCTTGTCTTTGAGGAGGAGCAGCACAGCAAAGTCGTGGCCATTTAGAAACTTGTTTTCAGTCATTTTGCAGAAAGCAGACATATACTTCCTTGCTGTTGGTCTGTGATGCGGGAGTGGTTTGTCAGTTCATTCATTCAACAAGGGCTCATCTTCGGACAGCATACACTGGTATGGCCTTTATTAGTTGTTAAGGTGTTGAGAAAGTTCTTTGCTTTTGAAAGACTTGATGGAGATAAGTCTTTCTACGTTTCTGGAAAGACCCTGGGTCTGGGTATCGAGAGCTGAGTGCCACTTTGTGGTTTTGTTTTTGTTTTTGTTTTCTGAGACAGGGTCTCACTCTGTCACCCAGGCTGGAGTACACTGGCGCGATGAAGGCTCACTGTAGCCTCTACTTCCTGGGCTCAAACGATCCTCCTGCCTCAGCCTCCTAAGTAGCTGGGAGCACAGGCACCAGCAATGACACCTGGTTAATTGTTGTGTTTTTTGTAGAGATGGGGTTTTGGCATGTTTCCCAGGCTGGCTTTGAACTCTAGAGCTCAAGCCATCCACCCACCTCGGCCTCCCAAATTGCTGGATTTATAGGTGTGAGCCACCATGCCCTGCCCGGGCGTCATTCTTGACCTCGAGAAACTCACTGTGATGCTTTCCCCAGCCTGAGTTTTCTCCTGTATAAAATGGGCGTTGTTTTGAGGAGGGAATGAGGTATGTGGTACTCGTGAGCAGGATTTTCAATGCCTGGCTGCTTGTTACTTATCCATTGAGTCTGATCTTCCGGGAAAGAGCATGACAGCAGCCTCCAGCAGAGCCTGCTCTTGGTTGACTGTTGATCCTGGTTACCTTGGGCAAATCATTTAATTTCCTTGAGTTTTTGTGTAAAACAGAGATAATAATCATAAGATACACTGAGTGGGTTGCTTCAAGGATTATCTGGGATAACACATCCCAACGTTTGGCACATAGCAGACCATTAATAACTGTTCTGTTATTACCACGTGTCTGTCTACGTGTCTGTTTGTAAATTCTCTTGGGGTAGAAGTTCTCTTTTCATCCCCCTGCCTCAGCACGGAGCCCAGAGCCAGCCTGCAGGTAGGCACTCAATAGATGTTTGATAAATGGATGTTAGTCATGACTTCTGAAGTTGCATAGATACTAGCCCTACAACCCTATGTAGTTCGCATAACTATTTGCAGTTGTGTTTTCCTTTAAATCTAAATTGGAGAGAAGGAAGGTAATTAAGACATAATTATCAGACTTAATCAACCAATTATTTATTGAGCTTACTTGGTGCCTGGGCTTGTATCTTTTGTTTCTGATTTTTAGTTTCGTTTCAGTGCTCCAGCGTGGGGGAATTTGCCTGTGTATCCTTGAATAAATGTCTTTCTTTGGAAGGCAGATTAAGTAGGGATTTCTCTTACTGTTTATTTTTGTTTCTAACTGAAGTTCAATGAATTATTCTTTTGCCCAGACGCTTACATATTCCTAGCCATCCCTTCTGCTTAAGTTTGCAGAGATTTGTGCTTAAAACTGAATAAACAATCTCAGGGTTTTGTGTGTGTGTATGTGTGTGTGAGTGTTATATGAAGTCTTGCTAGAATGCAGAAACAAACAAACAAAAAAAATCGTACTCCCAGATCTTGGATACTGTGGTCGCCTGGACTTCAAAAGCCTTTTGTCCGTATGTATTTACATAATGTATTCTCCATGTTTGGTTTTCATTAAACCCATGAGTTTAATAATGAAGTGTTGGGAACTATGCTTTCCCTACCACTTTTCTTGTTGCAAATATCTTTTCCCCTTCTGAAGTGAATACTGATTTTTCGTTACAGATACTCGATGCTTTGGGGGCCTGTTAAAATAGTTGTAAATACACTTCCTAAATAGATGAAATGTAAGAAATTCTGAGAAGGGGTTTCTTTGACTTACTAGAAAAAAAATATAGGAAAGAAAATGTGATCACTTGGTATATTTGGCTCTCTTTCATCAACACTTTTATGGAGCTGCATTGCTGTGTTTCTGTAATGTGTATAAAACACAGTTTCAGTGATCATGCAAGCCTCAGTTTTAGAAAATAAAAACATATGAACTTGAACCCAAGCTTCTCTGTCAAGAGAATTATAATGTGTTTTGGCTCTAGGCTTCATTTGTGTTAAATCTACAGTATTTTCCCGTAACAATAACAACAACCAGAAGTACCCCTTTAAATTGAGATGTTTGTTAAACTTTACATATAGGCATGCATATAAATGTACATTTCTGTATATATAATATACGTTCACATATACTTTCATTAGATTTTTAAAGAATTTCCTTTTTGCCTTCAAATCATTGCACAGAACATCCAAGCAGGCATCATGTCAAAATAATCAAAATGTATTTAACTCTCTCTCAAGAAATCCATTTAAGAATAAGAACATGGTTTGGGGGTGATTTTCAGATCATAAATTGAAGCGTAAATATTCAAATTATTTTCGTAAACTCTTCAGTTCTGTTGGGCTTTTATGTTATCACACAGTGATTTTTTTTGTATTTAAGTTTTCCAGCAGTTCTCTTTTTTTAAGAGCCTCAAGTGTCCAATAAAAAGCAAATACTTGAATTTTCAGTTTCTAGGTACTGCATATTTTTCCTTCTGCTTGCCTTATTTTTATAACAGTGATTTATAAAGACATTACTAAAGAATAGGAAAGAAGGATTTTGAAGAGGAACTGCTATATAACACTGCTTAAAAATGTATTTCCAACGCTAAGGAGAGGAAAAAAAAATACTGGCACCGTATGTGAGTAGGATCTGGGATCCGAGTGAGATGGCCATACCTTCAGTCATTCTCCTCCCCAAATATTTATTGAGTCTGGTGGAGAAGGAGGGCAGGATAAGATTGCCAGGCCCTGCTTCTATTTCTGGGGTTGGGATGGGGACTAAAGACCTGCGTGGACTGCATGCTGCAGCCAGCTCAGCAAAGAGCTCAGGAAGAGCATTTAGGAAGGCAGCTTTGAAAAGAAAATGGAAAGATGAGGTTGCAGAGGGTCAGTCCAAGATGACCAGAATCTGACCCGGGGCAATGCCATAAACCCAAGAAAGACTGGGTTTCAGGCTCAGGAAATGCGATTGTGCACGGACCCTTGCCTTTTTACCCAGTATCTAGCCCATCCTTCTTTCTTAGAAAGAGAATTTTTTCTAAGAGGTACATGGTGGTTTAGGATAAACATTCTCTGTCCTAACTGCCCTTGCAGCTAGCTCTCAGTGACCCTGTGACCATGTGACCCAGTTGTAGCCAATGGGGTGGCAGGGAAGTCCCACATGGACTTCTGGGGCATGTCCTTCGAGGAAGCATGGCTTCTCGCCTTCTTCACTTTCCTCTTTCCCTTCCTGCTGTCTGGGATGTGGGGTCTGGCAGAGAAACAATATTGTGAATGGAGACGGGAGGAACCTGGGTCCTGAAAATTACACTATGCCCCAGAGTTTGGGGTGGATTATTTCAGGACTCTTTTCTTTTCTTTTCTTTTCTTTTCTTTTCTTTTCCTTTCTCTCTCCTTCCTTCCTTCCTTCCTTCCTTCCTTCCTTCCTTCCTTCCTTCCTTCCTTCCTTCCCTCCCTCCCTCCCTCCTTCTTTCTTTCTTTCTTTTCCAGACAGCATCTCCTCTGCAGCCAGACTGGAGTGCAGTGGCACAATCATGGCTCACTGTAGCCTCGACCTCCTGGGCTCAGGCAATCCTCACACCTTAGCCTCCTGAGTAGCTGAGACTACGGGTGTGCACCACCACACCCAGCTAATTTTTTAAATTTTTTTGTATTTTCTTTTTTTTTTTTGGTAGAGACAGGATTTCACCATGTCACCTAGGCTAGTCTTGAACTCCTAGCCTCAAGTGATCTGCTGGCCTCAGCCTCCCAAAGTGCTGAGATCACAGGCTTGAACCACTGCACCCAACCAGGACTTTTTTTTTTTTTTTTTTTTTTTTTAAAACAAACTTCACTCAGTTTGAAGGCACCACTGTTTGGGTTTCCTATTAATTGCAGTTAATCCTATTGAGTAGATTTATCAAGGACAAAGAGCAGAATGGAAAAATGAGTAAAGTGAAGGAGAAGAACTGACTGAAAAGTCTTAGCAAGGTTCCATGGCACCTGTGATGCTTCCACCCCACATATTTGCTGAGTACCCACTGTTCACAGGTCAGTCGCTGTGCAAGGCACTGAGGTGACAAAGACAAGCGGAATGGCAGTTAAATGTAGCACGGGCTTTGTGCTCAATTAGTTCTGGGTTCATTCCCAGGCCCTATCACTAACTAGTACCCTTATGAACCTGCACATGTCACTAGCAGCCTCAGTTTCCTCATCCATAAAATGGGGATAGCAACATGTGTCTCCTACACTTGATGTGAGTATCACATGAGAAATGCACATGAAATGTTTTACATAGTGATGAGCATATGGTAAATAAGAATTTAATAGATTTGGCCAGGCGCGGTGGCTCAAGCCTGTAATCCCAGCACTTTGAGAGGCCAAGATGGGCGGATCACGAGGTCAGGAGATGGAGACCATCCTGGCTAACACGGTGAAACCCCGTCTGTACTAAAAAAATACAAAAAACTATCCGGGTGTGGTGGCGGGCGCCTGTAGTCCCAGCTACTCGGGAGGCTGAGGCAGGAGAATGGCATAAACCCGGGAGGCACAGCTTACAGAGAGCTGAGATCCGGCCACTGCACTCCAGCCTGGGCAACACAGCAAGACTCCGTCCCCCCTCCAAAAAAAAAGAATTTAATAGATTTTAGTGTAAACAAAATAAAGGGTCCTATCGTTGTCCTTAGGAGCTTATGAAAACAGAGCTATATGCACATCCACAGACAGTTACCACACTCAGGAATAGTGGAAAACTGACAAGACCCTGGAGATGCTGCGTGGGGAGGGATAATGGAAACCCAGGTCAACATGCTCTAGGAACAGTAAGAGAAACTCCCAGTGTCAATGGTAGACGGGGAAGGTCTTCTTCTCTTCGGAGACTGAAAGGCTGAGAGGACACCTACCCTGCTAAGGAAATGAACAGGATGGAAGAATGATGGACGGAAAAAGGGAAGTCCTCAGCACATAAAAGTTTGAGCTGGAAATGAAATATACAACTCTGTATAGTCAGCATATTTTGCTGGGCTGAGCCAGTTCAGCTCAACAAGGATTGCTAGGCATCTGCTTGGAGGGCAGAGGTGAGGATACCAAGGCAATGAGTACAGGATCCTTGACCTTGAGAAACCTATAGTCTAATAGAGGAGGCACATATAAAAGTGATTAGGTATAACATAGTGCAGAATTTGCAGCCATGGGGTCATCTACAGGTCTGCCTGGAATACAGAGGGACAAGTGTTTAGTTTTTTCCAACTGTTCACAGAGGACAAGACACTTGGGCAGAAGGTTGAAGGCAATTGCACGTTGGCAGTACCCACTTGATATGGTTTAGCTGTGTCCCCACCCAAGTCTCATCTTGAACGGTAGCACCCGTAATCCCCATGTCTCATGGGAGGGATTTGAATGGTGGGAGGTAATTGGATCATGGGGATGGGTCTTTCCCATGCTGTTCTTGTGATAGTGAATAAGTCTCATGAGATCTGATGGTTTTATAAAGGGCAGTTCCCCTGCGCAAGCTCTCTTGCCTCCCACCATGTAAGACATGACTTTGCTCCTCACTGGCCTTCTGCCATGATTGTGAGACCTCCCCCGCCATGTGGAACTGTGAGTCAATGAAACCTCTTCCCTTTATAAATAACCCAGTCTCAAGTATGTCTGTATTAGCAGCATGAGAACAGACTAATACACCACTTGAATTGCTGGTGTGTCTGAAGGGCTTGACTCCCAGTCCTTCGAACATAGAGGGGTAGCCCTTTATCTAAGCTGCTCATAAAGTATTGTATTAAATTCTTCAGAAGGGATGAAGGTATCTGGTCCTGTCCGCAAGCAGAGAGGAGCTTCTCATACTGACCAGGCGGTGACCTAAGGCAGCCCTTGAGACAATTCCAGGTGCCCCTCAGGCCATTTTTCCACCCTGGTGTTTTTCTTTGTATAGACAGCCTATGCCTGGATAAGAACATGCTGCGTCAGACAGTTCTTTTTCACTTTGCCCCTCAAAATGTGTACACTGACAGCCACAGATAGATCCCAGATGTCGTTTTCCTGCTCTTGCAAACCTTGAAGTGGGCCCTGCCGGCAGGCACACCTGCCAAGGAAAATGCTGTCCTCGAAATGTTCCTGGCACCGTTTTCAAGAGGTGCCGACCAAGCGCTGGAATTGCTGACCTCCCTGAAAGAGAAGCCTGCAGCTGTGGCCTCTGGGGCGAACTCCCCCCATGGGAGGACCCGGTGGAGTTAAAACAGACTATATCCACATCACAGAGAGCTGGCCCATTGCTCAGGGCCTGGGAAGTGGTAGGGAGGGACCTTCCCAGAAGAGAGATGACTCAGGCTGGTCCCAAGCCCCTCCTGGAGAACAAACAGACAAGGTGAGGAGCAAGGAGGCATTTGGAGGTCAACTGGCCCAGCCCCCTTGTCTGGAGGACAGATATAAGTCCCATAAAGTCTCTTAGAAGGAGGACATCGTCCAGGTTGAGTCTTGCTGCCTGCCCTCTGGTCGAATCAGTAGACCACGTCCTATGCATACCTTGGGAATGAGACTCACCCAGACTCTCAGATAAGAGTTTCTATGAGACAGAAGGCTGGACTGGGGGAGCAAGGTTTGCAAATCGAAAGCATCAGTTGCTACCCCTGGGCACTATCTCCCATAGGAGACTCCTCGAACACTTTTTTAAAAGGCGAGATGTTGGCCAGGTGCGGTGGCTCACGCCTGTAATCACAGCACTTTGGGAGGCCAAGGCAGGTGGGTCACCTAAGGTCAGGAGTTCGAGACCAGCCTGACCAACTTGGCAAAACCCAGTGTCTACTAAAAATACAAAAATTAGCTGGGCATGGTGGCACATTCCTGTAGTCCCAGCTACTCAGGAGGCTGAGGCAGGAGAATCGCTCAAACCCAGGAGGCTGAGGTTGCAGTGAGCCAAGATTGTGCCACTGTATTCCCGCCTGGGCAACAGAGGGAGACTCTGTCTCAAGAAACAAAAAAAAGTTGAGACGTTGACATAACAGTTCTGAAGACCAAGATGGTGGAATAGCTTAGGTTAGGATACGTCAGAGGAGCCAGTGTGAACTCCTCCTTTAAGACATGTATTAGCCCATTTTCATACTGCTGCATAAGACATACCCAAGACTGGGCAATTTATAAAATAAAGAAGTTTATTGGACTTACAGTTCCATGTGGCTGTGGAGGCCTCACAATTATAGGGGCAGAGGAGAGAAGAGAGCTTGTGTAGGGAAAGTACTGTTTTTTAAAACCATCTGATCTCTTGAGACTTACTCACTATCACGAGAACCGCATGGGAAAGTCCTGCACCCACAATTCAATTACCTCCCACCAGTTTTCTCCCACGACATGTGGGAATTGTAGGAGTTACAAGTTACAGTTCAAGATGAGATTTGGGTGGGGACACAGCGAAACCGTATCAAAACGTAACTGCAGCTGGGTGAGGTGGCTTACACCTGTAATCCCAGTGCTTCGGGAGGCCAAGGCGGGAGAATTACTTGAGACTAGAAGTTTGGGGTAGCCTAGGCAACAGACAGAGGCACCATCTGTCAAAAAAAAATTAAAGAAACTTAACCGGGTGTGGTGGTGCATACCTGTAGTCCTAGCTGCTTGGAAGGCTAAAGCAGGAGGATCCCTTGAGCCCAGGAGGTCAAGGCTGCAGTGAACTGCGATAACGCCACTGGACTGCAGCCTGCGCAACAGTGTGAGACCCCCATATAAAAAAAAAAAAAAGAAAGAAAGAAAAGAAAGAAACATAACTTGTCAAACGTTGAAACGTATAGAGAACATGATTGGGAAGTAGCATCTGTTTTTATCCTACCGTCTTACCCCGCAACCCACCACCATGCAGATCTTGCTAATGTGGGGTCTTTGTGGAGGATCTTCAGGATCTTCAGTGCCAGAACCCAGCATCTAAACTCTATTTATTTGACACTGGGGCCACAGCAGATTTAATAGAATAATGACATGATAACAAGTGTGTTCCTGAGAGATTTAAATACAGGCATACAGAAAGCAGATGTTAAGAAGGAAGAAGCTGGCTGGACTCAGTGACTCACAGCTATAATCCTAGCACTTTGGGAGGCCAAGGCAGGTGGATCGCTTGAGCCCAGGAGTTTGAGACCAGCCTGAGCAACATGGTGAAACCCCGTCTCTACAAAGAATACAAACATTAGCTGGGCGTGATGGCACCTGCCTGTACCCCAGTTACTTGGGAGGCTGAGGTGGGAGGATCACTTCAGCTCAAGTGGTAGAGGCTGCAGTGAGCTCACATCACACCACTGCACTTCAGCCTGGGCCAGAGTGAGACCCTGTCTCAAAAAATAAAAATAAAAAATAAAAAAAAAGCAGCAGCAACTAGGGTCCAAGAAACAAGCTAGGAGAGTGTGATGGGATTGTAGTTGCTAGATGCTGAAGTGCTGCCGACACAGTGGGTTTGGGGAGTAGGAATGAAAGGAGAGTGGAGACTGGCCATAAGTTGGGAGGGAAAGTGATTGGTTGTGATGGAAAGGAAAGAGAAGGGGGTAATGATGACTTTTGGTCTCAGAACCGGAGAATAGTGGTCCATGGACAGAAATAGAGAAGGCAAGATGAGAAGATCTAATAGGCAAAGGCAGCGAGTTTAATAGTTGACTTTTGGTATTTGCTGCGTATGCCCTCTGTACCTTTAACGTGGGCCTTCAACCCTTGGACAGGGCTTAAGACGGCTGCATCCCAAGTGGTCCATCCCAAGCGAGTTTTCTCTGGACTTATCCGGAATGACTCTGAACCTTTTGAAGACCCCAAAACCAACCCAAGCTTTGCGTGATCTCCCCGGGATGGGTAAGATTTCTTGCTCTCCAGAGCTCTTTTCTCTGTAGGCTTAGCTACTCAGTGACTAAATAGATATGTAAATGCTTGCTAGCAAGCCGTTGAGGCAACCTATTAAAACCCATGCCAGTGGTGAATATTAACCTGCTTTCTGGTAAGAATTTCAGAATTCCAGGACGTCTCAGATTTCTGGCTGGTACACCTTGGGCAAGGTTCACAGGCTGGATTGGTTTTGGAACATGTATTAATGTACTTTTTCCTCTTGGTTTGGAAACCAACTTACCCTAGGTAAGGAGAGAGTTCTGACAACTGCTCAGCAATCACAGTTTCCAGAAAATGGCTCCAGTGGATCAACTATGAGTTAAGTAAAAAAAAAAAAAAAAAAAAGTCAGTGCTACTGTTTGAAGTATGTCTAGAGTATGGTTTTAATCCATCACTGTCAGGCTCATATAAAATTCCAGGCTTCTGTAACTCTTTAACTTGAAGTATTACAGGGTGTCGCATGCTAAACAGAAGCCAAGAGAAGCAAGGAGTTTTTCATGGTTAAATCTTGTAAAGATGCTTTTTAAAGCATATTAATCCATTAGTAATCCATTTGGATTTTGGAATATGGTCATATATTGTTTGGTAAAAATGTACTAAACCTGGTCCTGGAAAATTAAGTGGAAATATAGGTTTAAACTACAGGAACTTCAAAATAGCTTCTCATCAATCATTCCAATTCTTAGATTTTAAAACATGTTGATATATCACATTTCCATCAAGAGGAACATACATATGGATTTTTGGAGAGGGGAGCAGGGCGGAAGATAAAACTTTAAACTTTTAATAGTCTTTCAAATTGACCTAAAAGTGACCTAAATAATATAAGCCACTTTTTACCCTCATTCTCCAATACAGCTTCATTTTTAATTATGCCAGTTTGATACAGGTGGAAGGATTACACGTTAACAGAGACATCCTTTTTCTTTGAGTATATGTTTTCCATGGTTATGTAAATTATGGAGGTGCTAAACATACATTTAGAGAGCTTTGTATTTTTTTAACTTTTTTTTTTTTTTTTTAAATAGTGATGGGGTTTCGCCATGTTGCCCAGGCTGGTTTCAAACTCCTGAGTTCAAGTGATCCGCCTTGCTTGGCCTCTCAAAGTGCTGGGATTACAGGTATCTACCACTGTGCCCAGCTATAGAGCTTTGCTTATTTATTTATTTATTTATTTATGAGACAGGGTCTCACTCTGTCTCCAAAGCTGGAGTACAGTGGCATGATCTTGGCTCACTGCAACCTCCGCCTCCTGGGTTGAAGCAATTCTCCTGCCTCAGCTTCCTGAGTAACTGGGACTACAGACACATGTCACCATGCCTGGCTAATTTTTTTTTTTTTTTTAATAGAGACCTGCTTTTACCATGTTGGTGAGGCTGGTCTGGAACTCCTGAGCTCAAACAATCTACCTGCCTCTGCCTCCCAAAGTGCTGGGATTACAGGTGTGTGCCACCATGCCCAGCTATAGAGCTTTTTAATGTGCCAAGCTCTGTGTTCAATGTTTCCGTAATCCTCATCTGACTTAATTCTCCAAGTCCTTGCCTAAGGTACTGTTCTGCTCCCCGTCCTATGGGGAGACAGGTCACTTTCCCAAGTCTGGGCAGCCAGCAGCAGGGCTGAGAGCCCCACTCAGACCCTGTGATTTTATTTTTCATGTTCTTGTATCTGGCGCTGAATGTCAGGGCCTTCTTGGCCTCTGGGAAAGACACAGGATGGCACTTTTGAGAGGAGTGTGAAATACATGAAGGCAGGACTGGCACACACCTGGACATGAACTAGAGGTGAGGCGGGAAAGACAGGAAGTAGATCAGTGTTGCCCAGACCCTACCTTTTCCACCTAGGGTGTGGACCGTCCTTCAGAGTATAGCCTCCAAGTTGGAACCCGTGGATACCACCGATGGTGTTTCCTGGGATGGTGATATTTATGAAGTGCAAAGGCCTGGCCACAGAGAGCTTGAGGACCATCGTGTGAGACAGTGAAACCTTCAAAGGCAAGGGCCCTGTTTCATGAGTTTTCTCTCTCCAGCAGCTGTCTCAGTGGGCCTGTTTGAGCTGACCTGTCCCCTCAGTATTAGCAACTGGCAACAGTGGGCTTTTCTTAAATGTAGCAAATATTAAGTGTCATCTCGGCCGGGGGCGGTGGGTCACACCTGTAATCCCAGCACTTTGGGAGGCTGAGACGGGTGGATCATGAGGTCAGGAGATCGAGACCATCATGGCTAACATGGTGAAACCCCGTCTCTACTAAAAATACAAAAAAAAAAAAAAATTAGCTGGGCGTGGTGGTGGGTGCCTATAGTCCCAACTACTCGGGAGGCTGAGGCAGGAGAATGGTGTGAACCCGGGAGGTGGAGCTTGCAGTGAGTGGAGATCGCGCCACTGCACTCCAGCCTGGGCGACAGAGCGAGACTCTGTCTCAAAAAAAAAAAAAAAAAAAAAGAGTCATCTCTGGGCATTTTAGTTTATTCATCCATTTGTTCATTTATTCCACAGGGATTTATTGTGCATTTACTATGTACTAACTGTTGGGGAAACAGCAATGAAGGGAGATGAAGTGTCTTTGTTCTAGCGTAGCCATGTAGTCAATGAATGAATGAGAGAGCAATATGCAGGAGAGAAGTGCGGTATGGCCCATTATACCAGGTAAAGTGATAGAGAAGGGCTGGCGATGAGAGCAGCCTAATTTCAGGAAAGTCAGGAAAGTCTTTAAGGAATCTGAAGGCTGAGTTGCCAGGGCCAGCCGCATGGTACTGGAAAGTGGGAGGCCCAGGGCGGGGGAATGCTGGCTTAGCACAACTGAAAAATACAAAGGTAGAATATGAAGTGTAATGACATGGTTGAGATTGAAATCTGATGTGGATGGAGAGGTTTTGCAGTCTTTCAGCCCAAGGTTTGAAAAAGAAATGGAATTTCTAAGTGGAGTGGGCAGCCACAGGAGAGTTTTAGACAGGACAGTGGCCTCGCTGGATTTGCTGCCCGTTGACTTGGGTTCAAAGTCATGTCCATGCTGCTATTACAGATGCCTCCCAGAACAGTTTATACAATCATCAACATATATTCATGGAGTATCTTCTGTCTGCTAGACACAGAATTGGGTATTGGGCTTTAAAGATGGATAAAAGGCAGTGCCTGGTCTTGAGAGGCTGCTACCTGGATGGTGTGTTTGCCATCCTCAGTAATGTGTATCCCTTACAGATGATGCCTAATGACACTACAATTGCTGGGACGCTTTTTATAATTTTCTTCTTGTGCATTGCTTTTGATTTTTGGTTCTTTCTTTGGCATTAGCTCTCCAGTGGCAAATGTGTATCCTTTAAGGGTGGACTTAATTTTTTGAGAAATGGGCAAAAGTTGTTTCAACTCTAGTCTCATGAATAAAGCAGGAGATTTATTGTTGGCAAAAGTGGCAAATAAAGAGGGCTGATGTTTGTATATGGCTCCTGAAATGGCTTAGAATGCCATTTTACCAGGTTGTCAAATTATTCAATGATCAGATATCAAATTATTAAAAATTATCAAAAGGAAGTTCCCTGAAACACAGAAGTGTTTGGGCTTTGTAGGTACCCAAGTCTACTGGGAAAATCCCCATTTCTGGGTAACCCAGCCCCTTTTAATGACAACTTCAGTTCTCCAAATTCCACTTCCCCTTTTAGCCTGCCCCTCTTCCGTCATCCTTCATCAAGGTGACATAGGTCTGGCGATCTTTTGGGTATAGACTTGTGGATGTTGTTTTTGACATTTGTACATGCTTTTGCTCAAGTTCAAGGCCCAAG